>NC_048573.1:62081896-62396341 GCF_013265735.2 Oncorhynchus mykiss
GATTGTTCTTTAAGTCCCTCCCGACTATTTCCAACATTCTTTGTGTTAGAAATATTGTTCTATTATCCACATTTGGATGTTTGAGTTTTGGTGGGAAGAATCTCTTTGTAACAAAAGGTTTCTTTCCCCTCAATACTGCATGGCAAGGGAGAGAAAGTTCCTGCAAAGTATTTATGACTGTCATAAAACTGGCCAACTCCCCCAGAAGATGGGGGTCTTGAAATCTTTGATCTCATCCAAGAGGGCAAGTCATGACACTACGTATTCATGCAGGCCACCCTACCTATTCATGTAGGCCACCCTACCTATTCATGTAGGCCAACATCTTTACAAGAGAAGGGGGTAACAGAAAACATTGGCAGCAACATAAAGTGCAGTGATGCTTCATACAATTACTTAAACTCCCCCCTTCTTGTTTCCTGTAGCTGCTTGTAATCAAATCGAAATCAAATCGAATGTTAACGGTTGCATACCAATATTTAGCAGCATCTTATTGCAGGTGTAGTGAAATGCTTGTGTAATACTAAGGTATCCACACAATACAATGCACAAACCTGCCCTAGGCTATTCTTTGAGTTTATTTGTATGTTTCAAACAGACTTTGGGCTCCCGAGTGGCGCAGGGGTCTAAGGCACTGCATCTCAGTGCTAAAGGTGTCACTAAAGTCCCAGGTTTGATTCCAGGCTGTATCATAGGGCGGCACACAATTGTTCCAGCATCATCCGGGGTAGGCCGTTATTGTAATTAAGAATTTGTTCTTAACTGACTTGCCATGTTAAATAAAAATAAAAACATGACTTTATTAAGAATAATTTATGATCCATTGCTTCTTTTCTTCTGTACACCACTAGTTAGACAACACATTTTGAAGTTAAATACATGTTTCTTTACACAATGGTTGTTTATCATTCTAACAACCAAAACTGAATATAAACATGTGATATCATCTCACTTCATATCACAGAGACCATACGACTGTAATAACAAATCTGTGATGTGCTTTTCACTTGGAAGTCAGTCAAATTGTTGGAAAGAAAGACGGCGGAAGCGGACGCTGATGTGCAGCATGACTATAATGGCGGGGGAATCAAGGAGAGTCAAGGAGAGAAGGAGCGGGGGAATGCCGGGGGAATCAAGGAGAGTCAAGGAGAGAAGGAGCGGGGGAATGCCGGGGGAATCAAGGAGAGAATATAAAGCAGCATACAGTGATGAGAATGTCCATTCTTATCTTGTAGGAGTATGTTTTGTTAATGAGGAGCATCTGATTGGATTACCAATTTTGAAGAATCCATTTGAGGTATCTAAACTGGTGAACTGGGTGCTGCGTAAAGTGAAGGCTGTGAGGATCATGAGACACGGGCTTGTTTTGATTTTTTTGTTCTTCTGAGGATCAGAATGAGCGTGTGTTCTGTCTCACCCGATTTGAGAAGTTTGATGTGTCCTGTGTGTCTCGTCGGAACAGGGCACCCCTCAAGGGGCTTTTATCTGGCGTTTTGTGGAAAGTCGATGTTGCAGAGATTAAAAACATTCATGGAGTGATTGATGCTCGTCGGATGAATCGTGTGGTGAAGACTACAGTATCTGTTATTTTGTTCTTTGCTATGGAATTTCTCCCTACTCTTCTTTTGATATGGAATCTCTCCATGCCCTTCTTTTGATGTGGAATCTCTCCATGCCCTTCTTTTGATATGGAATCTCTCCATGCCCTTCTTTTGATATGGAATCTCTCCATACCCTTCTTTTGATGTGGAATCTCTCAATACCCTTCTTTTGATATGGAATCTCTCCATACCCTTCTTTTGATGTGGAATCTCTCCATACCCTTCTTTTGATGTGGAATCTCTCCATACCCTTCTTTTGATGTGGAATCTCTCCATACCCTTCTTTTGATATGGAATCTCTCCATACCCTTCTTTTGATGTGGAATCTCTCCATGCCCTTCTTTTGATGTGGAATCTCTCAATACCCTTCTTTTGATGTGGAATCTCTCCATACCCTTCTTTTGATGTGGAATCTCTCCATACCCTTCTTTTGATGTGGAATCTCTCCATACCCTTATTTTGATGTGGAATCTCTCCATACCCTTCTTTTGATGTGGAATCTCTCCCTACCCTTCTTTTGATATGGAATCTCTCCATACCCTTCTTTTGATGTGGAATCTCTCCATACCCTTCTTTTGATGTGGAATCTCTCCAAACCCTTCTTTTGATGTGGAATCTCTCCATACCCTTCTTTTGATGTGGAATCTCTCCAAACCCTTCTTTTGATGTGGAATCTCTCCCTACCCTTCTTTTGATATGGAATCTCTCCATACCCTTCTTTTGATGTGGAATCTCTCCATACCCTTCTTTTGATGTGGAATCTCTCCAAACCCTTCTTTTGATATGGAATCTCCACCTACTCTTCTTTTGATATGGAATCTCTCCCTACTCAAGTGCTATATAAACTACGAAGTCAGAGCATTTGTTCCAAGACCAATGCAGTGTGATCACTGTAAAGCTTGTGGACACGTTTCACGTGTTTGCAGAAGGGCGAAGCCGAGATGTTCAAGTTGTGGAAAAGATCATGTCGTGTTTTAAAAGTGATGAAAATGTGACATGGTGCAGTTGCAGTTGTGGTGGAAACCATGAAGCCAAGTCTTTGGAATGCCCAACGAGGGTGGAAGAGAATGAGGTGGCCAAAGTCAAGGCTGTCCAGAGCATTTCATATGCAGCGGCTGTATAAAAGGGTTAAGGGTTCGAATGGTGCTCCTGAAGAGTCCATGGAGCCTTCACTGAAGGATACAGGGGTTGCCGTTCAACAGCTGGACCCAGATATGTTAAAGGTTAAGAAGGTGGACTTCATGGCCTTTATTGTTATGGTGATCAATGGCACTGCCAAGGTGGAGAGGAAGTCCAGGAAAATAGATATCCTTGTGGATGCAGTGGAACGGTTCCTGGGACTAAATGACTTCTCGACGGAGGAGTTGCATGGAGTATTGGCACAAGCCGTACCACCCTCTCAGGTAATAGAGCCTGAGAAGGAAGATATGGAGATTTGAAGGAAGGAAGAAGTGGGAGTTTGGGGATTTTAGTTTCATCAATGTGTTTTTTTTTATTGATTTATTTTGGGTGGATTAAGTTAGTTTCCCTACCTTGGTTTTTCAACCCCGTCCAGTTGGTAGCAGTAATAGACCTTTTTGGGTTGTAAGTCTCCCATAAAACCCACAGAAGTAGAAGCTTTTCACTTGATAAATGATTGAACACTGTCACCTGCTGGTCAAATGACCACATTGAAATAACTTTTATTTTGAAGTGAGAAAAGGAACCCGGAAATAGTGTTTACTGTGAGAAAGTGGAGGGTGAGTGCTAGCTACTTGTGGCTGTATTTATGTAATCTTGGAACGAAGTCGATCCTTTTTAAAATATAAACGTAATTTTCTGGGTGAGAGATCTGTGTGTTTACAAACTATCTACGTCAGTGAAGGGCTAAATTACAGAGCCCCTTAGCTAGCGCAATGTCAACAATCTTGCTAGCTACTGACAGGTTTTCATGTTCAGTCAGTATATTCTGTATGATGCCAAATGTTTTAATATGTTTTGTATTTTGGCGAGTGCGTTGTTGTCATTAGCTCAGCATTTGAAATGGTCACTCGCCTCCAGAAGGTCAGTCAACCCAAATAGATTTTTGCTGGAACAAAATTAGAGTCCTCGATTACGTTAGCTACAGTAATAATTAGCTGGGTCATTCTCGCGAAATTTGACCCAAAAATGATCCAGTTTCATTTTTAACGAAATATCCTCTTTGATCACTGAGATTAGGATCTGTACTTATCTATACTGAACAAAAACAGAAAGGCAACATGCAAAAATGTTAAAGATTTGACTGAGATATGGATTTCACGATTGGTCACAGATGCCTACAAAACAAAAAAGTAGGGCATGGATCAGAAAACCAGTCAGTATCTGGTGTGACCACCATTTATTTGCCTCATGCTGCACGACGCATCTTCACATAGAGTTGATGAGGCTGTTGATTGTGGCCTGAGGAATGTTGTCCTGCTCCTCATCAATGCCTGTGTGAAGTTGCTGGATATTGGCAGGAAATGGAACAAGCTGTCGTACATGTTGATCCAGAGCATCCCAAACATGCTCAATGGGTGACCTGTCTGGTGAGTATGCAGAAGAAGAAATGGGACATTTTCAACTTCCAGGAATTGTGTACAGATCCTTGAGACATGAGGCTGTGCATTATCATGCTGAAACATGAGGTGATGGCGGCGGATGAATGGCATGACAATGGGCCTTAGGATCTGGTAACGGTATCTCTGTGCAATCAATTTGCCATCGATAAAATTCAATTGTGTTCGTTGTCCTTAGCTTATGCTTGCTCATACCATAACCCCACCGCCACCATGGGTCACCCTGTTCACCACGTTAAAATCAGCAAACTGCTCGCCCATACGACGCCATACACATGGTCGGGAGGCCGGTTGGACGTACTGCCAAATTTTCTTAAATGACGTTGGAGGTGGCTTATGGTAGAGAACTGAACATTCAATTCTCTGGCAACAGCTCTGGTAGACATTCCTGCAGTCAGGATGCCAATTGCACGCTCCCTCAAAACTTGACAATTTCCACAAAATTCGTATTACCACAAAAGTCCGAAAAAGTAATAATGAAATCAATGTCTAATACATTTTCTACATTGCTCCCCTAATGAAAAGATGTGAGTTAAACATAACACTGAAAATAAAAATCTAATCACATCAAATTTTATTTGTCACATACATAACCATGTGGTTAGCAGATGTTAATGCGAGTGCAGCGAAATGCTTATGCTTCTAGTTACGACAATGCGGTAGTGACCAACGAGTAATCTAACTTAACAATTCCACAATTGCTACCTTATACACACAAGTGTAAAGGGATAAATAATATGTACATAAAGATATATGAATGGGTGATGGTACAGAACAGCATAGGCAAGATGCAGTAGATGGTATCGAGTACAGTATATACAAATGAGATGAGTAATGTAGGGTATGTAAACATAAAAGTGGCATAGTTTAAAGTGGCTAGTGATACATGTATTACATAAAGATGGCAAGATGCAGTAGATGGTATAGAGTACAGTTAATACATATGAGATGAGTAATGTAGGGTATGTAAACATTATATTAAGTGGCATTGTTTAAAGTGGCTTGTGATACATTTTTTACATCAATTTCCATTATTAAAGTGGCTGGAGTTGAGTCAGTATGTTGGCAGCAGCCACTCAATGTTAGTGGTGGCTGTTTAACAGTCTGATGGCCTTGAGATAGAAGCTGTTTTTGAGTCTCTCGGTCCCTGCACCTGTACTGACCTCGCCTTCTGGATGATAGCGGGGTGAACAGGCAATGGCTCAGGTGGTTGTTGCCCTTGATGATCTTTTTGGCCTTTCTGTGACATCGGGTGGTGTAGGTGTCCTTGAGGGCAGATAGTTTGCCCCCAGTGATGCGTTGTGCAGACCGTACCACCCTCTGGAGAGCCTTACGGTTGTGGGCGGAGCAGTTGCCGTACCAGGCGGTGATACAGCCCAACAGGATGCTCTCGATTGTGCATCTGTAAACGTTTGTGAGTGCTTTTGGTGACAAGCCGAATTTCTTCAGCCTCCTGAGGTTGAAGAGGCGCTGCTGCACCTTCTTCACAACGCTGTCTGTGTGGGTGGGCCAAAAATATTTCTAATGAAATTATAAAATTATAATGAAATTAAATCGGACTCAAATTTCTGAGCTTTTTAGCCATTTCGTTAGTGAGAAGGCCAAGGGGGGTAAAGGGGCTGTTTGAGACTAAGAACCTAATTCTGAAGACATCCAAGCAAATAAATGTACTTAACTTATACTACTCACCTAGATGATGCATCATGGGTGAATAAAACTTTGTTTTTAAAGGAACTTAAAAAGTGTTACGGAAATGAGACACATGCCATCAGACACTGTTTGTACGTAATACATATTGTAGTTTAATGTCAACTTCAACTAGTATACCATTTTTATGATTTGTGGATAACCTGCAGCAAAATATTTGGTGTTTTATTCAAATAAGCAAGTTTTTCTAAAGTAAAATCTTATAAAATTACCAGAGTTTAATCCGGACGCATTTCGATAATCAGAATTTGGGGTGAAAATGTACACAATTCAGGAAAAATTTTTTTTAAAAATAAGACACAGAGCGATAGTTGATTTTTGCAGATGCATCATGATTTTTGTATCTCAATGTGATACATGGTTCATAAGAATCACCCAGCTAGGTGGCAGTCAGTCAAGTCTCTGTAAATATGGATTAGTAGGCTGACAAACCAACTGGCCAAGTATAATTCTGTAGTGTAATTACATGGCATTCATATATTCCATCAAGGTCCAACTAACACATGAGCATAGCTTTATAGAATGTCGTCTGACTCCCAATCCAGGTGGGGTTACACCTGCCCTTGTGTTCTCTGAAAAGATGGATTCTACTGGGAAACCCTCCACAGCTCAAGTCCTACTATTAACCACCAGCTCAGCACTGACTGCAGTCTTCTACTCTGTGTACAGGAGGAGGACAACAACAGTAGCAAGATTAAAGGTAATCACATTATAGGCTTGTCTCATCTATCTTTCTTATCTCTTTAAATCTGGTAGAATTGTGGTTAGCTAATCATTGACAAATGACACATCTTGAGGGGAGTTTAAAGACATAGTCCGGAACGTTGGCGACGTAAGTATTTTGTAAACCTCTCGCTTTGGGCTGGATTTGTCAATGTGTAGTTCGTACAGTACATACATAATCTATGAGTATAATTACTGTGTTACCTCAAGTAGCCACGAAATCCCTAGTTTGAAAGCGACAGTTTACTGGAAGCTGCGCTGCGCCATTTTCCCCCACGTGGGCCAGCCCCTTATCAATTAGAGTTCCAGCCAATGAGCTTTAGCCCCTCTCCATTTCAGTGACAGCTAGCAAGATACACACACGGCAGAGCGAGAGACGGTGAGCACATATATGGTATAGTACGCAATTTTGGGGGACCACTTTTGGCTTGTGAGCACTACTTTCTGAACTACTGGCTAAAAAGTATACAAAGGTGTCAATCTCTTTAAATTGTTTTGTTTGCATTTTACCAGAGCATACAGTAGCACTGCACCCAGAAATCCAATGTGATATTATCAATAGTTCAGACATACTGTCATTTGCGTTTTACCAGGAAAGAATTTCACTTCATCATAATGATGATTGGAAGTTTTTGATTGTTCTTCAATATGCTTTATGTTTTACAGGGAGCCAAGAGAGTGTCTATTGATCAGGATCTGAAGAACATCCTGACAGCAGCACCAGGAAAATGTGTCCCGTATGCTGTGATCGAAGGTGTTGTGAGATCTGTTAAAGAAACCCTGAACAGCCAGTTTGTGGACAACTGCAAAGGGGTCATCGAGAGGTTAACTCTAAAGGAGAAGAAGATGGTGTGGAATCGTACCACTCATCTCTGGTAGGTGCTAAAGTACTGTTGTGGCCAAAAGTTTTGAGAATGACACAAATATAAATGTTCACAAAGTTTGCTGCTTCAGTGTCTTTAGATATTTTTGTTAGACGTTACTATGGAATACTGAAGTTTAATTACATGTCAAAGGCTTTTATTGACAATTACATGAAGTTGATGCAAAGAGTCAATATTTGCAGTGTTGACCCTTCTTTTTCAAGACCTCTGCAATCCGCCCTGGCATGCTGTCAATTAACTTCTGGGCCACATCCTGACTGATGGCAGCCCATTCTTGCATAATCAATGCTTGAAGTTTGTCAGAATTTGTGGGGTTTTGTTTGTCCACTTGCCTCTTGAGGATTGACCACAAGTTGTCAATGGGATTAAGGTCTGGGGAGTTTCCTGGCCATGGACCCAGTTAGTTATCACTTTTGCCTTATGGCTCCATCATGCTGGAAAAGGCATTGTTCGTCACCAAACTATTCCTGGATGGTTGGGAGAAGTTGCTCTCGGGTGATGTGTTGGTACCATTCTTAATTCATGGCTGTGTTCTTAGGCAAAATTGTGAGTGAGCCCACTCCTTTGGCTGAGAAGCAACCCCAAACATGAATGGTCTCAGGATGCTTTACTGTTGGTATGACACAGTCATCTCCGGACAAGCTTTTTTCCAGAAAGGGGATTCATCAGAGAAAATGACTTTAGCCCAGTCCTCAGCAGTCCAATCCCTGTACCTTTTGCAGAATACAGTGCCTTGCGAAAGTATTCGGCCCCCTTGAACTTTGCGACCTTTTGCCACATTTCAGGCTTCAAACATAAAGATATAAAACTGTATTTTTTTGTGAAGAATCAACAACAAGTGGGACACAATCATGAAGTGGAACGACATTTATTGGATATTTCAAACTTTTTTAACAAATCAAAAACTGAAAAATTGAGCGTGCAAAATTATTCAGCCCCTTTACTTTCAGTGCAGCAAACTCTCTCCAGAAGTTCAGTGAGGATCTCTGAATGATCCAATGTTGACCTAAATGACTAATGATGATAAATACAATCCACCTGTGTGTAATCAAGTCTCCGTATAAATGCACCTGCACTGTGATAGTCTCAGAGGTCCGTTAAAAGCGCAGAGAGCATCATGAAGAACAAGGAACACACCAGGCAGGTCCGAGATACTGTTGTGAAGAAGTTTAAAGCAAGATTTGGATACAAAAAGATTTCCCAAGCTTAAAACATCCCAAGGAGCACTGTGCAAGCGATAATATTGAAATGGAAGGAGTATCAGACCACTGCAAATCTACCAAGACCTGGCCGTCCCTCTAAACTTTCAGCTCATACAAGGAGAAGACTGATCAGAGATGCAGCCAAGAGGCCCATGATCACTCTGGATGAACTGCAGAGATCTACAGCTGAGGTGGGAGACTCTGTCCATAGGACAACAATCAGTCGTATATTGCACAAATCTGGCCTTTATGGAAGAGTGGCAAGAAGAAAGCCATTTCTTAAAGATATTCATAAAAAGTGTCGTTTAAAGTTTGCCACAAGCCTCACTGAGCTCGAGCTGTTTTGCAAGGAGGAATGGGAAAAAATGTCAGTCTCTCGATGTGCAAAACTGATAGAGACATACCCCAAGCGACTTACGGCTGTAATCGCAGCAAAAGGTGGCGCTACAAAGTATTAACTTAAGGGGGCTGAATAATTTGCACGCCCAATTTTTCAGTTTTTGATTTGTTAAAAAAGTTTGAAATATCCAATAAATGTTGTTCCACTTCATGATTGTGTCCCACTTGTTGTTGATTCTTCACAAAAAAATACAGTTTTATATCTTTATGTTTGAAGCCTGAAATGTGGCAAAAGGTTGCAAAGTTCAAGGGGGCCGAATACTTTCGCAAGGCAATGTATCAGTCTGTCCCTGATTTTTTTTCCTGGAGAGAAGTTGCTTCTTTGCTGCCCTTCTTGACACCAGGCCATCCTCCAAAAGTCTTCGCCTCACTGTGCGTGCCGATGCACTCACACCTGCCTGCTGCCATTCCTGAGCAAGCTCTGTACTGTTGGTGCCCCGATCCCGCAGCTGAATCAACTTTAGGAGTCGGTCCTGGCGCTTGCTGGACTTTCTTGCGCGCCCTGAAGCTTTCTTCACAACAACTGAACCGCTCTCCTTGAAGTTCTTGATGATCCAACAAATGTTTGATTTAGGTGCAATCTTACTGGCAGCAAAATCCTGGCCTGTGAAGCCCTTTTTGTACAAAGCAATGATGATGGCACGTGTTTCCTTGCAGATAACCATGTTTGACAGAGGAAGAACAATGATTCCAAGCACCACCCTCCTTTTGAAGCTTTCAGTCTGTTATTCGAACTCAATCAGCATGACCGAGTGATCTCCAGCCTTGTCCTCGTCAACACTCACACCTGTGTTAACGAGAGATTCACTGACATGATGTCAGCTGGTCCTTTTGTGGCAGGACTGAAATGCAGTGGAATTCTTTGGGGATTCAGTTCATTTGCATGGCACAGAGGGACTTTGACATCACTGATCACTCTTCATAACATTCTAGAGTATATGCAAATCGCCATCATACAAACTGAGGCAGCAGACTTGGTGAAAATTCATATTTGTGTCATTCTCAACTTTTGGCCACGACTGTACATTGAATTGCTATGATGTATTCTTGCACGCTGTCTTACTGATGGCTGTTAGGAGGCTCAGTTTGTGTGGATGTATGGTTTAACGATGACCCAACAGTTAACTTTTGTTCCTCTTATGTATATTTATTCATTCAAGGTAACACAAAATAATTTGTAAACAAACAAAATGTATGAAAATAATGTTATGCTCTACACCACATATTTTTGTGGATACACATCTCTCTAGATATCTCTAATATTTTGTACCTGTCAGGAACGAGAGTGAAAAGGTCATCCACCAGCGCACCAACACGGTGCCCTTTGACCTGGGATCCCACGACATGGCCATGGCCGCCACCATCCGGGTCATCCGTCCCCTGGACTCCTCGGAGCTAGACCTGGAGACCACTTACGAGAACTTTCACCCCACGGTCCAGTCCCTGACCAATGTCATTGGCCACTTCATCAGCGGGGAGCGCCCTAAAGGTATGGTCCTTTTGTGTGGTCCTGTGTTGCTCAGTTAAGCCCAGGGCTAAGGTCAACACTGCTTTAGTAGAGCATGGCACTTGCAAAGCCAGCGTTGTGGGTTACATTGCTGCTGGGACCACCCATACTAAAATGCATTCATGCATGTAAGTCTTTAAGTCACTTTGGATAAAAGCTAAGTGGCATATGTTGTTGTTGTTATTATTGTTATAGGTATCCATGAGACGGAGGAGATGCTGCGTCTGGGGGAGAGTGTGACTGGGGTCGGGGAGCTGGTGCTGGACAACAACCTGGTGAAGCTCCAACCTCCCAAGCAGGGCCTGAGGTACTTCCTCAGCCGACTGGACTATGACTCCCTGGTGGAGAAGCAGCAGAGCAGCGTCAGAGTCTGGAGGGTCCTGACTGCGTTGTTTGGTGTGGTAGCTTCTACGACGCTCCTCTTCATCCTGTGGAAGCAGTGGGTTTACCACAGACAGAGGAGAAAGGAGAAGAACGTCCTGGAGGAGTTCAAGGAGCATCAGAGGAAGAGGATGAGGGAGCTGAATGTAGAGGAGACCAGTGTTTCCCCTAGTGCCTGTACAGTGTGTCTGACCCGGGAGCGTTCCTGTGTGTTCCTGGAGTGTGGGCATGTCTGTGCCTGTGACCAGTGCTACCAGGCTCTTTCAGAGCCAAAGAAGTGCCCTATCTGCAGGGCACCGATAGAGAGGGTAGTACCGCTTTATAACAGCTAATGGATAATGCCATGGCGATTGTAACTGGACTAATCTAATGTTACTGAAAATGTCACTGAAAATAGGATTGTGTATTTGTTTTTCTTTTTGTTTGTCTTTTTTTGTGTGACAGGAAAATGACTGTGTATAGCTTTAACATTTCATTGAAAGATCAACCTTACTTGTAATGCTGTGTTGTTATTATGTTGATTTGATTTATATCAGTTGAGGAAAAGATGCGTCCTTTTTCCATAGAGAGTTGTAGAATCAACTCAGAAGTTGAATGTCTTCACCTCAGTGTTTCTCCAAAGCACATCAAAGCCATTTTGAATAAAGAACGAAAAACACAAAACAAATCCTCAACTTATTTTGCAAAGTTGGAGTGTACATTTACATCTGTATACTAACTCTTCACACAGTTATGAAAATATGTATTGCTGCCAGGACAGTGACTTCTGCCTTTCATACATGTTTTCAACAGTGATATTTTATGTTTTGCATAAGCCATTGAATTTGATATGAGCAGTGAAAGTACAGAAATAAAACATGTGCAAGATAGAAACATTTGATAATTTAAGAAAAGTATCAAGCTCTACTATCCCCATTGAGACCGTGTCTGTGCCTCGACCTGGGTTTGGCAAAACTAAACATGGCGGTGTTCACCTTAGCAATCTCACTAGGATAAAGACCTCCTCCATTCCTGTCATTATTGAAAGAGATTGTGATACCTCACATCTCAAAATAGGGCTACTTAATGTTACATCCCTTACTTCAAAGGCAATTATAGTCAATGAACTAATCACTGATCATAATATTGATGTGATTGGCCTGACTGAAACATGGCTTAAGCCTGATGAATTTACTGTGTTAAAAGAGGCCTCACCTCCTGGTTACACTAGTGACCATATCCCCCGTGCATCCCGCAAAGGTTGAGGTGTTGCTAACATTTACGATAGCAAATTTCAATTTACAAAAAAGAAAATGACTTTTTTGTCTATTGAGCTTCTAGTCATGAAATCTATGCAGCCTACTCAATCACTTTTTATAGCTACTGTTTACAGGCCTCCTGAGCCATATACAGCGTTCCTCATCCAGTTCCCTGAATTCCTATCGGACCTTGTAGTCATAGCAGATAATATTCACATTTTTGGTGACTTTAATATTCACATGGAAAAGTCCACAGACCCACTCCAAAAGGCTTTCGGAGCCATCATCGACTCAGTGGGTTTTGTCCAACATGTCTCTGGACCTACTCACTGTCACAGTCATACTCTGGACCTAGTTTTGTCCCATGGAATAAATGTTGTGGATCTTAATGTTTTTCCTCATAATCCTGGACTATCGGACCACCATTTTATTACGTTTGCAATTGCAAAAAATAATCTGCTCAGACCCCAACCAAGGAGCATCAAAAGTTGTTCTATAAATTCAGACAACACAAAGATTCCTTGATGCCCTTCCAGACTCCCTCTGTCTACCCAAGGACGTCAGAAGAGAAGAATCCGTTAACCACCTAACTGAGGAACTCAATTTACCCTTGTGCAATACCCTAGATGCAGTTGCACCCCTAAAAATTAAAAACATTTGTCATAAGAAACTAGCTCCCTGGTATACAGAAAATACCCGAGCTCTGAAGCAAGCTTCCAGAAAATTGGAACGGAAATGGCGCCACACCAAACTGGAAGTCTTCCGACTAGCTTGGAAAGACAGTACCGTGCAGTATCGAAGAGCCCTTACTGCTGCTCGATCATCCTATTTTTCCAACTTAATTGAGGAAAATAAGAACAATCCGAAATGTATTTTTGATACTGTCGCAAAGCTAACTAAAAAGCAGCATTCCCCAAGAGAGGATGGCTTTCACTTCAGCAGTAATAAATTAATGAACTTCTTTGAGGAAAAGATCATGATGGAACCTATTCCAACTAAACTACTGAAATAGCTGCTTCCTGTGCTTGGCCCTACTATGTTGAACATAATAAACGTCTCTCTATCCATCGGATGTGTACCAAACTCACTAAAAGTGGCAGTAATAAAGCCTCTTTTGAAAAAGCCAAACGTTGACCCAGAAAATATTAAAAAACTATCGGCCTATATCGAATCATCCATTTCTCTCAAAAATGTTAGAAAAGGCCGTTGCGCAGCAACTCACTGCCTTCCTGAAGACAAACAATGTATATGAAATGCTTCAGTCTGGTTTTAGACCCCATCATAGCACTGAGACTGCACTTGTGCAGGTGGTAAATGACCTTTTAATGGCATCAGACCGAGGCTCTGCATCTGTCCTCGTGCCATTACAATCTGTCCTCCAGCCATTACAATGAGCCCTTCCTCCTATAGATCATCCCATCAGCCTCCAGTGGATGTAAGGTCGACATCACTGATAGTTAGTATGAACTACTCTACCATATGTATTACACATAATCTAGCATTTATATTTTAACCCAGTATCATGTCATATTTGTTATTTCAGCACTCTACGCCTGCTTCAACTAATCAAGGGCTTGATGATTAGTTCTGCTGACTACTTGAATTAGGTGTGCTAGTGTTGGAATAGGACACATTTGTGCAGAGGAATAGACATCAATTGAACAGAGTCAGCATCTCAATTTGAAAGATCATCCTCCAACTGAAGTGACTGAGGAACAAAAACACACAACGCATAATCATAACAAGCCCTCACTTGCAAGCATCTTATATGCCACCAATCAACATGTACTACATGTGCATCATTAATCAGTAGGACTTGAGGTTTTGTATAATAGAGGCTTTGTTAGAAGATGAGAAAGAGAAACTCACAGTCCCGGTTTCATACTGAAGACATTTCATACTGAAGACACATTATATACAGTACCAGTCAAAGGTTTGGATGCACCCATTCAAGGGTTTTTCTTTATTTTTACTATTTTCTACATTGTAAAATAATAAAGAAGACATCAAAACTATGAAATAACACATGGAATCATGTAGTAACCAAAAACCCGAAGGTAGCTCCCCTGCCTGTTCGGGCGGCGCTCGGCGGTCGTCGTCGCCGGTCTACTAGCCGCCACCGATTCCTTTTCGTTTCATTTTGTCTTATTGGTTGCACCTGTTCCCTGTTTCGTTTCTTGATTTATGTCTATTTAAGCCTGTTAGGTCCGCCTAGGTTTGTGCTGGATTGTTACTCTGTTGGTTGTGTTGTCGTGTTTGCTTTCTCCGGACTGTTTGGTCCTGTGTTTGGGCCTGTGCCTGTTTAATGCACCTTGTATTTTGGCGTGATCGTTTTGTGCTGGAGAATAAATTACGATTTACCGAAACCTTTGCTCTCTGCGCCTGACTCCGACCCACCACTCCTAGTAAACTCTGACAGTGTTAAACAAATATATAGTATATTTCAGATTCTTCAAATTAGCCACCCTTTGCCTTGATGACAGCTTTGCACGCTCTTGGCATTCTCTCAACCAGCTTCACCTGGAATGCTTTTCCAACAGTCTTGAAGGAGTTCCCACATATGCTGAGAACTTGTTGGCTGCCAAGAGTGTGCAAAGCTGTCATCAAGGCAAAGGGTGGCTACTTTGAACAATCTAAAATATATTTTGATTTGTTTAACACTTTTTTGGTTACTACATGATTCCTGGGAGACGAGAAGCGAGTATAGAGAGTTAACATTTAATAAATAACTGGGGCGGCAGGGTAGCCTAGTGGTTAGAGCTTTGGACTAGTAACCGGAAGGTTACAAGTTCAAACCCCTGAGCTGAAAAGGTACAAATTTGTTGTTTTGCCCCTGAACAGGCAGTTAACCCACCCCTAGGCTGTCATTGAAAATAATAATTTGTTCTTAACTAACTTGCCTAGTAACCGGAAGGTTGCAAGTTCAAACCCCTGAGCTGACAAGGTACAATAGAGAAGGGCAATCAACAAAGTGATCCACATGGTGATAGGTGTGCGTAATGATGGGCAGCCTGGCGCCCTCGAATGCCAGGGAGGGGGAGGTGGAAAGAAAAGAAAAACCCTTGAATAAGAATGTTGTGTCCAAACCTTTGACTGGTACTGTATGTCCACAGAGGAGCCATTTACCAAGAGGTTTCTTTGTATGGGAGCTTGTTTCTCATATGTGCACAGCTGATTCAAGCATCTTCACCATCATGGTTCACATTTCTTTTCACATTGTGACATTGTGATGGTGTTTTTCTGTCCGAATTTAACTCCACCTCACAGCAGAAAGCATCAACACATTATTATAATAACTGAATGAAAGTGACATATTGTGGCAACATTACAGGGAAATTATAGCAATGAATACAAAATCTGTTTGGAAAAAAGTTGTGAGCCACCGAGTGTAAGATACAGTATTTACATGGTCCACTGGTGGATAGCTTTCCATTTTGAGGTTTTGGGCTGATATCATTAAAAATGTGGAAGGAAACATCATGCTAGACACCCTGGGGTTCAGTGATTTCCCCAGGAAACAAGGGTAACATATGGCGGAACTCTTGGTATGACAACCGTGAGCTGGGAAAACACAACACACCACGGATTGCCAAAGTCAGGACTGTTGCCTTAGCAACTGCTCAGAGCCTCTAGCTCCTGCTCTCAGTGCAATTGTTGCTGTTAACTTCTTATGGCTGCAGGGGCAGTATTGAGTAGCTTGGATGAAAGGTTCCCAGAGGTGCCCAGAGTAAACGGCCTGCTCCTCAGTCCCAGTTGCTAATATAAGCATATTATTATTAGTATTGAATAGAAAACACTCTGACGTTTCTAAAACTGTTTGAATGATGTCTGTGAGTATAACAGAACTCATATGGCAGGCAAAAACCTGAGAAGAAATCCAAACAGGAAGTGGGAAATCTGAGGTTGGTCGATTTTCATCCCAGCCCCTATTGAATGCACAGTGGGATATTTGTTATGTTTCACTTCCTAAGGCTTCCACTAGAAGTCAACCGTCTTTAGAAACTTGTTTGAGGATTCTACTGTAAAGTGGGGGTTCATAAGGGCTGTTTGGGCCAGGTGTCTGGCAGATTGCCACAGGCTCTGAGGCGCGGTCACGAGTTTTCTACGGATATAGGAATTCTCCGGTTTGAATATTATTGAAGTTTTATGTTAAAAACATCCTAAAGATTTATTAGATACGTCGTTTGACATGTTTCTACGGACAGTAACGGAACTTTTGGAACTAGGGAACGTGCTTCATGACTTTGGATTTGTTTACCAAACGTGCTAACAAAAGTAGCTCTTTGGACATAAATGATGGACATTATCGAACTAAATCAAACGTTTAATGTGGAACTGGGATTCCTGGGAGTGCATTCTGACGAAGATCATCAAAGGTAAGTGAATATTTATAATGTTATTTATGACTAATGCTGACTACCCAATATGGCGGATATATTTTTGGCTTCTTTGTTGTCGAGAGCTGTACTCAGATTATTGCATGGTTTGCTTTTTCCGTAAAACTTTTTTGAAATCTGACACAGCGGTTGCATTAAGGAGAAGTGCATCTATATTTCCATGTCTAACAATTGTATTTTCATTGACATTTATGATGAGTATTTCTGTAAAATGATGTGGCTCTCTGCAATATCACCGGATGTTTTTGGAACTAGTGAACATAACGCGCCAATGTATACTGAGATTTTTTGATATAAATATGCACTTTATCGAACAAAACATATATGTATTGTGTAACATGAAGTCCTATGAGTGTCATCTGATGAATATCATCAAAAGTTAGTGATTAATTTGATCTCTATGGTATAAGATACATACATGTATGTTTGAGGAATATTAATTATGAGATTTCTGTTGTTTGAATTTGGCGCTCTGCACTTTCACTGGCTGTTGCCTTGGGATTGCTTAAACTGAGACTATGTAGGATATAATTTGTTTTGCACCATGAGATCTCTCTTTGGACTGCTGTTTGGAGCTAAAACCCACAATTACTTGGGTTTGGTCAGTTTGTGTGTGTGTGTGTGTGTGTGTGTGTGTGTGTGTGTGTGTGTGTGTGTGTGTGTGTGTGTGTGTGTGTGTGTGTGTGTGTGTGTGTGTGTGTGTGTGTGTGTGTGTGTGTGTGTGTGTGTGTGTGTGTGGTGGACGTTAAGCTGTTATGATATACAGTAATGGACTATTATATTACATAACAAATCTCCCAAGACTAGATTATTGCATGAAGTGGTCAAGTGGCTTTACATAACACTGAAAAAAATGTAATTGAATTTATCTATAGTATGTGTGGGCATAACTTTTCTGGTTGATATAGAAAACCAGTTAATAGGTTTGAAAAACATTCCAGAAAGTTATAAAATTTACATCCCAGTCCTACTATTTCAACTATCACATTGTAACCATTGAAAATATCAATGAGCTGTACCACATGATGAGGTGAATAGTGCTCTTCTCTGATATCATTGAGGACTGTACTGCATCTGCCCTTTGCCTGTGAAAAGCGAAATAACTGTCACTACGCCCTTGAATAAATGATTATCTCTGAAATGACACTGAACCCAGGGTTAATTGCCTACAGCTACATGGCACCCTATAGGACAGCCACCACTACCTTTGCCATGGTGACTCATATGCAGGGCCAGATTACTGAATTGGCATGCAGGGCACGTGCCCAGGGCCCCAGAGCTCCAAAGGGCCCCCAACCAATTTATATATATATATTTTTTAGGGGGTTGTGGACCCCCTGGATGTCGCCCCCTCATAGGGGAAAAAAATATTTAATCAATTTTAGAATAGCAGGAAATTTGCTTTAAAACTGCAACATTTTATCTTAGCCTCATGACAGAATAGCATTAGAAAACTGATTTTTTTTTCAAAGATCAGGGCAAAATATCAGAATTAGGATTCCTGTGTAACCACAGCCTACGCAGTGGGGATATCTGAGCCTCCTTTACAGGTGTAGATCTTAATTTGAGCCAGCTTGCTACAACATGAAAATAATCCTGCAGCAAAAAGAAATGTGAATTATTATGTGGATTAGAATGAATGGACATTTTTGTAGGGAATGATACATTTTCCAAACCACTCAGGAGACAGAAGCCTCTTTAAACCTTAAATACACTACAAGTTTTAGATTTCTTCAGCAACAGAGTGATCAAATGAAGAGTCAACACCTGTACACAAATAGAACAATGAGATAGATATTTCACCTGATGTATAAATGAGAAACATCCGGTTGGTGTTTCCACTCACTGCTAAATATGGGGATGAGAGGAAGCCCAGTGACTGGCAGTGGGAGAAGATAGGGTGAGATGGATTTTGGCCGACGTTCTACTAATTTTCTTATTGATGAAACATTTGATCTCAATACAGTTTTCTGTTTCCAAAACAGGAATCTGTTATGAACAGATTTGACTAAGCTTTGTCGTCTTTACTCTTTGCCAAAGTAAAAATATGTGTTCTGTAGAAGGAGTGCAAGGGCGAATTGAGTTTTGCACAAGCGCATTTCACAGAGTAGGCGTTCCCTAAAGGAAATATGCAAATACATGCTAGAACGCGCCAATAGGATCTCGCTAGCTTGTGCTTGGCTCTTCACACCTTGCTTGTTGGCCCACTATAATTCATTAGTTCCCATTGTAAATGACAGGCTCTGGTCTATCTTGAGTTAGTTATAGAAATCGTTGACCTGTATGTCAACCGTGAACTTGGAGCCAAATTGAGTCATTCATGTGTCAGTCATGATTAATTCAGACAGAGCTGCCATGGTCGCATCGTTGCCATGCCTTCATGGTTTGATACGGCTGTTTGTGTCCCTTTATTCAGGGTGTGCATCTTTAATATGTGCCTTGAATTTAACTAAGGCATGTTAAGCTAAGGCATGTTTTACATGGCAGTTACAACAGGTTTTGTGGAACAGTACAGATACACATTGCTGCACTGTGCTTACAGCTGTTACACCTGGGAACAGCTGGAGTTAACAGGTTTATGTCACTGTCGCATGTACCAGGTTTGGAGTCAATTCCAGTTCAATTCCAGTCAATTCAGGAAGTACAATGAAATTCCAACTCCAATTCCAGGAAAATGTGTAATTGTGTCATTTTAATTTTGTTTACTTTCTGAATTGATTGGAATTGACCCCTCACTGGCATGTACCTTCATGGCTAGATTCAGAGTCAGAATGGGGACACCATGGCTAAAGACTTGGTAGCCACACCATATAAAAAAAACTATAAACAAAGGAACAATCTACTAATCAGATTGCAGTCAGAGAAGAGGGCATGTGGTGTGAGTGAATGACTGGGCCTGTGTTGTGCTGCTGTGTGTGTATTGACCTGCCTGTAACCCCTGGAAAAGAAAATAAAAAAAACAGTGACAAGAACACTACCCTTTTCTGATTGTCTTAAAATGAACCGTTTAACCGTTTGAGAAAGATCTTTCAGGAGAAATCGGCATGTTTTGTTCTTAAGTTAATAGTTCTTCTCGATGCTGAGCGTAAACTCAATAGCAACCCTATTCCCAAAAGATCCATCCACTCCCATCTCGCCATAAGAAAATAACCCTAAAGCTTCATGAAACCAAAGAGTATCTGTATACTCTACCTTTTCCTCTCCGATGAAACTCCTGGGAGGAGTTTAATGGATTAAATAAAATAAAAATCCTCATCAATCTACACACAATACCCCATAATGACAAAGTGAAAGCATCTCTTTTTTTTTTTGCAAATGTATTAAAATTAAAAAACAGAAATACCTTATTTACATAAGTATTCAGACCCTTTGCTATGAGACTCGAAATTGAGCTCTGGTGCATCCTGTTTCCATTGATCATCCTTGAGATGTTTCTACACCTGTGGTAAATTCAATTGATTGGACCTGATTTGGAAAGGCACACACCTGTCTATATAATGTCCCACAGTTGACAGTGCACATCAGAGCAAAAACAAAGCCATAGGTCGAAGGAATTGTTCGTACAGCTCAGAGACAGAAATGTGTCGAGGCACAGATATGGGGAAGGGCATTTATGCAGCATTGAAGGTTCCCAAGAACACAGAAGTTTAGAACCACCAAGACTCATCCTAGAGCTGGCCGCCCGGCCAAACTGAGCAATCAGGGGTGAAGGGCCTTGGTCAGGGAGGTGACTAAGAACCCGATGGTCACTCTGACAGAGCTCTATAGTTTCTCTGTAGAGATGGGAGAACCTTCCAGAAGGACAACCATTTCTGCTGCACTCTAACAATCAGGCCTTTATGGTAGAGTGGCCAGATGGAAGCCACTCCTCAGTAAAAGGTACATGACAGACCACTTGGAGTTAGCCAAAAGGCACCTAAAGACTCTCAGACCATGAGAAACAAGATTCTCTGGTCTGATGAAACTAAGATTGAACTCTCACTAAGATTGAATAAGGCTGTAACAACAAAATGTGGAAAAAGTCAAGGGGTCTGAATACTTTCCAAAGTCACTGTAAGTGGTTTATTTTATTTAACCTTTATTTTACTAGGCAAGTCAGTTAAATTAAGAACAAATGCTTATTTACAATGACGGCCTACCCCGGCCAAACCCTACCCTAACCTGGTCGACACTGGGCCAATTGTGCACCGCCCTATGGGACTTCCAATCACGGCCGGTTGTAATACAGCCTGGAATCAAACCAGGGTCTGTAGTGACTTCTCTAGCACTGAGATGCAGTGCCTTAGACTGCTGCGCCACTCGGGTGGTGATTGGATCCTTTTCCAAACAGTATTCTTACTTAGGCTTATTCATTGGTAGGCCTGTACATAGAGAACAACTGTCATATTATCGATGGGCCTATCAGTATCTTGACCACCGAGTTAGCCCTAATTAGGGTGTAGATCTTAATTTGAGCCAGCTTGCTACAGCAGTATAAAATAATCCTGCAGCAAAAGGAAATGTGAATTATTATGTGGATTATAATTAATGGACATTTTTGTAGGGGTGATACATTTTCCACGGCACTCAGGCAGAAGGCTTTTTAAACCTCAAACAAGTTTTAGATTTTCCCTGATCATTGCTGCTCAATCGACTCAGAAACCTTGTTAAACAGCATAAAGATGCTCCAATAGCCATGTTAAATATAGACAATGTTAATTTGTTCATGCAAAGAGACACAGCAAAACATGCGTTGGTCTGTTCTAACACCTCCCTTACACAGATATTTTCTCTGAATATGGAAGCAGTAGCCTAGTAACAATATGAACATCAGAAGTCCTTATGCAGATCCTTTCTCTGACTAAGAAAGTAGGAAAATTATTATGAGGGAAGCCTAAAGAGGCAATAAACTAACTGAAAACCAAACTGTCCTTCAGTGCTGTGCCTCTAATCGCTGAAGCCACAGTCAGTTGCTTGCACAAAAACTCTCCAGCAGAGTTGAAGTGTTGCTGAGATTTGAGGGGCACAGTCAAATCCCTTGTTGGGTATTGGCTTTGGAGGATTGCTCTTCAAAGCATTGTGTAGTGTGTACCATGTGCCCTGTGTAGTGTGTACCATGTGCCCTGTGCAGTGTGTACCTCGTGTACCAGCAACAGGAGCATTTGTAGCTCTGTGTATAAAGGAAGGGTAAAGATGTATCACCTGTCACACTAATGAGCCATGGTTCTTCTTCATTCATGCTCTCTCTCTCTCAATACTTCTATCGCACTCTCTCCATACCTCTCTCTCTCTCCATACCTCAATCTCTCTCTCACTCTATTTCTCTCTCCCCCATGCTTTCTCTCTATCCCCTACCTCCATCTCTCCTTCTCTCTCCTACCTCAATCTCTCCCTCTATCCCTACAACTCTCTCTCTCCCGGTCCTCTCTTTCATACAGTATCTCTAACAGAGAGAGAGAAAGGTATGTGCTTCCAGGTCGTGGTGTTACTAGCATGGCTAGATCCTTGTTATCCTAATGGGCTATTTGCTTTCTCTGAGCCGTTGCTCCTTCCTACACTTGTTGTTAATGAGGCCGTCAGACAGAGTCAGGTATGGCTTACCACACCAATTTACCACACCAATGTCTGTAAAATAGAAAGTGATTTCATTTTGTCAAGTTCAATGAGAGACCTTCTTAACTTCATTGTGTTTTGAAGTGTGGTGCATCATCTACTGGCTATGAATAGTACTGCCTATGGGTGCAATTATGTTTAAATGCCAAGCATCATTAATTGAACATAAAACTGGACCTAAACCACTATTGCACCATGCAGGGTAACATCTGTTATATTGTTTGTGTAACGAACAGGACTAATAATTTTATCTTTGTCTTGATGCAAACTTGTACGGCTTCATGAGGGGAAATATTTTATTACATGCAGTTGCATAGTCATGCCACTGACATTTAGCAAACTGAGACTATGGAAACTTTTAACAGCCTCAAAACAGTCAACAATCATATTCTCAAAACACACAGCAACAATCGAGTTGTACACAAGTAAAGCCAGCCGCCACAATCACTATAAGTTTACACAGATCACAATTAAATTACAATATTTCTAGAGGTATGTTCAAATGGCACCTGACTCTCTATAGTGCACTACTTCTGACCTGGGCCAAATGCAGCAGAACAGGTTGGCTGTGGGGGAATTGCTTTGCTCCCACTGTTGATACATATTATAACACAAACATTGGTTTTCCATGCAGCAGGATGGATGAAATTTCAAAGCCTTAGGAAAATAATACTACCTGAGTAAAATGAACAACATTTTTGAGGAAATATGAGAGAAGAGTACAATGTCTTACAAAAGAGACAAATGAGAGGAAAGGACCAAGGAAGTAAAAGGAAAAAGGAAAGGACAAAGGAAAGAAAAGGACAAAGGACAAAGGAAAGGAAAGGACAAAGGACAAAGGAAAGGAAAGGACAAAGGACAAAGGAAAGAAAAGGACAAAGGACAAAGGAAAGGAAAGGACAAAGGAAAGGACAAAGGAAAGGAAAGGACAAAGGAAAGGAAATGACAAAGGAAAGGAAATGACAAAGGAAAGGAAAGGACAAAGGACAAAGGAAAGGAAAGGACAAAGGAAAGGACAAAGGAAAGAAAAGGACAAAGGAAAGGAAATGACAAAGGAAATGACAAAGGAAAGGAAAGGACAAAGGAAAGAAAATGACAAAGGAAAGGAAAGGACAAAGGAAAGAAAAGGACAAAGGAAAGAAAATGACAAAGGAAAGGAAAGGACAAAGGAAAGGAAATGACAAAGGACAAAGGAAAGGAAAGGACAAAGGAAAGGACAAAGGAAAGAAAAGGACAAAGGACAAAGGAAAGGAAAGGACAAAGGACAAAGGAAAGAAAAGGACAAAGGACAAAGGAAAGGAAAGGACAAAGGAAAGGACAAAGGAAAGGAAAGGACAAAGGAAAGGAAAGGACAAAGGAAAGGAAATGACAAAGGAAAGGAAAGGACAAAGGACAAAGGAAAGGAAAGGACAAATGAAAGGACAAAGGAAAGAAAAGGACAAAGGAAAGGAAATGACAAAGGAAAGGAAATGACAAAGGAAAGGAAAGGACAAAGGAAAGAAAAGGACAAAGGAAAGGAAAGGACAAAGGAAAGAAAAGGACAAAGGAAAGAAAAGGACAAAGGAAAGGAAAGGACAAAGGAAAGGAAAGGACAAAGGAAAGGAAAGGACAAAGGAAAGGACAGAAAAAGTAATTTCTTTCATCCAAATTGAAAGTTTCTATCACATTATTCAGAATACCTACAAAAGAAAACACGCTGAGCATTTTTTTATATCAAACAATAACAACAGAGAAATAACAGCAGAGAAACATCTAAATACCTATTTCTGATAACCAATCTTTGTTTGTGTTTAATCATTGTTAGGCACTTACGGCTGATGAATACAAAATAAACAGCGATAAAAGGACGGTTTCTAAACCAATATGAAGACATCAAACATGAGAAGAGGAATTGGCCATAGTTGGCAAGACACAAACAGATCTGGGACCAGGCAAATTTTCATATATCACAATATTGATTTTGAAATGATTGTGACGATCAAACACATTAGATGCAATATAAATAATTGTAAAAGTCTCATGGGAATTGTTTTGGCATATTCTCTCGTCATTGGACATCAATATGATGGAAATATTAAACATAAAGAAAACAATACATATATTTTCATAAACTTCTATTTTTTAGAATATGTTCGTTTACTCTTACACTTCTGATTTCCTTCACCATGTGAATAGAATCACGTTTAAACAGACCCATAGCTGGTAAATGTATCCACCCAAAGGGTGCCAACAAGCAAGTTTGTGACTCTGGGAAGCTTCTGACAGGTTTAGAAGTTATCATAACAGAATCAATTCTACGACACAATGCTCACAATAGCTGCACTAACAAATTTGGCAATACTCAAAATGGCAAAAAATAAATAGTAAATAAAGCATTAGTCAGTTAGCATAGCATAGTTGGATATGTCCTGATGGAGGACGGTGCATGCGATGCAATCAGCCTCAGACACTGTTGGGGTTGTAGCAGAGCATGTTGAGCTGCAGGTTCTCGTCCCAGTGTCTGAGGATGATAAAGAGCTGGTTGGCAGCAGACTTGACTGAGGCTAAGTCCTTTCCTTCAGGGATGGTCTGGGCACTGAGCCACATGCTAGCCTTAGCTGCTATCAGCTCCCACTCTATGAAGTAGCTGGCCGAGCTGTGCTCCAGCCAGGCCAGGGCTACAGCCGTGGCCCACACCATGCCCTCCGTATTCAGCCTCTTCCTGGACCCCGGGCCACCAGGAGGCGCTGCAGGGGGTGTTTCCACGCTCTCCGACTCCGAGTCCCTTCTGCTGTCTGTCTGGGAGTGAGGGGAGAGAGGGTGCTCGGCGTAGGTGGTGGAGGTAGGGGTGGAGGGGCCGCCTAGGAAGGAAGGAGAAGACCCAGGCCAACCCTCAGTCCGTGGACTCCTGGCCAGGTGAGAGGGGCTATGCCCCCCTTGTCTGTGGCTGCTGACAACCAGGTCTCCAGGCTTGTGCTGGTGGTGGCCTGCCAGGCTGGTTTCTGTCTCCTTAGCTGAGCTCTCAAACGGAGATGGAGAGGTGGACCTGTGGCTGTCGTCTGCAGCGCTGCTGTTTGAGCGGCGGCTGGCTGAGTGGGAGACGTGGTGACCCAGACTGACCCGGTGGCTGGTGAAGGGAGACGTCCACTTCAGCTTGTCCATGGACACGTTGATGGCCTCACACAGAGCGATGTCCAGGCAGAACGCACCACATGCCAACTGTAAGGACACCTGTACCAGAGAGAGGTAGTTTAATACAAATTGTGAAATATATTTTCCTTTATTATGTTCCCCTAACCCTCACCTAATTGGAGTAAACTAATGGTAAACACAAAGGCTTCAACTCCAAGTTTACACATACTATATACATGTATTTTATAATAGGTATCTTCTGTTTGTTTTTAGTCCCATCCTTCAGCTACTCTCAACCCCTCCCATCTATCTCTGAAGACCATCTAGTTTATATATTTTTCAACTGTGCTGTGATGTTTCAAAAAAGTTCTGAACCTTTCTATTATCATAGTTTCTACAGATTGTAAACTAAAGATACAATTTTTTGCTAAAAGTATTATTATATTATTGATCGATTGACTATGACTTTTCAAATCACCCAGCAGTGCTATTGGCAGAGTTAGCTCCAGGTAAATGTTGTAATTCTTCAGCCATTTCTGAACCTGCAACCAAAAACAAGCTACTGTACATATGGACAGTATCAAAACAAATTATCTAATGATTCTGTCTATTCGTAGCAAAACCTGCAGAGGTAGGATGGTTCTATCCCCCATATACAGTGCCTTACAAAAGTATTCACCCTCCTTGGTGTTTTTCCTATTTTGTTTCATTACAACCATAAATTGGATTTCATGTATTGGACATACACAAAATAGTCCAAATTGGTGAAGTGAAATGAAAAAAAAAATAATAATATATATATATTTTTTTAAACATGTAAAAACAGAAAAGTGGTGTGTGCATATGTATTCACCCCCTTTGGCTATGAAGCCCCTAAATAAGATCTGGTGCAGCCAATTACCTTCAGAAGTCACATAATTAGTTAAATAAAGTCTACCTGTGTGCAATCTAAGTGTCATATGATCTGAGTATACATACACCTGTTCTGAAAGGCCCCAGAGTCTGCAACACCACTAAGCAAAGGGCACCACCAAGCAAGCAGCACTATGAAGACCAAGGAGTTTTCCAAACAGGTCAGGGATAAAGTCCCCACAGTGAAGCATGGTGGTGGCAGCATCATGCTGTGGGGATGTTTTTCATCGGCAGGGACTGGGAAACTGGTCAGAATTGAAGGAATGATGGATAGAGCTAAATACAGGGAAATTCTTGAGGGAAACCTGTTTCAATCTTCCAGAGATTTGAGACTGGGACAGAGGTTCACCTTCCAGCAGGACAATTACTCTAAGCATACTGCTAAAGCGACTCTCGACTGGTTTAAGGGGAACATTTAAATATATTGGAATGGCCTATTCAAAGCACAGACCTCAATCCAATTGAGATTCTGTGGTATGACTTAACAACGGGACAGTTGTAAATCATGCAGCGCCTTGTGTTACGATCACAGATTTTAGAGAAACAACAAATGTCGGTACAGATAAGTGTCTTACAAGCTGAAAGCTTAAATTATTGTTAATATAACTGCACTGTCCAATATACAGTAGCTATTCCTGCGAAAAAATGCCATGCTATTGCTTGAGTAGAGCTCTTAACAACAAAACACTTTTTTCACCTCGATAGGTTTGATAAATTCACCTCTGAAGGTGAAATGTGTACTTAAATCAGAGCAAGATTTCAGAATGTATCATCCAAAGGGTCCCAGAGATAACATGAAGTGTCGTTTTAGTTAGATAAATCCCAGAAATGTCCTTGTTTTCCATGAAAACATACATAAAATGAGTTGCAAAATAAATAGGAAATATAGTCAAGGTGCTGACAAGGTTATAAATAATGATTTTTAATTGAAATAATAATTGTTGGCCTTCAAACTTTGCTTTGGTCAAAGAATCCTCCATTTGCAGCAATTACAGCCTTGCAGACCTTTTGCATTCTAGTTGTCAATTTCTTGAGGTAATCTGAAGAAATTTCACCCCATGCTTCCTGAAGCACCTCCCACAAGTTGGATTGGCTTGATGGGCATTTCTTACGTACCATATGGTCAAGCTACTCCCACACGCAGCTCAATAGGGTTGAGATCCGGTGACTGTGCTGGCCACTCCATTACAGACAGAATACCAGCTGACTGCTTCTTCCCTAAACAGTTCTTGCATAGTTTTGAGCTGTGCTTTGGGTCATTGTTCTGTTGTAGGAGGAAATTGGCTCCAATTAAGCGCCGTCCACAGGGTATGGCATGGCGTTGCAAAATGAAGTGAAAGCCTTCCTTCTTAAAGATTACTTTTACCCTGTACAAATCTCCCACTTTATCACCACCAAAGCACCCCAGACCATCACATTGCCTCCACCATGCTTGACAGATGTCATCAAGCACTCCTCCAGCATATTTTTTTTATTTTTTCTGCATCTAACAAATGTTCTTCTTTGTGATCCGAACACCTCAAACTTAGATTTGTCTGTCCATAACACTTCCTTCCAATCTTCCTCTGTCCATTGTCTGTGTTCTTTTGCCAATCTTAAACTTTCATTTTTATTGGCCAGTCTGAGATATGGCTTTTTCTTTGCAACTCTGCCTAGAAGGCCGGCATCCCAGAGTTGCCTCTTCACTGTTGATGTTGAGACTGGTGTTTTGCGGGTACTATTTAATGAAGCTGCCAGTTGAGGACTTGTGAGGCGTCTGTTTCTCAAACTAGACACTCGAATGTACTTGTCCTCTTGCTCAGTTGTGCACCGGGGCCTCCCACTTCTATTCTGGTTAGAGCTAGTTTGCGCTGTTCTGTGAAGGGAGTTGACACAGCATTGTACATGATCTTCAGTTTATTTGCAATTTCTCGCATGGAATAGCCTTCATTTCTCAGAACAAGAATAGACTGATGAGTTTGAAGAGAAAGGTTTTAGTTTCTGCCCATTATGTGCCTGGAATCGAACCCACAAATGTTGATGCTCCAGATCCTCAACTAGTCTAAAGAAGGCCAGTTTTATTGCTTCGTTAATAATCAGAATCACAGTTTTCAGCTGTGCTAACATAATTGCAAAAGGGTTTTCTAATGATCAATTAGCCTTTTAAAATGATAAACTTGGATTAGCTAACACAACGTTCCATTGGAACGCAAGAGTGATGGTTTCTGATAATGGGCCTCTGTACACCTATGTAGATATTCCATAAAGAATCTGCCGTTTCCAGCTGCAGTCATTTACAACATTAACATTAACAATGTCTACACTGTATTTCGGATCAATTTGATGTTGTTTTAATGGACAACGAGTTTTATTTTCTTTCAAAAACTTGATTAAAAAAAAGGAAGGCCTTCGTCCATAGAGTTGAAGTCGGAAGTTGACATACACTTAGGTTGGAGTCATTGAAACTTCAACCATTCCACACATTGATTGTTAACAAACTATAGTTTTGGCAAGTTGGTTAGGACATCTACTTTGTGCATGACACATTTTTCCAACAATTGTTTACAGACAGATTATTTCAATTACAATTCACTGTATCACAATTCCAGTGGGTCAGAAGTTTACATATACTAAGTTGAATGTGGCTTTACACAGCTTGGAAAATTCCAGAAAATGATGTCATGGCTTTAGAAGCATATGATAGGCTAATTGACATCATTTGATTGGAGGTGTACCTGTGGATGTATTTCAAGGCCTACCTTCAAACTCAGTGCCTCTCTGCTTGACATCATGGGAAAATCAAAAGAAATCAGCCAAGACCTCAGAAAAAAAATTGTAGACATCCACCTCTGCAATTTCCAAACGCCTGAAGGTACCACATTCATCTGCACAAACAATAGTAACCATGAGACCACGCAGCCATCATACCGCTCAGGAAGGAGACGCGTTTTGTCTCCTAGAGATGAAAATACTTGGTGCAAAATGTGCAAATCAATCTCAGAACAACAGCAAAGGACCTTGTGAAGATGCTGGAGGAAACAGGTAAAAAATCATCTATATCCACAGTAAAACGAGTCCTATATCGACATAACCTGAAAGGCCGCTCAGCAAGGAAGAACTCACTGCTCCAAAACCGCCATAAAAAAAGCCAGACTATGGTTTGCAACTGCACATGGGGAAAATCACAAAAATCTTACTTTTTGGAGAAATGTCATCTGGTCGGATGAAACAAAAATAGAACTGTTTGGCCATAATGACCATCGTTATGTTTGGAGGAAAAAGGGGGAGGCTTGCAAGCCGAAGAACACCATCCCAACCGTGAAGCACGGGGGTGGTAGCATCATGTTGTGGGGGTGCTTTGCTGCAGGAGGGACTGGTGCACTTCACAAAATAGATGGCATCATGAGGAAGCAAACTTATGTGGATTTATTGAAGCAACATCTCAAGACACCAGTCAGGAAGATAAAGCTTGGTTGCAAATGGGTCTTCCAAATGAACAATGACCCCAAGCATACTTCCAAAGTTGTGGCAAAATGGCTTAAGGACAACAAAGTCAAGGTATTGGAGTGGCCATCACATAGCCCTCACCTCAATCCCATAGAAAATGTGACTCAGTTACACCAGCTCTGTCAGGAGGAATGGGCAAAAATTATTTAATGACCATAATTTTCCACTTGTCTGACCGCTTGCATGATGACGAGTTTCTCACCCGACTGGCCTATCTGGGTGGTGTTTTTTCTCGACTGAAGGATCTGTATCTAGGATTACAGGGACTCTGCTTAACTATATTCAATGTGCGGGACAAAATTGAGGCTATGATTAAGACGTTGGAGCTCCTCTCTGTCTGCATTAACAAGGACAACACACGTCTTTCCATTATTGTATGATTTTGTGTGCAAATTAACTCAAGCTTACGGACAATGTCAAACGTGATATAGCAAAGCACCTGAGTGAGTTGGGTGCGCAATTATGCAGGGACTTAACCCAAAATGGATGTCACAAACAACTGGATTCGTTATCCCTTTCATGCCCTGCCTCCTGTCCACTTACCGATATCTGAACAAGAGAGCCTTATTGAAATTGCAACAAGTGGTTCTGTCAAAATGTTATTTAATCAGAAGCCACTGCCAGATTTCTGGATTGGGCTGTGCTCAGAATATCCTGCCTTGGAAAATTGCGCTGTTAAGACACTGATACCCTTTGTAACCACGTACTTACACTACCGTTCAAAAGTTTGGGGTCACTTAGAAATGTCCTTGTTTTTGAAAGAAAATCACATTTTTTTGTCTATTAAAATAACATCAAATTGATCAGAAATACAGTGTAGAGATTGTTAATGTTGTAAATAACTATTGTAGCTGGAAACAGCTGATTTTTTACAGAATATCTACATAGGCATACAGAGGCCCATTATCAGCAACCATCACTCCTGTGTTCCAATGGCACGTTGTATTAGTTAATCCAAGTTTATCATTTTAAAAGGCTAATTGATCATTAGAAAACCCTTTTGCAATTATGTTAGCACAGCTGAAAACTGTGGTTCTGATTAAAGAAGCAATAAAACTGGCCTTCTTTAGACTAGTTGAGTATCTGGAGCATCAGCATTTGTGGGTTCGATTTCAGGCTCAAAATGGCCAGAAACAAAGACATTTCTTCTGAAACTCGTCAGTCTATTCTTGTTCTGAGAAATGAAGGCTATTCCATGCGAGAAATTGCAAAGAAACTGAAGATCTCGTACAACGCTGTGTACTATTCCTATCACAGAACAGCGCAAACTGGCGCTAACCAGAATAGAAAGAGGAGTGGGAGGCCCCGGTGCACAACTGAGCAAGAGGACAAGTACTTTCGAGTGTCTAGATTGAGAAACACCAATAGTGAAGAAGCGACTCCGGGATGCTGGCCTTCTAGGCAGAGTTGCAAAGAAAAAGCCATATCCCAGACTGGCCAATAAAAAGAAAAGATTAAGATAGGCAAAAGTAATAATAATAATAATAATTTTGCACGCCCAATTTTCAGTTTTTGATTTGTTAAAAAAGTTTGAAATATCCAATAAATGTCGTTCACTTCATGATTGTGTCCCACTTGTTGTTGATTCTTCACAAAAAAATACAGTTTTATATCTTTATGTTTGAAGCCTGAAATGTGGCAAAAGGTCGCAAAGTTCAAGGGGGCCGAATACTTTCGCAAGGCACTGTATCCGAACAAAATTGAAAGCTCTCTCTGTCACAACCCCTCCTCGCTGACACACATGGGCTCTGGCATTTGCAACCATTTTCCTTTTTCACTCACTTAACTCCACACTTTTCCAAACACAAAAACATCCACCTCACCTTCCATCACATGCCCAAACACTGTGTCTATGTCCTGTGTTTTATCCCTCCTACATGTTTATTCCTACCTCATTTCAGACTTTTGCAAACTTTTTCATTATTATCCTTTCTTCTAATGCAGTCTTTTATCTATTTATATATACTATAAATAGAAAGTTGAATACTAATTATTTTACAACATTCCCTATCTTGAACGGTATAGTCTATTGTAGTTTATTTCTTTATCAGTTTGTTGTATTTTATTGTAAAAAAATAATAATAATACAATCCCTACCATGGTTAGTATTGGGTGTTCCATTATTTGACTCTGGGAAATATTTAGAATAGCTTAGGAGGAGTCTTGGTGTCTGAACAGTTGGTCACAGTTTATCGACTACGAGAGCTAAAGGTTTCCCTTTAAATCTATTCACCTTGAAGAGTGAGTACAGAACCTTGCACCGTTCTGCAATTTCCTTTGGGAACTGCTCATTCATGCTTATTTTCATGCCAGCGGTTATTTTATCTTTAATATTCTATCTTTAAAGAATGCAAATTTGTCAACATTTGGGTGCTCATATCTCTGTCCCAAACAGTGTACACGTTTGAGTTTGTCGAGTCTCGCCTGGGATCGGTAGTACTTACAGAAATAACTATTTCCCTACACCTTAACATCTTCGCCCTCATTTTCTTTGATACCAGTAAGTACCAGATTTTCTCCCATTGTTGCAGCTTTTTTGTCTTCAACTCCTTTATATCTTTACTGACTAGTTCAAGTATGCCCAGACGAGACGGCCTACAGGGAGGAGGTGAGGGACCTCGGAGTGTGGTGTCAGGAAAATAACCTCATACTCAATGTCAACAAAACAAAGGAGATGATCGTGGACTTCAGGAAACAGCAGAGGGAGCACCCCCCTATCCACATCGACGAGACAGTAGTGGAGAGGGTGGAAAGTTTTAAGTTCCTCGGTGTACACATCACGGACAAACTGAAATGGTCCACCCACACAGACAGCGAGGTGAAGAAGGCACAGAAGCGCCTCTTCAACCTCAGGAGGCTGAAGAAATTGGGCTTGTCACCAAAAACACTCACAACCTTTTACAGATGCACAATCGAGAGCATCCTGTCAGACTGTATCACCGCCTGGTACAGCAACTGCTCTGCCCATAACCGTAAGGCTCTCCAGAGGGTAGTGAGGTCTGCACAACGCATCACTGGGGGCAAACTACCTGCCCTCCAGGACACCTACACCACCCGATGTCACAGGAAGGCCAAAAAGATCATCAAGGACAACAACCATCCGTGCCACTGCCTGTTCACCCCGCTATCATCCAGAAGGCGAGGTCAGTACAGGTGCATCAAAGCTGGGGCCGAGAGACTGAAAAACAGCTTCTATCTCAAGACCATCAGACTGTTAAACAGCCATCACTAACATGGAGTGGCTGCTGCCAACATACTGACTCAACTCTAGCCACTTTAATAATGGAACAATTGATGTAATAAATGTATCACTAGCCACTTTAAACAATGCCACTTTATATAATGTTTACATACCCTGCATTACTCATCTCATATGTTCATATGTATATACTGTACTCTATACCATCTACTGCATCTTGCCTATCCCGTTCGGCCATCGCTCATTCATATATTTTTAATGTACATATTCTTATTCATTCCTTTACACTTGTGTGTATAAGGTAGTTGTTGTGAAATTGTTAGGTTAGATTACTTGTTAGATATTACTGCATGGCCGGAACTAGAAGCACAAGCATTTCGCTACACTCGCATTAACATCTGCTAACCATGTGTATGTGACAAATAACATTTGATTTGATTTGAGTTTATCATTTCACTTTAATATTTTCAAAAACATGCCCTTTTGTCAATGGTGAATTACAGTTAACATTCTTAAAATCTATGTAGAACATATGGGCAGTTGGTTGTATTTAGATCCAGCGAACAGTCTTTTAACTAAAACGAATGGTGCACCTGTGCAGCAACGCACCAGAGGAATGTAGTCTTTGTTCTCGTTCTCACTCTCCCCCACAGAGTCGCTGGTTTTGCTGTGTGAGCGAAACATGAAGCCCCTGGCTGCCCGGGTCAGGAGTCTCGTCCGGTTGAGAGTCAGCCTGTAGAGTAGAGGAGAGGAATGCAACACCTCGAGTTCAACTTGACCTTTCATTCATTACCATTTGTGAGTACAAGTACATTCATTGGAATTTCTCTGCGACGTAAAGGAGCATACACAGCCCTTATTATTGTCTTACCATGACCCTGCCATTTTCAGCACATACATATAGCTCAATAAAATAACAACTGAACTCAATAAACACCAAATGCCTCTTCCGTTTGTTATTTCATGACAAAAAAGGACGCTCCAGGATAAGTGGTCAATGCGAATTTTAAGATCTTTCCATCAATAGAACTCAATAGCATCCTAAAGAATATAATGGACCTCAAGGGCCCTGGCACACAGTGAAGTGGTTTTCATTTTGTTAAAGGATGGGAAAAGGGCCATTTTTCCTCACACTGAACAATGTATGAATGGTGCCTAGCGGACAAAAGCACCTGAGTGGTAATGTGTGCCTCAGAGATAAAGGTGATATCGGGGTGAGGTGAAGAAAGGAGATGTATAAGGATTCTGTTGAGCTGTGTTGTTATTAAAGCTCTACCTCCTCACAGAGTAATTATAGACATCTCTCTAAATGTATTTTTTTATCCAAGATCTTTGAAAAAGTTGTTTTCAAGCAAATGGTGGCTTGTCGGGCTTGCACTCACTTCACAGCATAGAAACTGATTTATTGAAAGTCAGTAATGACCTTCTGTTGGCTGCTGATGCCGGTGAAAGCTATATTCTAGTTATTTTGGATCTCAGTGCCGCGTTTGATACTATTGATCATACTGTAACATCCTTGTTGACCAGCTGGAGAGGTGGGTGGGAATCTCCAGTGTTGCCCTCGACTGGTTCAGGTCATATCTATGACCTGAACCAGTAGTTTCTTGGTGAGCATGGGTGGTTCAGTATTGTCCCCAGCACCTATTCACTATGATATTAGCAGCCCTTACTGCTGCTCGATCATCCTATTTTTCCAACTTAATTGAGGAAAATAAGAACAATCCGAAATGTATTTCTGATACTGTCGCAAAGCTAACTAAAAAGCAGCATTCCCCAAGTGAGGATGGCTTTCACTTCAGCAGTAATAAATTCATGAACTTCTTTGAGGAAAAGATCATAACTATTAGAAAGCAAATTACGGACGCCTTTTTAAATCTGCGTATTCCTTCAAAAATTTTAGAAAAGGCTGCTGCGCGGCAACTCACTGCCTTCCTGAAGACAAACAATGTATACGAAATGCTTCAGTCTGGTTTTAGACCCCATCATAGCACTGAGACTGCACTTGTGAAGGTGGTAAATTACCTTTTAATGGCAGACCGAGGCTCTGCATCTGTCCTCATGCTCCTAGACCTTAGTGCTGCTTTTGATACCATCGATCACCACATTCTTTTGGAGAGATTGGAAACCCAAATTGGTCTACAAGGACAAGTTCTGGCCTGGTTTAGATCTTATCTGTCGGAATTATATCAGTTTGTCTCTGTGAATGGTTTTTCCTCTGACAAATCAACTGTTAATTTTGGTATTCCTCAAGTTTCCGTTTTAGGACCACTATTGTTTTCACTTTATATTTTACCTCTTGGGGATGTCATTCAAAAACATAATGTTAACTTTCACTGCTATGCGGATGACACACAGCTCTACATTTCAATGAAACATGGTGAAGCCCCAAAATTGCCCTCGCTAGAAGCCTGTGTTTCAGATATAAGGAAGTGGATGGCTGCAAACTTTCTACTTTTAAACTCAGACAAAACAGAGATGCTTGTTTTAGGTCCCAAGAAACAAAGAGATCTTCTGTTGAATCTGACAATTAATCTTAATGGTTGTACAGTCGTCTCAAATAAAACTGTGAAGGACCTCGGCGTTACTCTGGACCCGGATTTCTCTTTTGACGAACATATCAAGACTGTTTCAAGGACAGCTTTTTTCCATCTACGTAAAATTGCAAAAATCTGAAACTTTCTGTCCAAAAATGATGCAGAAAATTAATCCATGCCCTTGTTACTTCTAGGTTAGACTACTGCAATGCTCTACTTTCCGGCTACCCGGATAAAGCACTAAATAAACTTCAGTTAGTGCTAAATACGGCTGCTAGAATCCTGACTAGAACCAAAATATTTGATCATATTACTCCAGTGCTAGCCTCCCTACACTGGCTTCCTGTCAAGGCAAGGGCTTATTTCAAGGTTGTACTGTTAACCTACAAAGCATTACATGGGCTTGCTCCTACCTATCTCTCTGATTTGGTCCTGCCGTACATACGGTACCTACACGTACGCTACGGTCACAAGACGCAGGCCTCCTAATTTTCCCTAGAATTTCTAAGCAAACAGCTGGAGGCAGGGCTTTCTCCTATACTGTAGAGCTCCATTTTAATGCAATGTTCTGCCTACCCATGTGAGAGACGCAAACTTGGTCTCAACCTTTAAGTCTTTATTGAAGACTCATCTCTTCAGTGGGTAATATGATTTTAGTGTAGTCTGGCCCAGGAGTGTGAAGGGGAACGGAAAGGCCCTGGAGCAACGAACCGCCCTTGCTGTCTCTGCCTGGCCGGTTCCCCTCTTTCCGCTGGGATTCTCTGCCTCTAACCCTATTACAGGGGCTGAGTCACTGGCTTACTGGTGCTCTTTCATGCCGTCCCTGGGAGGGGTGCGTCACTTGAGTGGGTTGAGTCACTGATGTGATCTTCCTGTCTAGGTTGGCACCCCCCCCCCCCTTGGGTTGTGCCGTAGCGGAGATCTTTGTGGGCTATACTCGGCCTTGTCTCAGGATGGTAAGTTGGTGGTTGAAGATATCCCTCTAGTGGTGTGGGGGCTGTGCTTTGGCAAAGTGGGTGGGGTTATATCCTTCCTGTTTGGCCCTGTCCGGGGGAATCATCGGATGGGGCCACAGTGTCTCCTGACCCCTCCTGTCTCAGCCTCCAGTATTTATGCTGCAGTAGTTTATGTGTCGGGGGGCTAGGGTCAGTTTGTTATATCTGGAGTACTTCTCCTGTCTTTTTCCGGTGTCCTGTGTAAATTTAAGTATGCTCTCTATAATTCTCTCTTTCTCTCTTTCTTTCTCTCTCTCGGAGGACCTGAGCCCTAGGACCATGCCTCAGGACTACCTGGCATTATGACTCCTTGCTGTCCCCAGTCCACCTGGCCATGCTGCTGCTCCAGTTTCAACTGTTCTGCCTGCGGCTATGGAATCCTGACCTGTTCACCGGACGTGCTACCTGTCCCAGACCTATTATCATCTTGGCCATGTTCTGTTATAATCTCCACCCGGCACAGCCAGAAGAGGACTGGCCACCCCTCATAGCCTGGTTCCTCTCTAGGTTTCTTCCTAGGTTTTGGCCTTTCGAGGGAGTTTTTCCTAGCCAATGTGCTTCAACACCTGCATTGCTTGCTGTTTGGGGTTTTAGGCTGGGTTTCTGTACAGCACTTTGAGATATCAGCTGATGTACGAAGGGCTATATAGATACATTTGATTTGATTTTGATTTGATGTCCCTCAGGGGTCAATTCTGGGCCACATCCTTTTTTACCCTGTACATTCTTCCCCTTGGTGACATCTTCCGCAATCATTGTGGCGCAAATCCAATGCAAGTCAATGGTACCTATATTAAGCATTTTCGTGCTTCATCTAAGAGTATTTAAAATTGATGTGTAGCTCAACAGTCACTTTTTGAGATTTAGATGTTTTAATAGCTGTTCTAACATAAGATAAATCATATGGATTACTTTATTCCTGCTGTGGAGATTGCATCACAAAACCCTCTGTTATAAAAAAAACAATAAACTGTGGTCACTAAACCTATCATGTACCCTCTCCAGAATATACAGTGAGCTCCAAAAGTATTGGGACTGCGACATATTTTTGGTTGTTTTGGCTCTGTACTCCAGCACTTTGAACAATGACTATGAGGTTAAAGTGCAGATTGTCAGATTTAATTTGAGGGTATTTCATTCATAACGGGTGCATAATCCCCCCATTTTAGGAGTCCAAAAGTATTGGAACAAATTCACTTATGTGTATTAAAGAAGTCAAAAGTTTAGTATTTGGTCCCATATTCCTAGCATCATCAAGCTGTGACTTGTTGGATCTATTTGTTGTTTGTTTTAGTTGTGTTTCAGATTATTTTTATTTTTATTTTTATTTTGTTTCAGATTATTATTTTGGAGTCACTTTTACGGTAAATAAGATTAGAATATGTTTCTAAACATTTCTATATTACTGTGGATGCTACCATGATTACAGATAATTCTGAATGAATCGAGTGAGAAAGTTACATCTCACCACAATAACAGGGCAGGTTAGGGAGGTATTTGTGCATCTGTAACATTCTTCATTATTCACAATTCATTCAGGATTATCTGTAATCATAGTAGCATTCACATTAATGTAGAAGTATTTAGAAACATATTATATTGCTATTTACAATAAAAGTGACTCCAAATTGATACAATACATTTTCTACCATTCATTTCGGACACAAAATAATCTGAAACACAACCAAAACAAACAGAAAATGCATCCAACAAGTTTGTAGAGTCACAAGCTTGATGTAACCATTGTGTGCTAGGAATATTGGACCAAATACTTGTCATGCCCTGACCATAGAGAACCATTGTTTCTCTATGGTATAGTAGGTCAGGGCGTGACTAGGGGGAGATTTAGAATATGTATGTCTATGTTGTATTGTAGTTTATTATTTCTATGTGGCTATTCTAATTTTCATATTTCTAGGTTGGTGTGCTTGATATGGTTCCCAATTAGAGGCAGCTGGTTATCGTTGTCTCTAATTGGGGATCATATTTAAGACGCATTTTTTCCACCTGTGTTTTATGGGATATTGTTTTGAGTTAGTGCAAGTAGCACCGATGTAGTCACGGTTCGGTGTTAATTTAGTTTGTTCTATCTGTATTGTTTCACTAAATAAAGATGTGGAACCCAGATCACGCTGCACGTTGGCCCGAGTATGCTTCAAACGATTGTGACAATACTACACCTTTGACTGCTTTAATACACATATAAGTGAAATTGTTCCAATACTTTTGGTCCACTAAAATGGGGGGACTACAGAGAAAGTCGGAAGTTTACATACACTTAGGTTGGAGTCATTAAAACTCATTTTTGAAAAACTTGTTAACAAACTATAGTTTTGGCAAGTCGGTTAGGACATATACTTTGTGCATGACAAGTAATTTTTCCAACAATTGTTTACAGACAGATTATTTCACTTACAATTCACTATCACAGTTCCAGTGGGTCAGAAGTTTACATACACTAAGTTGACTGCCTTTAAACAGCTTGGAAAATTCCAGAAATTGATGTCATGGCTTTAGAAGCTTCTGATAGGCTAATTGACATCATTTGAGTCAATTGGAGGTGTACCTGTGGATGTATTTCAAGGCCTACCTTCAAACTCAGTGCCTCATTGCTTGACATCATGGGAAAATCTAAAGAAATCAGAAAACAAATTCTAGACCTCCACAAGTCTGGTTCCTCCTTGGGAGCAATTTCCAAATTGGAAATTTCCCAATTCATCTGCACAAACAATAGTACGCAAGTATAAACACCATGGGACCACGCAGCCGTCATACCGCTCAGGAAGGAGACGCATTCTGTCTCATAGAGATGAACGTACTTTGGTGCGAAAAGGGCAAATCAATCCCAGAACAGCAGCAAAGGACCTTGTGAAGATGCTGGAGGAAACAGGTACAAAATAATCTATATCCACAGTAAAACGAGTCCTATATCGACATAACCTGAAAGGCCGCTCAGCAAGGAAGAAGTCACTGCTCCAAAACCGCCATAAAAAAGCCAGACTACGGTTTGCAACTGCACATGGGGACAAAGATCATACTTTTTGGAGAAATGTCCTCTGGTCTGATGAAACAAAAATAGAACTGTTTGGCCATAATGACCATGGTTATGTTTGGAGGAAAATGGGTAGGCTTGCAAGCTAAAGAACACCTTCCCAACCATGAAGCACGGGTGTGGCAGCATCATGTTGTGGGGGTGCTTTGCTGCAGGAGGGACTGGTGCACATTCTTAAAATAATAAAGTGGTGACCCTAACTGACCTAAAACAGGGAATTTTTACTAGGATTAAATGTCAGGCATTGTGAAAAACTGAGTTTAAATGTATTTGTCTAAGGTGTATGTAAACTTTCGACTTCAACTGTATGTACAAAAAGTGCTGTAATGTCAAAATATATATGGATATGGATGAAAATACCTTCAAATTAAAACTGACAGTCTGCACTTTAACCTCATAGTCATTGTATCATTTAAAATCCGAAGTGCAGCAACCAATCAAATTGTGCCAGCTGAGAAACAGTTGTGCGTGGCAGTGCAGAGGAACATTGGCGGGTGAATTCAGATGGAGCCCTTGGAAAGATGATACCCCAAATTATTATTTTCGGTTATAAAGACGACGCTGTATCAACAAAAAACAGATTGCAACTTGCAAAACATGCGGGAAGAAAATTACAGACGGAGGCGCAACAATTTCCCACTTTGTTCGTCATTTGAAGCTGCATAAAGAACGGTATGTCGTGGCTAATATAGCCGACAGCTATATAATTTATAATTTACTAGTGTAGCATGTAGAATATAATGTTTATTTGGAAAGTAATAAATAGATAGATATCTTTAAAAGCATTCATTATTTGCGTAAATGTAATATACTACCTATTACTCTTGTTAAAATATGAAATACTATTACATTTGGTGAAGAGCACATTATGACTTGTTTAGGACTCGAAACTCAAAGTTTAGGACTTGAGACTTGACTTGGACTTGCCTGTCTTGACTTCGGACTTGACTTGGGACTTGACTTGGGACTTGAGTGCTAAGATTTGAGACTTACTTGTGACTTGTAAAACAATGACTTGGTCCCACCTCTGCTAAGTAGCATCACATCATGCAAACAATCATTATAACTGCAAAAGTGTATTATGCATGCCGATTACACAAAACAATGTAACTCAGTGAATTGAAAATCCCTCCGCTGTCCCCATTTATCAATTGGCCATGAAACAGCACTAGCGGTACAGTTAGTATGTTATTGTCCCTGACAGTCTCCAGCCTGGCCCTCTCCATCACCCACTTGGCTGAGAAGAGGCTCTCCACCGACTTCTGGTCTGAGGTCACCGACGGGCTCCTCTGAGAGGCTGAGACAGAGAGAGAGAGAGACGGGTCACGCTAGTATTCCATTTAGCTATTTTCTCTCTCCCCTGAGCTCAAGACTCCACTCCACACAACACTGCCACAGAGATCACAGATAAAAGACACCTATAGAGGCCTGGCAGCCACAACAGAGGACACACACAATCTAGCAGCTGTGTGTATGTGTGTGTGTTGATGACATCTTATCAATGTAGACCATAAGAAAACAAATGCGCTTTTCTCAGTTGCTCGATTTGGAAGCCAGTCATTTAACCTTGAAAGCAAAACAGGACAGATAAAAAGGACAGATAAAAACTCACCATCTGTAAAGCTGCATCTTTCCCAGGTAGAGGATGAGGGGGTGCTACATGGAGAGGCCCCATCTCCCAAACCTAAAACCCACCGAAAAGATAGGTCAATGCCATTTGAAAAGTATCACTCTGGACAACATGAACGGTATACTATATGTGTAAAACATTAAAAGCATCTGGATATTAAAACCTGTCAGATCTGTCTGTTTGGCAGGCAGATGACCTCTTCAAACTATCACTTGTTAAAATGGCGACGGAGAAAAAGGCAGACGTTTTACCCGTCCCCAACCGATTGTGTTTTTTTGTGTTTTTTGTAACTTATTTTGTACATAATGTTGCCGCTACCGTCTCTTATGACTGAAAATAACTTCTGGACATCAGGATTGCGATTACTCACCACGGACTGGCAGAATCCATGGTAAATAACAGCTAGTGCACGATATCTAAGGAAGTCTCGAGCTATTGCTTGCCTGAGGTAGAGTATCTCATGATAAACTGTAGACCACACGATCTACCTAGAGAGTTTTAATCTGTATTTTTCATAGCTGTTGAGCTGTAGCTGTTGCATTGAATGAGCTGTATTCCGCCATAAGCAAACAAGAAAACGCTCACCCAAAGGCGGTGCTCCTAGTAGCCGGGGACTTTAATGCAGGGAAACTTAAATCCATTTACAGAATTTCTATCAGCATGTCAAATGTACAACCAGAGGAAAAAAACTCTGGACAACCTTTACTCTACACACAGAGACACATACAAAGCTCTCCCTCGTCCTCCATTAGGCAAATCTGACCATAATTCTATCCTCCTGATTCCTGCTCACAAGCAAAAATTTATCTAGTGACTAGATCAATAAAAAGTGGTCAGATGAAGCAGATGCTAAGCTACAGGACTGTTTTGCTATAACAGACTGGAATATGTTCCGGGATTCCTCCAATGGCATTGAGGAGTACACCACCTCAGTCATTGACTTCATCAATAACTGCATCTACCCCCAAGCCATAAGACTCCTGAACACCTAATCAAATGGCTACCCAGACTATTTGCATTGCCCCCCACCCCCCTCCTTTACACCGCTGCTACTCTCTGTTGTTGTCATCTATGCATAGTCACTTAAATAACTCTACCTACATGTGTAATATTACCTCAACTAACCGGTGTCCTGCACATTGACTCTGTACCGGTACCCCCCTGTATATAGTCTCGCTATTGTTATTTTACTGCTGCTCTTTAATTACTTGTTACTTTTATTTCTTATTCTTATCCCAATTTTTTTGAACTGCATTGTTGGTTAGGGGCTCGTAAGGTCTTCTCCTGTTGTATTTGGCGCATGCGACTAATGAAATTTGATTTGAGTTGTCACACATTTTCAAACATTCTTCCTCTCACATACAAATGTTGATTAGTATGTAGTATGGTGAAGATCTTACTGGTGGGCAGGTGTCCGTCCTCAGCCTCCTCTGACATGCAGCCAGACTGGGAGCGTCCCAGTCCGATGGAGTAACCCCGGTTCTTCCTGTTCCCAGAGCGTGAGCCCTTTTTCAGACCTTTACCTGAAACACCCAACAGCAGCTTTCAACACAGACATCATTGATTTCCTAACCAACAGTGCTATTATGGTCTTAGAACTCTACAAAAAAGAACTCTTTTGTACTATTAAAGAACAAAGTTACGTTATCTTTAATAAAGGTCAGAAGAAGTGTCATGACAATGGGTCAAAAAATATATAAAAACTCAGTGCCATACAATGTGCATGTATACATACCATGAACAGGAGTGTCTCACCTGGGTTGACGTAGTCGATATAGGTCTGTAGATATTCATTAGTGTCCAGATCAACGGGCACAAAGGCAGTGTATTTGCTGAGAATGTTACAGGCCTTGCTGGTGTGAATGGCATATAACCGGTATCTTCTGCCAGAACCTGAGAAATCACATGTTGTTGTCACTTCATCATCTCATGATTTACATAAATTCCATAAAATAATATTTGGAGAAATCCGCAATCTGATTTCTCACCTGAAATCCTCATCATTAGCACAAAGTTGTCACTATTTGATACAGCAAACTATTACCAAAACAAGACGATAAAGACACCAATCACTACAAAAGATACCATCTGAGCATTGAGATATTACCCATGTCTTACATACCATGCTCAATCTCACACTCCTGATCTACCATGTGCTCAAAGTCCTGAATGATGGAACGTCCAGCCAGGTGATGGAACGTTTCATTCCAGAGTTCCTCGTGAACTTTCTCTTCCCGCTCTCTGCCCTTCAGGTAGGGCTCTATGTCAAAGGTCACCTCCCACTTGACTGGCTTCCCACAGAGCAGGCCAGACACCACAACCTTACAGAACCCCTTCCCCACTTCCCTGTCCTGAGGGGCTGAGATCAGGTCTGGGGTGGCTGGAGGCTCCTGGGGGGTTTCGATCTCACACAGCTGATTAGGGTAGCAGTCTGGTAACACAACAATAAGGAGTAGTTAGGCTGTTTGTCTGGATATTAGTTGTTGAATATATTAGGTCACTACTAGTCAAATGCAGTGACGGGCTGAATTTAATTTACTGTGCTTATCAGATAATTACCCATCCTTAATACCCATCATTAAAACTATCCATAATTAGAACTACTTTACTTGAAGAGAATATTAATGTTTGAGGGACTGTATGTGTCTACCACGATCTTTAGGGTGAGTAGGAGGGCTGTGGTTGTGGACCTACCTGCGTCTCCGAAGCTGCTGACAGAGGGGTCAGTGGAGGACGAGCCGTCCTCCCCAACGGTGCTCCTGGCTCCTCCTAAGGCGTGCTCTGTATAAGCCCAGCTCCTGGTGGCTCTGGCCTGCAGCTTGGAGCCGGGGGAGTGGGCCTGCTCTGGCGCCGCCTCTTGGGGAGCCCCCTCCTGCTGGGGGGAGGACCTGTGAGAAGCCCCATTGGTAGGGCACCCCCTGATGGCCGTGGCAGATGTGGCACACAAGCTCACCAGCTGTGGCTGTCAGGGGTTAGACATAAAACGCCAGATACATTCTGAATATCTGTTACGATATTGCTTGCACCACAATTTAAATGAGTCGATGTCAATTTGTATCAAATGTTTTGTCATAGAGTACCAGTCAAAGTTTGGACACACCTATTCATTCAAGGGTTTTTCTTTATTTTTTTTACTATTTTCTTCATTGTAGAATAATAGTGAAGATATCAAAACTATAAAATAACACATATGGAATCATGTAGTAACCAGTGTTAAACAATTCTAAATATATTTTATATTTGAGATTCTTCAAAGGAGCCACCCTTTGCCTTGACAGCATTGCACACTCTTGGCATTCTCTCAACCAGCTTCATGAGGTAGTCACCTGGAATGCATTTCAATTGTGCCCTGTTAAAAGTTAATTTGTGGAAGTTCTTTCCTTCTTAATGTGTTTGAGCCAATAAGTTGAGTTGTGACAAGGTAGGGGTGGTATACAGAAGATAGCCCTATTTGGTAAAAGGCCAAGTCCATAATATGGCAAGAACAGCTCAAATGAGCAAAGAGAAATGACAGTCCATCATTACTTTAAGACATGAAGGTCAGTCAATCAGGAAAATGTCAAGAACTTTGAGAGTTTCTTCAAGTGCAGTCGCAAAAATTATCATGCGCTATGATGAAACCGGCTCTCATGAGAACCGGCATAGGAAAGGAAGACCCAGAGTTACCTCTGCTGCAGAGGATAAGTTCAATAGAGTTACCAGACTCAGAAATTGCAGCCCAAATAAATGCTTCACAGAGTTCAAGTAAGACACATCTCAACATCAGCTATTCAGAGGAGACTGCGTGAATCAGGCCTTTATGGTCAAAATGCTGAATCCACTACTTATGGACACCAATAAGAAGAAGAGACTTGCTTGGGCCAAGAAACATGAGCAATGGACATTAGACCAGTGGAAATCTGTCCTTTGGTCTGATGAGTCCAAATTTTCAATTTTTGATGTGATGGTGTAGGGGTGCTTTGCTGGTAACATAGTCAGTGATTTATTTAGAATTCAAGACACACTTAACCAGGATGGCTACCACAGCATTCTACAGCGATACGCCATCACCATCTGGTTTGAGCTTAGTGGTACTATCATTTGTTTTTCAACAGGACCATGACCCAAAACACACCTCCAGGATGGAGAGTGATGGAGTGTTGCATCAGATGGCCTGGCCTCCACAATCACCCAACCTCAACCCAATTTAGATAGCTTGGGATGAGTTGGCCCGCAAAGTGAAGGAAAAGCAGCCAACAAGTGTTCAGCGTATGTGGGAACTCCTTCAAGACTGTTGGAAAAGCATTCCTCATGAAACTGGTTGAGAGAATGCCAAGAGTGTGCAAAGCTGTCATCAAGGTAAATGGTGGCTACTTTGAAGAATCTCAAATATAAAATATATTTGATTTGTTTAACACTTTTTTGGTTACTACTGTACATGATTCCATATGTGTTGTTTCATAGTTTTGATGTCTTCACTATTATTCTACAATTTAGAAAATAGTCAAAATAAAGAAAAACCCTGGAATGAGTAGGTGTGTCCAAACTTTTAACTGGTACCATAAAACCTGTTTGTTTTAATAAGCAGATCAATAATCTCAGCACCCAGTACCAAATCACTGGTAACTATCACAGTTTGCAGATCAATGTCAATTCCCAAGTAATGTTAGATATGTGCGTACTGGTAGCGAAGTCAGGTGCAGGAGAGTAGAGATTTGTGAACAGGCGCACACTTTATTTAGGCAAAAGTGCAAAACAGTCACAATAATTATGTTTAACAATAAACATCATAGTGAAAAATAACACAGAAAAAACAAGCCAGTCTGGCGCGTCAACAATACACACGTAACACAAACAATCTCAGACAAAGACATGATGGGGAACAGAGGAGTAAATACATGTAGATTGATTGGGGAATGAAAACCAGGTGTGTAGGGAACAAGACAAAACAAATGGATACATGAAAATTGGAGCGGCGATGGCTAGAAAGCCGGTGACGTCGACCGCCGAATGCAGCCCGAACAAGGAGAGGAGCCGACTTCGCAGGAAGTCGTGACAAGTAAATAATTTGTACAAGGACAGGTACCATTGAGAGACAGGTGAGCCTTGTCTTGATTATGCCAATATTCTTCAGGCAACTTTCACACCGTATATTGTCAATCGTGAAATTATTGTGGCCCTCATTAGTGATGAGAGCACCTTCTTCTTTTGTACTCTTGATTACACTCCAACTCATCCCAAGGTCAGATAGCTTTCTCCCAGCCCTTTTGTACTTCTCCAATGCCACTGTAATATCAACATTGACTGCTTGGGTTGTTTTGCTGCCAGGCATAGCGAAAGAGAGTTGAGATTTTAATATCCGTGTACATGCACAACCAAAACACCTGATGCAGAAATATCAACCTATAAAAACCAACCTGGTTCTTACTTTCCCTATGAAAGCATATTATTTTTGCTCCAATGTCTTACGTATTCTGTAATGTTCTCAAATGGCTTTTGTGTGGTTAAGAATTAATAATAAATTGAACTGTCCTTAAAGGATTCCATTTGAAGATTGAACCGTGGATCAAATTAAGTCTTGTTTCTAACGTATCCTATACATGTTTTTATTTTCTAGAAAAATTCCCCTCATAGTCATTGTTCTTCAAATTAAAAGTAGAGTGGGAGATTGACGAAGAAGAGAGAGACACAGTAGGAACAGTGGACACAGGGATCGAACCCCAGTCGAGAGCCAGATCTGTTGCCAGTGCAACAATATTACAGACTCTGCACTCACCTGGCATTCAGTCTTCCACTGTGCTCCATAGTCGGGGCTGGTCTGTCCATTCAGCTCCTGGACCTTAGCTCTCCTCAGCGGGTGCTTCCCCTCTACAGAGCAGGGGTCACTGGGAGTGTAGGTCTTCTTCATGTTGGGGTTGTAGTCCACTATCTGGTTGGTGCTATACCCACGTCTTCTAGGTGATGTTTTACTGTCCATTCCTATGGGTTTGTGAAAAGATTACAATCAGTTTTGCGCACAAATAAACATGACTGAGTGATCATGTCTCTCAGGTAATAAAAATGGCGGGGGTGTATGCCTTATGATTAACGACTCATGGTGTGATCATAACAACATGACTGTTTTGTTCACCTGACCTAGAATTCCTTACAATCAAATGCTGACTACATTATCTTCCAAGAGAATTCTCTTCGATTATAGTCACAGCCATGTATAGCAAATACCTCAACGGCCCTGAAAGAACTTCACTGGACTCTGGACTATGTAAACTGTAAACCATACATCCTGAGGTTGCATTTATTGTAGCTGGGAATTTTAACAAAGATAATCTAAGAACAAGGCTTCCTAAATTCTATCAGCATATCGAATGCGCGACACGAGCTGGTAGCATTCTCGACCATTGCTACTCTAACTTTCGCGACGCATACAAAGCCCTCCCCTGCCCTCCCTTTGGCAAATCTGACCATGACTCCATTTTGTTGCTCCCAGCCTATAGACAGAAACTAAAACAGTAAACGCCCGTGCTCAGGTCTATCCAACGCTGGTCTGACCAATTGGATTCCATGCTTCAAGATCGCTTCGATCACGTGTGGACTGGGATATGTTCCAGGTAGCCTCAGACAACAACATTGATGTATATACACTAACTTCCCTAACCAGAAACCGTGGATTGATGGCAGCATTTGAGCAATACTGAAAGCGCAAACCACCGCTTTTAATCATGGCATAGCGACTGGAAACATTACCAAATACAAACAGTATAGCTATTCCCTCCGCAAGGCAACCAAACAAGCAAAGCGTCAGTATAGAGACAAATTAGAGTCGCAATTCAATGGATCGAGACGTATGTGGCAAGGTCTACAGCCAATCATGGATTACAAAAATAAAATATCAACGTCTTGCTCCCAGACAAATTAAAAAAATTCTTTGTTCGCTTTGAGGATAATACAGTGCCACTGACACAGCCCACTCCAAAGCCTGTGGGCTCTCCTTCACCGTGGCCAACGTGAGTAAAACATTTAAACGTGTTAACCCTCGCAAGGCTGCTGGCCAAGACGGCATCCCTAGCCGTGTCCTCAGAGCATGCGTAGACCAGCTGGCTGGTGTGTTTACGAACATATTCAATCAATCCCTATCCCAGTCTGCTGTGCCCACATGATTTAAGATGGCCACCATTGTTCCTGTTCCCAAGAAAGCTAAGGTAACTGAAGTAAATTACTATTGACACCGTAGCACTCACTTCTGTCATCATGAAGTGCTTTGAGAGACTAGTCAAGGATCATATCACCTCCACCCTACCTGATACCCTAGACCCACTCCAATTTGCTTACCGTCCCAATAGGTCCACAGATGACACAATCGCCATCACACTGCACACTGCCGTATCCCATCTGGACAAGAGGAATACCTATGTAAGAATGCTGTTCATTGACTACAGCTCAGAATTTAACACAATAGTACCCTCCAAACTCGTCATTAAGCTCGAGACCCTGGGTTTCGACCCCGCCCTGTGCAACTGGGTCCTGGACTTTCTGACAGGCCTCCACCAGGTGGTGAGGGTAGGAAACAACATCTCTACCGAGCTGATCCTCAACACTGGGGCCCCACTAGGGTACATTCTCAGCCCTCTCCTGTACTCCCAAAATTTTACAGATGCACAATCGAGAGCATCCTGTATCACCGCCCGTTTCGGCAACAGCTCTGCCCACAACGGCAAGGCTCTCCAGAGGGTAGTGCGGTCTGCACAACGCATCACCGGGGACAAACTACCTGCCCTCCAGGACACCTACAGCACCTGATGTCACAGGAAGGCCAAAAATATCATCAAGGACAACAACCACCCGAGCCACTGCATATTCAGCCCGCTATCATCCAGAAGGTGAGGTCAGTACAGGTGCATCAAAGCTGGGACCGAGAGACTGAAAAACAGCTTCTATGTCAAGGCCTTCAGACTGTTAAACAGCCATCACTAAATTACTCATCTCATATGTATATACTGTATTCTATACCATCGACTGCATCTGCCTATGCCGCACGGACATCGCTCATCCATATATTTATTTATATGTACATATTCTTATTCATTCCTTTACATTTGTGTGTATAAGGTAGTCATTGTGAATTTGTTAGATTACTTGTTAGATATTACTTCACTGTCAGAACTAGAAGCACAAGCATTTCTATACACTCGCATTAATATCTGCTAACCATGTGTATGTGACCAATAAAATTAGATTTGATTTGATGTCTGACTGAGTCATCGTTACTGTGTGCATTGGACAACATTTAAACCAGTGGAAATGCAGAGATGATCAAACCTCTGGATTCTTACCCATGTTGTTATGCTTAGTGGGGCCAGGGCTGCTCTCTGACATGGAGTCTTGGTAGGAGTCAAACAGAGGGCTGGAGTGTATGTCCCTGTGGGTTCCCTGACAGTCAGAGAAGCCTGTAGTCGTCCCTGGGTCCTCCTCTTGGGAGTGGTAGAACACGGAGCTGGCTGAGTCATTGGAACGCATCATACTGTAGTGCTTCCTCTTATCCTGGTGGAAGAGTTGAATGGGAAATGTGTGAGTCCTGTATATCTACACCACTTGAGAGACAGTAATTGACAGTTGCTGATAGAGACATTAATTTCAAGATATTGTTTTTCAACACATTTTCAAAGAGGATATACAGTTGTCGGAAGTATACATACACTTAAGGTTGGGGTCATTAACATTTTTCAACCACTCTCCAAATTTCTTATTTTTGGCAAGTCGGTTAGGACATCTACTTTGTGCATGACACAAGTCATTTTTCCAACAATTGTTTACAGGCAGATTATTTCACTTACAATTCACTGTATCACAATTCCAGTGGTTCAGACGTTTACATACACTAAGTTGACTGTGCCTTTGAACAGCTTGGGAAAATTCCAGAAAATTATGTCATGGCTTTAGAAGCTACTGATAGGCTAATTGACATAATTTGAGTCAATTGGAGGTGTACCTGTGGATGTATTTCAAGGCCTACCTTAAACTTGACATCACGGGAAAATCAAAAGAAATCAGCCAAGACCTCAGAAAAATAATTGTAGACCTCCACAAGTTTGGTTCACCATGGGACCACGCAGCCGTCATACCGCTCAGGAAGGAGACATGTTCTGTCTCCTAGAGATGAACGTACTTTGGTGCGAAAAGTGCAAATCATCCCAGAACAACAGCAAAGGACCTTGTGAAGATGCTGGAGGAAACAGGTACAAAAGTATTTATATCCACAGTAAAATTAGTCCTTATATCGACATAACCTGAAAGGCCGCTCAGCAAGGAAGAAGTCACTGCTCCTAAACCGCCATAAAAAAGCCAGACTACGGTTTGCAACTGCACATGGGGACAAAGATCATACTTTTTGCAGAAATGTCATCTGGTCTGATTAAACAAAAATAGAACTGTTTGGCCATAATTACCATGGTTATGTTTGGAGGAAAAAGGGGTAGGCTTGCAAGCCGAAGAACACAATCCCAACCGTGAAGCACGGGGGTGGCAGCATCATGTTGTGGGGTGCTTTGCTGCAGAAGGGACTGGTGCACTTCACAAAATAGATGGCATCATGAGGTATGACAATTATGTGGATATATTGAAGCAACATCTCAAGACATCAGTCAGGAAGTTAAAGCTTAGTCAGAAATGGGTCTTCCAAATGGACAATGACCCCAAGCATACTTCCAAGTTGCAAAATTGCTTAAGGACAACAAAGTCAAGGTATTGCAGTGGCCATTACAAAGCCCTGACCTCATTCCTATAGAAAATGTGTGGGCAGAACTGAAAAAGTGTGTGTGAGCAAGGAGGCCTACAAACCTGACTCAGTTACACCAGCTCTGTCAGGAGGAATGGGCCAAAATTCACCCAACTTATTGTGGGAAGTTTGTGGAAGGCTACCTGAAACTTTTGACCCAAGTTAAACAATTTAAAGGTAACACTACCAAAAAAGAATAGAGTGTATGTAAACTTCTGACCCACTGGGAATGTGATGAAAGAAATAAAAGCTGAAATAAATAATTATCTCTGCTATTATTATGACATTTCACATTCTTAAAATAAAGTGGTGATCCTAACTGACCTAAGACAGGGAATTTTTACTAGGATTAAATGTCAGGAATTGTGAAAAACTGAGCTTAAATGTTTTTGGCTAAGGTGTATATAAACGTCCGACTCCAACTGTATATATAAAAATGATTCAACATGTTGGGCTCTATTTTAACAAACCTAACGCAACGGTCAATCTAAGCGCTGGCGGCAGCACGTTAGGTTCTGGGGTGTGGCAGAAATATTTTTGCTATTTTCACTACCACATTTAACGGTATAGTTGGTGCGAAAGGGCTTGGTTTTGATGAATAAACAAGTTGTGGGTGTGTCGAGGCTTGGCTGCTCGCTGGCCAATCAGAACGTGCTTCATGGCTAAATATGTGGTTGCTCAAAGTTGTGTATTTACGGTCTTTTATGTATTGCCTTGGACTCCAATTCCAATTTTAGTCCGTTAAAAACCATACAGAAACAAAATAACAAACTGTAGACCTATCTCCTCATTGCTAAGCTGAAAATGTAAAACATCTGCCACTGAACAAGGCCATTAACCCACTGTTCCCTGGTAGGCCGTCATTGTAAATAAGAATTTGTTCTACCCTTTTGTGACTAGGGGGCAGTATTTTCATTTTTGGAAAAATAACGTTCCAGTAGTAAACGGGATATTTTGTCAGGATAAGATGCTAGAATATGCATATAATTGACAGCTTAGGATAGAAAACACTAAAGTTTCCAAAACTGTAAAAATATTGTCTGTGAGTATAACAGAACTGATATTGCAGGCGAAAGCCTGAGAAAAATCCAATCCGGAAGTGACTCATCTTTTGAAAGCTCTGCGTTCCAATGCGTCCCTATTGAGCAGTGAATGGGCTATCAACCAGATTACTTTTTCTCCGTATTCTCCAAGGTGTCTACAGCATTGTAACGTAGTTTTACACATTTATGTTGAAGAATACCCGTAATCGGCTACATTGCGCAAGTGGCAACCTGATGGCTCTCAGAGTGATTCTCGCGTAAAATACAGAGGTAGCCATTATTCCAATCGGTCCTACTGAAAAACGAATTGTCCCGGTGGATATATTATCGAATAGATATTTGAAAAACACCTTGAGGATTGATTATAAACAACGTTTGCCATGTTTCTGTCGATATTATGGAGCTAATTTGGAATATTTTTCGGCGTTTTCCTGACTGCAATTTCCGGTCGATTTCTCAGCCAAACGTGAAGAACAAACGGAGCTATTTCGCCTACAAAAATAATATTTTTGGGAAAAATGAACATTGGCTATCTAACTGGGAGTCTCGTGAGTGAAAACATCCGAAGCTCAAAGGTAAACTATTTAATTTGATTGCTTTTCTGATTTCCGTGACCAAGTTACTGACTTGCTAGCTGGACAAAATGCTATGCTAGGCTATCGATAAACTTACACAAATGCTTGTCTAGCTTTGGCTGTAAAGCATATTTTGAAAATCTGAGATGACAGGGTGATTAACAAAAGGCTAAGCTGTGTCTCAATATATTTCACTTGTGATTTTCATGAATAGGAATATTTTCTAGGAATATTTATATCCGTTGCGTTATGCTAATTCGTGTCAGTCGATGATTACGCTCCCGGACCCGGTGGGGAGTCACTTTACTGACTTGCCTAGTTAAATAAAAAATAAAAAATAAATATAGGGGTTAGGTCTACTGTAAATTGCATTATGGCTGAGCATGGACATGCCAAATGTTGTCAATAAGCAAGATAAAATACATTATAGGCAACATTAAATGTATTATTAATAAGGCCTAAAAAGAGAGCGAAAAATTTGAATCAAATTCTAAACAAAACAACGACTTGTTTTAAATAGGCTGTCTAAATACACATTTTGTGGTTGAGCAACAGGCACCACCATAATTGGAGGGTGTTATGCACATACAAACCTCGTACAGCAGCTGGACAAAGATCCAATATAAAGAGAAATGTCCACCCACCTTTATACTACTTCTAAATATAACGTTTTATATACACTGAACAAAAATATAAACGCAAAAATTCCAAAGATTTTACAGAGTTACAGGTCATGTTGAAATGAATTCATTAGGCCCTAATCTATGGATTTCACATGACTGAGAATACAGATACGCATCTGTTGGTCACATATAACTTTTAAAAAGGGTAGGGGCGTGGGATCAGGAAAACAGTCAGTGTCTGGTATGACCACCATTTGCCTTATGCAGTGCGACACATCTCCTTCACACAGAGCTGATGAGGCTATTGATTGTGGCTTGTGAAATGTTGTTGTCCCACTCCTCTTCAATATGGCCGTGTGAAGTTGCTGGATATTGGCAGGAACTGGAACGCGCTGTCGTACACGTCAATTCAGAGCATCCCAAACATGCTCAATGGGTGACATGTCTGGTGAGTATGCAGGCCATGGAAGAACTGGGACATTTTCAGCTTCCAGGAATTGTGTACAGATCCTTTTGACATGGGGCCGTACATTGTCATGCTGAAATATGAGGTGATGGCGGAAGATGAATGGCACGACAATGGGTCTCAGGATCTCGTCACAGTATCTGTGTGTATTTGTGTTTGTTGTCCATAGCTTATGTCTGCCCATACCATAACCCCACCGCCACCATGGGGCGGTGACATCAGCTAACCACTCACCCACACGACACCATACACGCTCGCTATCTGCCATCTGACCTGTACAGTTGAAACCGGGATTCATCCGTGAAAAGCAAACTTCTCCAGGGTGCAAGCGGCCATCGAAGGCGAGCATTTGCCCACTGAAATCAGTTACGATACTGCAGTCAGGTCAAGACTCTGGTGAGGACGACGAGCACGCAGATGAGCTTCCCTGAGACGGTTTCTGACCATTTTTGCATACATTTTGTGGTTGAGCAAACCCAGTTTCATCAGCTGCCAGGGTCGCTGGACTCCCGCAGGTGAAGAAGACGGATGTGGAGGTCCTGGGCTGGCATGGTTACACGTGGTCTGCGGTTGTGAGGCGGTTGTGAGGCCGGTTGGACGTACTGCCAAATTCTCTAAAACGACATTGGAGGCAGCTTATGGAAGATAAATGAGCCTTCAATTATCTGGCAACAGCTCTGGTGGACATTCCTGCAGTCAGCATGCCAATTGCACGTTCCCTCAAAACTTGAGACATCTTTGGCATTGTGTTGTGTGACAAATTGCACATTTTAGAGTGTATTTTATTGTTCCAAGCACAAGGTGCACCTCTGTAATGACCATGCTGTTTAATCAGCTTCTTGATATGCCGCACCTGTAAAATGGATGGATTATCTTGGCAAAGGAGAAATGCTCATTTTAATAACAGGGATGTAAACAAATGTGTGCACAAAATATGAGAGAAATAAGCTTTTAGTGCACATTTCTGGGATCGTATATTTCAGGTCATGAAACATTTTACATGTTGCATTTCTATTTTCGTTTAGTGTACATATTGGAACCATCTTACAGATTGTAGTCACACCTCCAGAAGCTGCATTGCATGCATACCAGCAACATTCTCAACATAAAACTAGGACAGTGAATCATTCTAATAAGTTTGGTTCGATGAAATTTAACAAAAAATAAGCAATCTGTTTGTTTTTCAACAATAAATAAATAAATTAGATCATGAAATCCCCATCATAAAAAAGACAGGATGCATTGCTGTTGAACCAGCCTTTGTAGTAGGTCTAGGGTAAGGGTAGCCTACAAAGAGCTTTGGTTTTAAAAACATTAAACGAAAAACAACCACTGAGGTTCTCATCTCTTGTTTCATGATGGGCATGGAAACACGTAGCCTACATCATGGAGCGGGTTTTACACACGTCCAAGGCATGGCTAAAATAATGTAGGCATGCCTACAATACAGATAAAAAGGAAATGTCAAGTCACTGTTTTGCTCATCTCAAACTTTATATTTTATTAAAGCTTTGGTGATTAAGATTTATTTCCAAGCAGTCTCATGACGAGGCAAACACTTTACTGGTGGTCTTAACTAGTCTACATGATTACATCGGGCAGCACACAAATAAGAAAATACTTAATTGAAAGAAGGGGAGGCTATGTTTTGTTTTTAATCAAATAAAATGGGGAAAAAACATTAGTGTTTTATGGTTCTAAAATTTAGAAACATAAAACACTAATGTTTTTTTCCCCATTTTATTTTATTTTATCTGGGCACAAGCGTGCTGATGTTTGACAGGTAAATTGCTGAACCTGGCCTTAGGGCTGGAAAATGCCAGTGCGCCAGTTTTTACGTGACGAAATTGCAAAATAATGTGCGCCTTAATGTCAGTTGAAAATAGAGCCCAGAGAATACCTACTGAATTGAAATACAGGGGAACAGATACAGTCACATTCAGGAGTGAGAAGACTCAATATGTTAAACACACTATATGAATACATATTACATAGCCACTTTATGTCAAGGTGTAGGCCTACTTACAGACTTGGGGTTGGGATGATAGCGTGTGGTGTCACAGACAACACTGTAGCCAATCAGACGGTCCCCTGGGAACAGGAAGGTGGAGCCTACAGGGGAGAGCAACACTTCCTTGGTCTCAGGGAACAACCAGTCGATGGCAATGTCACTCAGCACTGGGGCCATGGTCTTCTTCAGAGACTTGATCATCTGGGAGAATATAAACAGAGAGATATACAGTTGAAATAGAATAGAAAAAGAGATCTATTGAAGTTATTATTATGTTTTGATAATAATTTGGTGGGTACTTATATTTGTCCTATTTCACACATTCAGACTCTAACCGCTAGGCTACCTGCTGCATATAGACAGAGAAATGCAGGTAACATAGCCTTGAGTTCCAGCGTTATAGAAGTTCAGTAGGGATTGCAAAAACACAGCATTGCGTGTCTGGGCTCGTGAGACTACAGATGGCATAGAATAGAGATCTATTGAAATTATTACGACATACCCAGAAACCCTCTGCCTGTACAATACAATTGTGACATTGTATGTCTGCATGTCTCTGTTGCCTTGAGTTTTACATACCGGTAATGAGAAAACAAGCCTGTGAGCCTGTGAGAATAGAATAATTAATTATCTCAAAAGTATGCTGTGAAGCAGACTGATTCTAATGGGTGTTTTGCTCAACAAAATGAATTGTTAATTGGTAACAGTAGTTTTGCATCCACTGCATAATGACCCTCTATGACATTCAGAATAGCTGGTTGTCACAAAGAGGAGGATAAACATGTCATTGGAAATTACGACCTTGGGCTGCAGTCTCTCCCCTTCTGCCAAGAACTCTGCCGTTCCTTTGGAAACAGTAGCCAGTCCAGTCACCAGTCTCCTGCAAGCACTCTGACCGATTCCGAAAGTGTAGCACCTGCCAAAACAAGATACACATCTCCTCAGCTCAGGCTTAGAGAAAGACCTGAAAAGATCTATAGCTATCTGAGTCTAATAAAAGTCACACACCTTATCTCTCAGAGAGACATGCATTCCCTCACAGAGAAAGCCCTATCGAGATGGTCCGGTGGTACATAGAGGTGATGCTATATTACAAAACAGTCCCCTCAAAGTATTGGGTTATATCAGTAATGTAATTTGTTGCACATCGTAGCAGAAAACTAAGATGATGCCAAATTGGAAATTGATGTGCCTGGGGAGTGAGTTTCTTGAAAAGGGGAGAGAGAGATGGAGAGAGAGAGAGAGAGAGAGAGAGAGAGAGAGAGACAGAGAGAGAGAGAGGGTTTCTGACTATATGGAAGTATTCCTTCCTATTTCCTAAAGAGAGAGAGAGAGAGAGAGATGGTCAGACTTGGCTGATGGTCTATTTTCATCATCCAGTCTAATGTTGTATCTCATCAGTTTTCTCATTAGGTTTGTCAATTACACTTCACAGCTCATACTGAGGATGAATTAGAGATGGCTGAGATGATCTCCATCTCAACACCAGCAGATGCACCAGCGATGGCTCCTCTGCATATTTGATGAGGTCAAACAGTGGGGATTAAAAAGGAAACGCAACATTTAGCATAGCTACATGTCTGACGTAGACTCCTGGGATATGTCCCAAATGGCACCCTATTCCTTATAGTGCCCTACTTTTGACCAGGACCCATAGGGCTCTGGTCAAAGGTAGTACACTAGGTATGGAATAGGGTGCCATTTGGGATGCAGCCTGGTAGCAGAGATTCATTAGTATTTGCTCTGTCCACTGACCGGGAGTGTGCTGATTTGTAAGAGTGGAGCGATAATCAATCTGGACGCGTGGACGGATCGGCCAGACCACTGTGTATCTAATCCAATCATCTAGGGGCATTCATCCATTAAAAAGGAGAAGACTTAAAGTCATTAAATCAGGAGTAGTTCAGGAGAGGATGACTGCAGACTGAGATTGCAGATGCAACAAACAAAGTGAAACAATATCCCATTCCCTGCAGAGAGTACTGTGTTATTGCCTTTCTTGGTCTATCAACAGCTGGTGTTTTGATTCTGTAGGGGCATGTTCAGAGCGTCAGCGTATTGCAGTGTTTGAAAATATTACTATTACCAACACTATATGACATTGTTGACACAGCGAGTTGATTTGACTTTACCATAACCAACGCCAATTTAGTTTTGTAGTTACACCTAATAATATCAAGAACTGTGCAAATATTAGGTGCATATTTCCAAGCTTCATTTTAAAAGGATTACTGAGCAATAACAAGGTTTTCCACTTAAGCTCCCTCCAATCCTCTAGCCTTGATTACATGTTTGAATAGCTTGTTGTGCAAATGCTGTGAGCATAATAATCATTAACAAGAGAGGGCATGCATTAGCAGGCTCCATCATATTGAATGGGCTAATTGCAACCATCGAAATCCACCAGATTATCGCCATCTGATCTCTTGTTAAACCATTAATACGCTCTGAAATCACCCGCACAGCTGTTCGCAATTGCAAACAACATTGGCTAGTCATTTACAGCTCCCTAACGGATGTCTAAATTCTCTTTAAGTCTTGATTGCAGCCAACATTTTTCAAGACTATTTCGCCCTCTGGTTGGAATTATTATCGAAACAGTCATTTTTTGAGCAGACTTCCGTACAAACCTACTGTGTTAATTTACCTAACACGTTGTATGAATGGAAAACTAATGTTGATGGTAAACCAGGGGTATTCAATCAGGGGTCTGTGCCCCCCTAGGGGTCTGTGAATGTACTGCAGGGGGTCTGTGGGAAAAAAAATATATATATATATATATACACACACACACATACAGTGGCTTGCAAAACTATTCACCCCCCTTGGCATTTTTCCTATTTTGTTGCCTTACAACCTTGAATTAAAATAGATTTTTGGGGGGGAGGTTGTATCATTTGATTTACACAACATGCCTACCACTTTGAAAATGCAAAAATATTTTTTATTGTGAAACAAACAGAAAATAAGACAAAAACACTGAAAACTTGAGTGTGTATAACTACCCCCCCCCCCCCCCCCCCCCCCCCAAAAAAAAAATGTGATTACTTTGTAGAGCCACAATTTGCAGCAATTACAGCTGCATGTCTCTTGGGGTATGTCTCTATAAGCTTGGTACATCTAGCCACTGGGATTTTTGCCCATTCTTCAAGAAAAACTGCTCCAGCTCCTTCAAGTTGGATGAGTTCCGCTGGTGTACAGCAATCTTGAAGTCATACCACAGATTCTCAATTGGATTGAGGTCTGGACTTTGAATAGGCCATTCCAAGACATTTAAATGATCCCCTTAAACCACTCGAGTGTTGCTTTAGCAGTATGCTTAGGGTCATTGACCTGCTGGAAGGTAAACCCCTGTCCCAGTCTCAAATCTCTTGAAGACTGAAACAGGTTTCCCTCAAGAATTTCCCTGTATTTAGCGCCATCCATCATTCCTTCAATTCTAACCAGTTTCCCAGTCCCTGCCGATGAAAAACAGCATGATGCTGCCCACACCATGCTTCACTGTGGGGATGTTGTTATCGGGGTGATGAGAGGTGTTGGGTTTGCGCCAGACATAGCGTTTTCCTTCATGGCCAAAAAGCTCAATTTTAGTCTCATCTGACCAGAGTACCTTCTTCCATATGTTTGGGGAGTCTCCCACATGCCTTTTGGCAAACACCAAACGTGTTTGCTTATTTTTTTCTTTAAGCAATGACTTTTTTTCTGGCTACTCTTCAGTAAAGCCCAGCTCTGTGGAGTGTACGGCGTAAAGTGGTCCCATGGACAGATACTCCAATCTCCGCTGCGGAGCTTTGTAGCCCTTTCAGGGTTATCTTTGGTCTCTTTGTTGCCTCTCTGATTAATGCCCTCCTAGCCTGGACCATAACTTTTGGTGGGCGGCCCTCTCTTGGCAGGTTTGTTGTGGTGCCATATTCTATCTATTTTTTAATAATGAATTTAATGGTGCTCCGTGAGATGTTTAAAGTTTCTGATATTTTTTTATAACCCAACCCTGATTTGTACTTCTCCACAACTGTATCCATGACCTGTTTCAAAAGCTCCTTGGTCTTCATGGTGCCGCTTTCTTGGTGGTGCCCCTTACTTAGTGATGTTGCAGACTCTGGGGCCTTTCCGAACAGGTGTATGTATACTGAGATCATGTGACAGATCATGTGACTGTAACGGTTTTCTTGGTGAGAAGGAGAGTCGGACCAAAATGCGGCGTGTCTATTGCAATCCATGTTTAATGAAGTAACACACTAAACACAAACACTATCAAAACAATAAACTTAACGAAAACCGAAACAGCCTATACTTGTGTAACCTAACACAGAACAATGACATCAGGACACTAAGGACAATCACCCACGACAAACTCAAAGAATATGGCTGCCTAAATATGGTTCCCAATCAGAGACAACGATAAACACCTGCCTCTGATTGAGAACCACTTCAGACAGCCATAGACTTAGCTAGAACACCCCACTAGCTACAATCCCCATACATACACACCACATACAAAAACCCATGCCACACCCTGGCCTGACCAAATAAATAAAGATAAACACAAAATACTTTGACCAGGGTGTGACAGAACCCCCCCCCTAAGGTGCGGACTCCCGAACGCACCTCAAAACAATAGGGAGGGTCCGGGTGGGCGTCTGTCCATGGTGGCGGCTCCGGCGCGGGACGTGGACCCCACTCAATCAATGTCTTAGTCCCTTCTCCTCGCGTCCCTGGATAGTCCACCCTCGCCGCCGACCATGGCCTAGTAGTCCTCACCCAGAACCCCACTGGACTGAGGAGCAGATCGGGACTGAGGGGCAGCTCGGGACTGAGGCAGCTCGGGACTGAGGGGAAGCTCAGGAGTGAGAGGAAGCTCAGGAGTGAGAGGAAGCTCAGGCAGGTTGATGAATCTACCAGATCCTGGCTGACTGGCAGATCCTGGCTGACTGGCCGATCCGGAAGAGTCTGGTCGACTGGCCGATCTGGAAGAGTCTGGTCGACTGGCAGATCTGGAAGAGTCTGGTCGACTGGCAGATCTGGAAGAGTCTGGTCGACTGGCAGATCTGGAAGAGTCTGGTCGACTGGCAGATCTGGAAGAGTCTGGTCGACTGGCAGATCTGGAAGAGTCTGGTCGACTGGCAGATCTGGAAGAGTCTGGTCGACTGGCGGATCTGGAAGAGTCTGGTCGACTGGCAGATCTGGAAGAGTCTGGTCGACTGGCAGATCTGGAAGAGTCTGGTCGACTGGCGGATCTGGAAGAGTCTGGTCGACTGGCGGATCTGGAAGTGTCTGGTCGACTGGCAGATCTGGAAGAGTCTGGTCGACTGGCAGATCTGGAAGAGTCTGGTCGACTGGCAGATCTGGAAGAGTCTGGTCGACTGGCAGATCTGGAAGAGTCTGGTCGACTGGCAGATCTGGAAGAGTCTGGTCGACTGGCAGATCTGGAAGAGTCTGGTCGACTGGCAGATCTGGAAGAGTCTGGTCGACTGGCAGATCTGGAAGAATCTGGTCGACTGGCAGATCTGGAAGAGTCTGGTCGACTGGCAGCTCTGGCTGCTCCATGCTGACTGGCTGCTCCATGATGACTGGCAGCTCTGGCAGCTCCATGCTGACTGGCAGCTCTGGCTGCTCCATGCTGACTGGCTGCTCCATGCTGACTGGCAGCTCTGGCTGCTCCATGCTGACTGGCTGCTCCATGCTGACTGGCAGCTCTGGCTGCTCCATGCTGACTGGCTGCTCTGGCTGCTCCATGCTGACTGGCTGCTCCATGCTGACTGGCGGCCCTGGCTGCTCCATGCTGACTGGCGGCCCTGGCTGCTCCATGCTGACTGGCGGCCCTGGCTGCTCCATACTGACTGGCGGCCCTGGCTGCTCCATGCTAACTGGCAGCTCTGGCGGCTCCTTGCAGACTGGCAGCTCTGGCGGCTCCTTGCAGACTGGCAGCTCTGGCGGCTCCTTGCAGACTGGCAGCTCTGGCGGCATCCTGCAGACAGGCAGCTCTGGCGGCTCCTTGCAGACTGGCAGCTCCTTGCAGACTGGCAGCTCTATGCAGACTGGCAGCTCCTTGCTAACTGGCAGCTCTATGCTAACTGGCAGCTCTATGCTAACTGGCAGCTCTATGCTAACTGGCAGCTCTATGCTAACTGGCAGCTCTATGCTAACTGGCAGTTCTGAACAGGCGGGAGACTCCGGCAGCGCTGTAGAGAAGGAAGGCTCTAACAGCGCTAAACAGGCGGGAGACTCCGACAGCGCTGGAGAGGAGGAGGGCTCCGACAGCGCTGGACAGGCGAAGCGCACTGTAGGCCTGATGCGTGGTGCTGGCACTGGTGGTACTGGGCCGAGGACACGCACAGGAAGCCTGGTGCGGGGAGCTGCTACCGGAGGGCTGGGGTGTGGAGGTGGCACAGGATGGGTTAGACCGTGAAGGCGTACTGGAGATCTTGAGAGCGGTGCTGGCACAGGACGTGCAAGGCTAGGGAGGTGCACAGGAGGCCTGGTACGTGAGACTGGCACCATCTTCACCAGCCGACTAACACGCACCTCAGGACGAGTATGGAGCGCTGACCCAGGTGCCATCAAATCCCCGACACGCTCCGTCGGGCGAATTCCATGTTTAAAACACCAACACAGCAACTCCCTCATTTCTCTCTCCTCCAATTTCCCCATTAACTCCTTCACAGTCTCTGTTTCGCTCACCTCCAACACCGGCTCTGGTTCTGGTCTCCTCCTTGGCTCCTCACGATAAACAGGGAGAGTTGGCTCAGGTCTGGCTCCTGACTCTGCCACACTCTCCCTGAGCCCCCCCCCAAGAAATTTTTGGGGCTGACTATGGGGCCTCCGTCCGCGCCGCCTTGCTTGCTTCGCAAACTCCATTCTCCTATATCCTTCCGCGCACTGCTCCATCGAATCCCAGGCGGGCTACGGCACTCTCCCTGGGTCGACCGCCCACCTGTCTATCTCCTCCCAAGAAGTATAGTCCATACTGTACTCCACTTTGGGCTGTTCCTGCCTGTTGACACGCTGCTTGGTCCCTTTGTGGTGGGTGATTCTGTAACGGTTTTCTTGGTGAGAAGGAGAGTCGGACCAAAATGCGGCGTGTCTATTGCAATCCATGTTTAATGAAGTAACACACTAAACACAAACACTATCAAAACAATAAACTTAACGAAAACCGAAACAGCCTATACTTGTGTAACCTAACACAGAACAATGACATCAGGACACTAAGGACAATCACCCACGACAAACTCAAAGAATATGGCTGCCTAAATATGGTTCCCAATCAGAGACAACGATAAACACCTGCCTCTGATTGAGAACCACTTCAGACAGCCATAGACTTAGCTAGAACACCCCACTAGCTACAATCCCCATACATACACACCACATACAAAAACCCATGCCACACCCTGGCCTGACCAAATAAATAAAGATAAACACAAAATACTTTGACCAGGGTGTGACAGTGACACTTAAATAAAGTCCACCTGTGTGCAATCTAACTAATTATGTGACTTCTGAAGGTAATTGGTTGCACCAGATCTTATTTAGGGGCTTCATAGCAAAGGGGGTATGCACCACTTTTCAGTTATTTTTTTCATTTCCCTTCACCAATTTGGACTATTTTGTGTATGTCCATTACATGAAATCCAAATAAAAATCCAATTAAATTACAGGTTGTAATATATATATATCACACACTGCTCAAAAAAATAAAGGGAACACTAAAATAACATATCCTAGATCTGAATGAATTAAATATTCTTATTAAATACTTTTTCTTTACATAGTTGAATGTGCTGACAACAAAATCACACAAAAAGTATCAATGGAAATCAATTTTATCAACCCATGGAGGTCTGGATGTGGAGTCACACTCAAAATTAAGGTGGAAAACCACACTACAGGCTGATCCAACTTTGATGTAATGTCCTCAAAACAAGTCAAAATGAGGCCCAGTAGTGTGTGGGGCCTCCACGTGCCTGTATGACCTCCCTACAAGGCCTGGGCATGCTCCTGATGAGGTGGCGGATGGTCTCCTGAGGGATCTCCTCCCAGACCTGGACTAAAGCATCCGCCAACTCCTGGACAGTCTGTGGTGCAACGTGGCGTTGGTGGTTGGAGCGAGACATGATGTCCCAGATGTGCTCAATTGGATTCAGGTCTGGGGAACGGGCAGGCCAGTCCATAGCACCAATGCCTTCCTCTTGCAGGAGCTGCTGACACACTCCAGCCACATGAGGTCTAGCATTGTCTTGCATTAGGAGGAACCCAGGGCCAACCGCACCAGCATATGGTCTCACAAGGGGTCTGAGAATCTCATCTCGGTACCTAATGGCAGTCAGGCTACCTCTGGCGAGCACATGGAGGAAAGAAATGAAGAAAATAAATGCCACCCCACACCATGACTGACCCACCGCCAAACCGCTCATGCTGGAGGATGTTGCAGGCAGCAGAACGTTCTCCACAGCGTCTCCAGACTCTGTCACGTCTGTCACGTGCTCAGTGTGAACCTGCTTTCATCTGTGAAGAGCACAGGGCGCCAGTGGTGAATCTGCCAATCTTGGTGTTCTCTGGCAAATGCCAAACGTCCTGCACGGTGTTGGGCTGTAAGCACAACCCCCACCTGTGGACGTCGGGCCCTCATACCACCCTCATGTAGTCTGTTTCTGACCGTTTGAGCAGACACATGCACATTTGTGGCCTGCTGGAGGTCATTTTGCAGGACTCTGGCAGTGCTCCTCCTGCTTCTCCTTGCACAAAGGCGGAGGTAGCGGTCCTGCTGCTGGGTTGTTGCCCTCCTACGGCCTCCTCCACGTCTTCTGATGTACTGGCCTGTCTCCTGGTAGCGCCTCCATGCTCTGGATACTACGCTGACAGACACAGCAAACCTTCTTGCCACAGCTCGCATTGATGTGCCATCCTGGATGGGCTGCACTACCTGAGCCACTTGTGTGGGTTGTAGACTCCGTCTCATGCTACCACTAGAGTGAAAGCACCGCCAGCATTCAAAAGTGACCAAAACATCAGCCAGGAAGCATAGGAACTGAGAAGTGGTCTGTGGTCACCACCTGCAGAACCACTCCTTTATTGGGGGTGTCTTTTGTATAATTTCCACCTGTTGTCTATTCCATTTGCACAACAGCATGTGAAATGTATTGTCAATCAGTGTTGCTTTCTAAGTGGACAGTTTGATTTCACAGAAGTGTGATTGACTTGGAGTTACATTGTGTTGTTTAAGTGTTCCCTTTATTTTTTTTAGCAGTGTATATATATATATATATATATATATATATATATATATATATATATACACGTTTATAAGTTTGGACACACCTACTCATTCAAGGGCTTTTCTTAATTTTGACTATTTTCTCCATTGAAGAATAACAGCAAATACATAAAAAATATGAAATAACATGGATACAATAAAAATGTTCCTCCTCAATCTACACACAATACCGCATCAGGGAGGTGACCAAGAACCTGATGGTCACTCTGACAGAGCTCCAGAGTTCCTCTGTGGAGATGGGAGAACCTTCCAGAAGGACAACCATCTCTGCAGCACTCCACCAATCAGGCATTTATGGTAGAGTGGCCAGACGGAAGCCACTCCTCAGTAAAAGACACATGACAGCCCACTTGGAATTTGCCAAAAGGCAGTTGAAGGAGTCTCAGACCATGAGAATCAAGATTCTCTTTTCTTATGAAACTAAGATTGAACTCTTTGGCCTGAATACCAAGCGTCACGTATGGAGGAAACCTGGTACCATCCATACGGTGAAGCATGGTGGTGGAAGCATCATGCTTTGGGGAAGTTTTTCAGCTGGAAGGCGAAGGTTCACCTTCCAACAGGACAACGACCCTAAGCACACAGCCAAGACAACGCAGGAGTGGCTTCACGACAAATCTCTGTCCTTGAGTTGCCCAACCAGAGCCCAGACTTGAACCTGATCGAACATCTCTGGAAAGGCCTGAAAATAGCTGTGCAGCAACGCTCCCCATACAACCTGACAGGGATTGAGAGGATCTGCCTAGAAGAAAGGGAGAAACTCTTGTTTTTTTGTTTATTTTATCAAATGAAAGTGTAGTCTATAAAGATATTTCGAATGGCATATATTATATTATTTTCCATTGAAGTTGAAATGTTTGAATGAAATATAGGCCTACTACTTCTATATTCTTATATTCTAATAAGTATTTTTACATTCATCAACCTTACAGTTTCCGATGCTCCTGATGGTTTTCAGAGGCAGGGACTGGGAGACTAGTCAGAATCAAGGGAAAGATGAACGGAGCAAAGTACAGAGAGATCCTTGATGAAAACCTGCTCCAGAGTGCTCAGGATCTCAGACTGGGCACACAGCCAAGACAACGCAGAAGTGGCTTCGTGACAAGTCTCTGAATGTCTTTGAGTGGCCCAGCCAGAGCCCGGACTTGAACCCAATCGAACATATCTGGAGAGGCCTGAAAATAGCTGTGCAGCAACTCTCCCTATCCAACCTGACAGAGATTGAGAGGATCTGCCTAGAAGAAGGGGAGAAACTCCCCAAATACAGGTGTGCCAAGCTTGTAGGGTCTTGAGGCTGTAATCTCTGCCAAAGGTGATTCAACAAAGTACTGAGTAAAGGGTCTGAATACTTAAATGTAAATGTCACATTTAGGTTTTTTATTTATTAGAATACATTTGCAAAAATGTATTGGGTATTGTGTGTAGATTGATGAGGAAATTCAAAAATATAATATCTTTTAGAATAAGGCTGGAAACCTAAACAAAATGTGGAAAAAGTCAAGGGGTCTGAATAGTTTCAGAACACACCGTAACTAAATCAGTTCAATCGTAATCAATTAATCTTTGGACTGACCAAAATACAACTACTTGTCGGTTGGTGCTCAGTGGGTCAGACTGTTTTAATGGTTTGACCACCAGACAACAGAAAGAGAAAGAAAACATGACCCTATGAGCTGAACATAACAGTATGCCAGTGGAAGGGAGGACAGTTGCAGGAGACCCTATGAGCTGAACATAACAGTATGCCAGTGGAATGAAGGACAGTAGCAGGAGACCCTATGAGCTGAACATAACAGTATGCCAGTGGAATGAAGGACAGTAGCAGGAGACACTATGAGCTGAACATAACAGTATGCCAGTGGAACGGAGGACAGTAGCAGGAGACACTATGAGCTGAACATAACAGTATGCCAGTGGAAGGGAGGACAGTTGCAGGAGACCCTATGAGCTGAACATAACAGTATGCCAGTGGAATGAAGGACAGTAGCAGGAGACCCTATGAGCTGAACATAACAGTATGCCAGTGGAATGAAGGACAGTAGCAGGAGACACTATGAGCTGAACATAACAGTATGCCAGTGGAACGGAGGACAGTAGCAGGAGACACTATGAGCTGAACATAACAGTATGCCAGTGGAAGGGTGGACCGTATCAGGAGACCCACCTGTGAGTATTATTATGATTTCTCATTGTAGCCAATTCAGTTGCAGTAATTCCGTTACTGATTTTTGGGTAATTCAGTTACCAATTTGGCAATGGAATAACGAGTTTTAATCACTTAATAATTTATAAACTAGATTGATAGCATTAAATATAACTATGTCTACCATCACTTGTTACCTCTGTGAACTTTCATTATCCTCCCACCTCACAAGGGAGAGAAATTAGAAAATATCTTAAAGATATGTTGATTTCTGGTAACGGAATTTCAAGGCACAAGGTAATGTTTCTTAAACTTACAGATGGCAAACATTTGTGTTCATATTAGTGGGCAGGGGTCTCTACTTAAACATTATTGTGTTTTGAAGTATTTCTAATACCTTTTAAGACTTTTTCTGGTAGATGTTATCTAAGACCCGCTTTTCTGTATGTTTATCCAGAAATCAAAAACTTTTCTTAAGATGGAAAATGGTTGGAAAATGTATCTTAATTTCCCCAAAATATAGACTCTTAGCTTTCATTTGACACCCACTTTAATATGCTCCTATGAACTTCACATGTTGGTGCTCATGGGATCTTTTACATGGAAATGTCATAATTTTGAATACGGTAGTCTATAGCAATTGGAGACAACAAAGTTCAGTAAGTTGATGGTGTGTTAACCTGGTGTAGCGTGCATGGCTGCGGACCAGCTCGATGACCTTCCCTGGGTTGCTGACGGCCCCATCTGTGATCAGGAAGAGCATGCGTGGATGACCCACGTGCATGGGTTGCCTCAGGATCCAGTTAAGTGGTGCCAGGATGTTGGTGCCGCCCATGTCAGCTCGGATCTTCCTGATGTACTCACAAGCCATGGTTACTGTTTCCTGAAACATGGAGCGACAGGGGAGAAGCATATTACTAGTCTTGAGTCTCTTGTGACAGACACTTGTAGCTGCCCAGAGAAAAGACAGGGGGGAAGCATATTATAGCAGCATTTATTATAATAATACACACAATAACATTTAGTCATCTAACAGAGGCAGACAAGTGTGTCTGTGAATTATACTCGTACTCCGACTACATTTACAGTTTACCTTTATTGTCATATAGCAGACGCTCTTATCCAGAACGACTTACTGGAGTAATTAGGGTTAAGTGCCTTGCTCAAGGGCACATCTACAGATTTTTCGAACCAGCTATTTTTTGGGATACTGGCCCGCCGCTCTTAATCAGTATGCTACCTGTCACCCCTACCTGTACTACCTGTAGCTGTGAAATCTGTCACGCAAGATTAAGCATTTACTAATAGAGATTTTATCACTGACATGCAGTTCAATAATATTGACCTGAAAAAAGAAACTATGTTCTGCTTTCCTCATACCTCATCATAGCTCTGACTGGTAGAAAACAGTGTTTTGAATGTGGAGCCAAAGCCGATGATGTTGAAGAGACTGGCAGGCACAATGCTCTTCAGGATCACCACCATGGCATCCTGGGAACAGAACAGAAATGATAGAAACACAAGGTCAATACGAAGGAGAGGAGAATGAGAAAAGAGGGAAGGAGATGGAGAGAGATGGAAATGAAAAGGAAAAAGAACAAGACAAGCAGACAAGGCGGTCAATCTTTAAGAAGAGACTCTCTAACAACCAGCCTTATTCACCTGGCTGCAAGTGTTATTCTTGACGTTTAAACATTTTCGGCTGCGGCAGTATGACCAGATTACAATTTTATCTGTCAGCAGGCTAGTTACTATGCACTGGAGAGCGTCTTTGTGTTGCACTAGAGAAGTGCAACATAATCCATTGTGTTATGATTATTATTATTATCTCTGTGTGACAGTGTATTATTAGAAAGTGTATGCTCAATTACAACCATTAATTTCAAGTTTGGCTGTAATCATATTTCACTGTTTTATGTTGTTGTTTTTTTACACCAAATTGTGTATTTAATACCCTTTCTTTGTGAATGTTTCATTTATGTATGACTGAAAAAAATCTAATCAAATCAAAGTTTATTGGTCATTTCAAGAACTGAAAGTTTCTTCAAGTGCAGTCGCAAAAATCATCAAGCGTTATGATGAAACTGGCTCTCATGAGGACCTCCACAGGAAAAGAAGACCCAGAGTTACCTCTGCTGCAGAGGATAAGTTTATTAGAGTTACCAGCCTCAGAAATTGCAGCCCAAAGAAATGCTTCACATAGTTCAAGTAACAGACACATCTCAACTAGAGGTCGGCCGATTAATCGGAATGGCCGATTAATTGGGGCCGATTTCAAGTTTTCATAACAATCGGAAATCGGTATTTTTGGGCGCCGATTTGCCTATTATTACTATATTTTTTTTTTACACCTTTATTTAATATTTATTTAACTTGGCAAGTCAGTTAAGAACACATTCTTATTTTCAATGACGGCCTAGAAACGGTGGGTTAACTGCCTCGTTCAGGGGCAGAACGACAGATTTTCACCTTGTCAGCTCGGGGGATCCAATCTTGCAACCTTACAGTTAACTAGTCCAACGCAATAACGACCTGCCTCTCTCTCATTACACTCCACAAGGAGACTGCTGTTACGCAAATGCAGTAAGCCAAGGTAAGTTGCTAGCTAGCATTAAACTTATCTTATAAAAAACAATCAATCATAATCACTAGTTAACTACACGCGTGTCCTGCGTTGCATATAATCTGACTGAGCATACAAGCATACAAGTATCTAACTGAGCGGTGGTAGGCAGAAGCAGGCGCATAAACATTCATTCAAACAGCACTCTGGTGCGTTTTGCCAGCAGCTCTTCGTTGTGCGTCAAGCATTGCGCTGTTTATGACTTCAAGCCTATCAACTCCCGAGATGAGGCTGGTGTAACCGATGTGAAATGGCTGGCTAGTTAGTGCGCTAATAGCGTTTCAAACTTCACTCGCTCTGAGTGGGGTGGTTGTTTCCCTTGCTCTGCATGGGTAATCCTGCTTCGATGTGGTGGCTGTTGTCGTTGTGTTGCTGGTTCAAACCCAGGGAGGAGCGAGGAGAGGGACGGAAGCTATACTGTTACACTGACAATACTAAAGTGACTATAAGAACATCCAATAGTCAACTGTTAATCAAATACAAACGGTATAGAGGGAAATAGTCCTATAATTCCTATAATAACTACAACCTAAAACTTCTTACCTGGGAATATTGAAGACTCATGTTAAAAGGAACCACCAGCTTTCATATGTTCTCATGTTCTGAGCAAGGAACTGAAACGATAGCTTTCTTACAAAGCACATATTGCACTTTTACTTTCTTCTCCAACACTATGTTTTTGCATTATTTAAACCAAATTGAACATGTTTCATTATTTACTGGAGGCGAAATTGATTTCATTGATGTATTATATTAAGTTAAAATAAGTGTTTATTCACTATTGTTGTAATTGTCATTATTACAAATACATTAAAAAAAATAAAATACAAAAAAATCGGCCAATTGATTTTTTTTACTTATTCAAGGCACACTTAACCTGTATGGCTACCACAGCATTCTGCAGCAACACGCCATCCCACCTGGCTTGCGCTTAGTGGGACTATAATTTGTTTTCAACAGGACAATCACCCAAAACACCTCCAGGCTATGTAAGGGCTATTTGAACAAGAAGGGGAGGGATGGAGTGCTGCATCAGATGTCCTAGCCTCCAATCAACCAACCTCAACCCAATTGAGATAGTTTGGGATGAGGTGGACCGCAGAGTGAAGGAAAAGCAACCAACAAGTGCTCAGCGTATGTGGGAACTCCTTCATGACTGTTGGAAATGCATTCCAGGTGAAGCTGGTTGAGAGAATGCCAAGAGTGTGCAAAGCTGTCATCAAGGCAAAGGGTGGCTACTTTGAATATTCTCATACTGCATAATGTTTTGCCCATTCACCCTCTGAATGGCACACCTACACAATCCATGTTTCAATTGTCTCAAGGCTTAAAAATCCCCCCCCCCCCCCTTCATCTACACTGATTGAAGTGGATTTAACAGGTGACATCAGTAAGGTATTATAGACTAATCAGGTGAATTCAGATAAAAGCTATGTCATGCTTTGTACACTCTGTGTATAATGGTGAAGAGAAAGTAAATCCTGTCATTTCTGTGTTGCTTTGACAAAAGGTTGACAGAAATGACATGATTTCCTTTCTTTTACTCTCTAAAATAAAGAAATTACAACCCTCCTCTGACCCATTGAGGAACAGTAATGGCATTTTCTCTGTCATAAAGCATTCACGTATGAAGCAGTTGTTATATGTAATGGACTTTCTTCATGACATGCAACAATACAGAGAAAGTGGATAGAGAATGTTATAGCAGAGATTGATTAGAGAGTCAGCTCACAGGAAACTTCAATGCTTTTTGTCAATTTCAAGTCGTTGTGTCATAGAAAATCTCCACTGCTCTTTCTCCCACTTTCAAAGGTGCTATCAAATTGGTGCTCGCTAGCATTTTGGGGTCGCTGGCATTTTGGTGTCATAGAAATCTCTCTTTCTCCTTATATTCAGTCAAAGATGCTATCAAATTGGGGCCTGGCATTTTGGGGGTGTTTCTGGCAGATCAAAGAAACCGAGGAGAAATGATTTCATCATCATCGGCCTGACCTGGATGGGTCAGGTCAGACCGATCCCCCCTCAGGAGAGTGAAAATATTTGTCATGGGTCCTCAGATCCTCAAAAGATTTTACAGCTGCACCCGAGAGGATCCTGACGGGTTGCATAACTGCCTGGAATGGCAACTGCTCGGCCTCCGACCGCAAGGCACTACAGATGGTAGTGCGTAAGGTCCAGTACATCATCGGGGCCTAGCTTCCTGCCATCCAGTACCTCTATACCAGGCGGTGTCAGAGGAAGGCCCCAAAAATCGTCAAAGACTCCAGCCACCCTAGTCATAGACGGCAAGCGGTACCGGAGCGCCAAGTCTAGGTCCAAGAGGCTTCTAAACAGTTTCTACCCCCAAGCCATTAGACTCCTGAGCAGCTAATCAAATGGCTACCCAGACTATTTGCACCCCCCCCCCCCCTTTTACACCACTGCAACTAAATTCTTATCTCTTACTTTTTATTTGTTAGGTATTTTCGTAAAACTGCATCATTAGTTAAGGGCTTGTAAGCATTTCACTGTAAGGTCTACGCCTGTTGTATTCGGCGCATGTGACAAATACAATTTGATTTGATTTGATTTAAGTCAGGCTTTGGGGTGTCAGAGGGAGAGGATGCCCATCTCTCCCCAATCAGAAGATTTCTGAGTATGAGTCATGCTGCCCTGCTGTGCATGATAGACCAACAGGGGTTAGTCAAACATCACCACTCTCAGCTCAGTCCAATAATGTAACATTACAGTCAGATGCACTGGAAATAAAGGCCGAGCTGAGATGAGTTTCCATTGACCTTTCCATCAAATGACCAGTGAGTCATTGAGTCATTAATAGCACATCTTACATATCTAATTAGTAAACTATGTTATTCCTTCATAATTCATTCTATTACTTTAGTTGCCCTTAAGTCTCCATCCTCCAGGTTTAGTTTTGCCAAACTACTCAGTTCATTATGTTTATTCCCTTATTAAGAATAGATTACGAATGGGTTTTCAATGTGTTATGAAGTCATGACAGTACCTTGACACAGCTGATGTTGACCCCGCTCATGCTCCCACTGCGGTCGATGAGGAAGATGAACTCTCCATGCACCTTCCTCAGGTCAGAGGTCATGGACTTGAGGTCTGGGCAGAAGTTGAGCATAACCGCAGGGTTGTGGAGGATGTCCTTGTGGAGACGCTTACGAATGATATCCACCTTCACTTTGCCACATGGCCAGAGGATAACATGGTGAGAGAAGTGCTTGAGATCTAGTCTACACATGATCAGAGGATAACATGGTGAGAGGATATCATGGCCACAGGATAACATGGTCAGAGGATAACATGGTCAGAGGATAACGTGGTCAGAGGATAACATGGTCAGAGGATAACGTGGTCAGAGGATAACATGGTCAGAGGATGCAGTAAGAAAATAATGAAATAAAGAGAATGAGATCCCAATCACATCATGCAAGCTTTGAATAAGAGCCATATTCACATACAGCAATGACTTTGTACAAGTCATTTTTTATACATATCTTACATGTCACATCTGATAAGAAAATTATTATAATTGTATTAAAATTAGTTATAGCTCTACAAGGCAGCGTTCCCCTAAACTACAACACAGCTGTTTCCTTCATGCTAAGATCTATTAGATAAAATATTCTAACAATAAAATATTCTCCATACGGAACGTTTTTGATAAGCTGATTTCAGCTATGCTTCTTAAATAAACATGCATAATTCAAGGAAATTATGGTTGGGAATTTGTTTAAAATGACACCCAAATGATTTGAAAGAGAAAGGACACTCAATCAACTGGTGCATGTGTTCTTGCAGGTAGAAATTCCAAGCAGAACACTGAGGACTTTTTGTGGTTTCCATAGTAACCCCTTTTTATCCCACACATCATTTTAGGCTAAGTGTCCTCTCTCTCCCTCCCATTGAGGTCTACTGGTCACTTAAGGATGTAATTGTATCTACCACCGTAGTGCCATTCAGACATGTGGAGAATAAGGTACAATCTGTACCGACACGATTTCACGTCAAGAAAAATAATAAACTCACCATTCAAACAACATACTGTAACTCCAATGTGTATCATTCATGTGTGGTTTTAAAATGATCTCAGAGAGGTTGAAATAAATCAATTGCTTTCATATAATAATAAAGGACACAGGAATACTGGAATGCACTACCAATACAGGCCAAACCAGGTCTAACAAATCACACAAAACTGGCAAAAGGTGTGGATACGCAGCCCGTACGAAAATAAATTGCAGTCAGAGTGCAGTATAACTGCCGTACACTGTAGTATAACTGCAGTACACTAGTATAACTGTAGTACACTGTAGTATAACTGTAGTCAGTGTGCAGTATAACTGCAGTACACTGTAGTATAACTGTAGTCAGAGTGCAGTATGACTGCTGTACACTGTAGAATAACTGTAGTCAGAGTAGTATACTCTGCAGTATACTTCAAGTACTGGGTCCAAAATAACACAGTTTATTTTGCAGTATAAGCGCAGTACACTGTAGTATAAATGTAGTTAATATGCAGTATAACTGCAGTACGCTTCAAGTACTGCGTCGAAAACAACACAGTTTATTTTGCAGTGTAACTGCAGTTCAACTGCAGTACATTGCAGTTATTCTGCAATTACTGCATCCAAAATACCCCAGTCGACTGCAGTTACTGCACTTTTACTTTAGTTTCAGAACTGCTATCTTTTCTTATAAGAGAGGTCTCATTATCTGTTGTTATTGAATATTCATGACGCTATATGCTTTTCTTCTCTAATTATAAGCAGCATCTTGCCATTTTACAAAGCCTCTTTAATCTATATGAGTCCTCTCAGACAGCTGTTTCTTTGTCACTCAATAAGGCTACTGGGTAAAACGCAGATCACATCAGATCAGATGCAGCACTCACTTTCTTTTCATTACTGGAGTCCTTCTTGATGGCCTTGATGTAGTCACTCTTCCCTGTAAGGTGTTCATCGTACTCCTCCAGTGTCATGTCTCCATCCTCAATCAGCACAAGAGGCAGATGAGGATCTAGTAGGAAACAATGGGCACTAGACTAATATGGTACAGTATCACCTTGACAACAAGCAGGTTTCAGTATGAGCCATAACACTGATAGAAGGGTACAATATGCAATTCCTGCAAACATCTGTCAGAGAAAAGGCAGACGTGGCCAAGTAGTATATATTTCTGTCACAGACTAATCTTGGTTAACCCATAACTAAAGTCTTGCGTAATTGGTCAGGTGCTCAATTAAGTTCTGGGTGTTTAAAGAAGTGATAGAATGAGGAGCGGAACCGTAACGAAGAGCTCCTCCCACTCTCGTTGCAAGTTACAGGCAAGTCTATGGGCCAAATGTCCCCTCCCCTTCCATAATTTAAAAAAATGCTATTACTTGCGAAATCGTGATTTGTCCTGAGCACAGGAACTAATGCTGCTTGTTATCTCACGCATCCCATTTTATCATGACAGATACAGTGGGGCAAAAAAGTATTTAGTCAGCCACCAATTGTGCAAGTTCTCCCATTTAAAAAGATGAGAGAGGCCTGTAATTTTCATCATAGGTACACTTCAACTATGACAGACAAAATGAGAAAAACAATCCAGAAAATCACATTGTAGGATTTTTAATGAATGTATTTGTAAATTATGGTGGAAAATAAGTATTTGGTCACCTACAAACAAGCAAGATTTCTGGCTCTCACAGACCTGTAACTCGTTACCTGTATTAATGGCACCTGTTTGAACTTGTTATTAGTATAAAAGACACATGTCCACAACATCAAACAGTCACACTCCAAACTCCACTATGGACAAGACCAAAGAGCTGTCAAAGGACACCAGAAACAAAATTGTAGACCTGCACCAGGCTGGGAAGACTGAATCTGCAATAGCTAAGTAGCTTGGTTTGAAGAAATCAACTGTGGGAGCAATTATTAGGAAATGGAAGACATACAAGACCACTGATAATCACCCTCGATCTGGGGCTCCACGCAAGATCTCACCCCGTGGGGTCAAAATGATCACAAGAACGGTGAGCAAAAATCCCAGAACCACACGGGGGAGACCTAGTGAATAACCTGCAGAGAGCTGGGACCAAAGTAACAAAGCCTACCTTCAATAACACACTATGCCGCCAGGGACTCAAATCCTGCAGTGCCAATGTGTCCCCCTGCTTAAGCCAGTACATGACCAGGCCCGTCTGAAGTTTGCTAGAGAGCATTTGGATGATCCAGAAGAAGATTGGGAGAATGTCATACGGTCAGATGAAACCAAAATATAACTTTTTGGTAAAAACTCAACTCGTCGTGTTTGGAGGACAAAGAATGCTGAGTTGCATCCAAAGGACACTATACCTACTGTGAAGCATGGGGTGGAAACATCATGCTTTGGGGCTGTTTTTCTGCAAAGGGACAAGGACGACTGATCCGTGTAAAGGAAAGAATGAATGGGGCCATGTATCGTGAGATTTTGAGTGAAAACCTCCTTCCATCAGCAAGGGCATTGAAAATGAAACGTGGATGTGTCTTTCAGCATGACAATGATCCCAAACACACCGCCCGGGCAATGAAGGAGTGGCTTCGTAAGAAGCATTTCAAAGTCCTGGAGTGGCCTAGCCAGTCTCCAGATCTCAACCCCATAGAAAATCTTTGGAGGGAGTTGAAAGTCCGTGTTGCCCAGCAACAGCTCCAAAACATCACTGCTCTAGAGGAGATCTGCATGGAGGAATGGGCCAAAATACCAGCAACAGTGTGTGAAAACCTTGTGAAGACTTACAGAAAACGTTTGACCTCTGTCATTGCCAACAAAGGGTATATAACAAAGTATTGAGATAAACTTTTGTTATTGACCAAATACTTATTTTCCACCATAATTTGCAAATAAATTCATTACAAATCCTACAATGTGATTTTCTGGATTTTTCTTTCTCATTTTGTCTGTCATAGTTGAAGTGTACCTATGATGAAAATTACAGGCCTCTTTCATATTTTTAAGTGGGAGAACTTGCACAATTGGTGGCTGACTAAATACTTTTTTGCCCCACTGTATATGGTACCATTTATGCTTACGTAGTCTGTCCATGATTAGTCACAGACTAAGGTCCCTCTTGGATTTTGATTCCAGAGAAATGCTGTTGCTGTCAAGTCAATATCCCAGCTCCACTACTGTGATTAAAAGTGCTTTGCTATTTTCTGCTCATATTCTTCTCTCCACAGGCATCCCTCAATACATCTCTCTGCAGTGAAGTTCATGGCGAGCGGTTTTTATTGACCATTTAGTAAATCAAGCTTTTGATGAAAACCGTCCAACAATCACTTTTCAAAATCATTTGAAGTTAATTTCACTATGCAAAAACTGAGGGAAAACTGCTTCCGGCAAGCACTCCATACATCTCTCTATTGCCATGGCCATCTGGTTGTGCTCAGCAGTCTCCTTGATGAGATTGAAACCCCAGTCCCACAGTGGACTGAATTGAATTGCACAGCCAGCCACTGGCCCTAGGGCCGTAAACAAAGCCATCTCTTTAGAGCCTTATTGGACAAGCAATCTGGCGACTCATTCCTGCCTCTGGGAGACAACTGGCCCAGGCAGAGATTAAGACAACCAGGAGAGGACTAAGATAGAGAAGGAGAGAAAAAGGTGGGTGGGGGTTTAAAGAAAGAGAGAGAGAGAGAAGAAAGTAAGGATAGAGAGAGATATATATACAGTATATACTGTATATATGTAACAGTATAACTTTAGACCGTCCCCTCGCCCATACCCGGGCGCGAACCAGGGACCCTCTGCACACATCAACAACAGTCACCCACGAAGCATCGTTACCCATCGCTCCACAAAAGCCGCGGCCCTTTCAGAGCAAGGGGAACCACTACTTCAAGGTCTCAGAGCAAGTAACGTCACCGATTGAAACGCTATTTAACGCGCACTGCTAACTAAGCTAGCCGTTTCACATCTGTTACATATATACACTACCGGTCAAAAGTTTTATAACACCTACTCATTTAAGGGTGTTTCTTTATTTTTACTATTTTTTATATTGTAGAATAATAGTTTAGACATCAAAACTATGAAATAACAAATATGGAATCATGATAAGATAGCGCCGAAGAGGATGGATGACGTTTTACCAACTGTGGTATTTTGTTCGTTTTTCTGCGTTATTTGTAACTTGTTTTTTTAACTTATTTTGTACATAATGTTGCTGCTAGCATCTTATGACCGAAAATAACTTCTGGACATCAGAACAGCGATTACTCACCTCGAACTGGAAGAAGCTTTTTCCTTTTTCCTTTTAATGAGTCCGACAAGAAGGATATACTGCTTTCCCCGGAACAGGCCCAAATCCCTGTCATTTCCGTGAAGAAAAGACGGAGGAAAAGGGGTCGCAGGTCGGGCTGCCTTCTGAGAATCCGTAGGCGAACGAGTAAACTCCCACTACCATCCGTTCTATTGGCTAACGTGCAATCATTGGAAAATAAAATGTATGAACTACGATTAAGATTATCCTACCAACGGGACATTAAAAACTGTAATATATTATGTTTAATCGAGTTGTGGCTGAACGACGACACAGATAATATAGAGCTTGCGGAATTTTCCATGCACAGGCAGAACAGAGAAGCTACGTCTGGTAAGACGAGGGGTGGGGGTGGGGTGTGTGTTTATTTGTCAATAACAGCTGGTGCACGATGTCTAATATTAAATAAGTCTTGAGGTATTGCTCGCCTTATGATAAGCTGTAGGCCACACTATCTACCAAGAGAGTTCTCATCTATATTATTTGTAGCCGTCTATTTACCACCGCAGTCCGATGCTGGCACTAAGACTGCACTTAACCAACTCTATGAAGCCATAATCAAATAAGAAAATGCTCATCCAGAAGCGGCGTTCCTAGTGGCCGGGGACTTTAATGCAGTCAAACTTAAATCATGTTTACCACATTTCTACCAGCATGTCACATGTGCAGCCAGAGGGGAAAAAAACTCTAGACCACCTTTACTCCACACAGAGACGCGTACAAAGCTTTCCCCCACCCTCCATTTGGCAAATCTGACAAAAAATTCTATCCTCCTGATTCCTGCTTACAAGCAAAAACTAAAGCAGGAAGCACCAGTGACTCGCTCAATACGGAACTGGTCAGATGACGCAGATGCTATGCTACAGGACTGTTTTGCTAGCACAGACTGGAATATATTCCGAGATTTATCCAATGGCGTTCAGGAGTATACCACCTCAGTCATCGGCTTCATCAATAAGTGCCTCAACGACATCATCCCCACAGTGACCGTACGTACATATCCCAACCAGAAGCCATGGATTACAGGCAACATCCGCATTGAGCTAAAGGCTAGAGCTGCCACTTTCAAGGAGCGGGACACTAATCCGGACACTTATAAGAAATCCCGCTATGCCCTCAGACAAAGGCTGATGACTCAACTCCTGTGTGATCTGATTAACTGTCCACATATAAATAACAGGGCGAATTGTTTGCAGCAGATAGTCAATGATTTTCCCACAAGCACTGACTTTGCTGATGAATACTTTGTTGAGGGAAAATGTACATGATACGATTGTGATGTGTCATTCTCTCACTTAGCTATCCAGTCGCTCTGTATAAGAGCATCTGCTAAATGACTAAAACGTAAAATATAAAATGTAACACTGGCCTATTCTGTGTATGTGATATTGTATTTGAAGAGGTGTGAGTAATGGTAGTCCCTGGCAGGCTATATGGTGGGTGGTGTGTCCACAACAGTACAGTACCCACCACTGGGGTAGATGATGATCTCCACAGGGCAGTCGTAGGTGTACTTGTCAGCGAGTGTGATGACGACGCTGGTGGCTGAGCGGGCCAGGGGGTCTGCGTCTGCCCGGATGGCATGAGAGGGGCTTTCCACACCTGCACAAAGACACCTCTAAAGCATCTACAGTGTAGAATAAACAGTGGAATCACATGAAAATACTAGAACAAGATATCACAAAAAAACTCAAATGAATCTTGTTTGTGTGAACAGAGGTAGCTTTGTACTCATAGAGGAAAGATGTCTGTTGGTCAGTGGAACATAAATTGTATTATAATACAAATAAACTGCACCGTGTAGATGGTTGTATGTTGTGTCTCTGACCTGCAAGGAGATACGGGGCTCTGATCTCCAACTGGAAGCTAAACTCATAGTCAATGGAGTTGATGGCCTCTTCCTCCAGCAGCTGGGCCATGTACAGCTGGGGGGTGATAGGAGTCTGCTCATTTGGATCCAGGGCACAATTATGCCTGCTGCCCCTCCTGTGCAAGAAAATACCACAATATAAAATCATAGTAATTTAATTTATAGTCTTGTTGTCACATCTACTCCCGCTCCTCCCCTCCGGCTTCAACGTTGCCGGTTTACTAACCACAGGTCCTGGGAACCATCATTACGCGGACCTGGCATTCATCATTAAGCACACCTGGACTCCATTACCTCACTCATTACCTCCCCTTTATCTGACACTCTCTTAGGTTCTTTCCCCAGGCATTATTGTTTCTGTTGTTCATGTCTAGACGCTACTCCTATGTTGTATCGTTCCATGTTTTTTATATTAAACTTACCACCTGCACCTGCTTCTCGACTCCCAGCGTCTATGTTACACTTGTCCACCAATCGGCTATCTCTCTGTCTGTGTTATTATTCTTTTTTTAATTTAACCTTTTTAACTAGGCAAGTCAGTTAAGAACACATTCTTATTTACAATGATGGCCTACACCGGCCAAACCCGGACGACGCTGGGCCAATTGTGCGCCGCCCTATGGGACTACCAATCACAGCCAGTTGTGATACAGCCTGGATTCAAACCAGGGTGTCTGTAGTGACGCCTCTAGTACTGCGATGCAGTGCCTTAGACCGCTGCACCACTCGGGAGCCCAACATTTGAAATAATTGATGTCTGATGCAGGCATGCTGTGAATAACTTAACCTCCAAGTTACCAGTTAAAGTTTCCTTTAAAGATCAAAATGGCACTATAGAGTTTTGATTTGGACAAGACAGCATTGACATTCAGCTGTGGCACAGTGGTGACATTCAGTTGTGGTTATGATGATGACACTCTGTCATGGTATTCTTACGCTCTGTTGTGGAAGTTTGGGGAGAGTCCCTGCTCCTCGTTGATGGTTCTCTGGACCCTGGGGGTGCACACGGTGGGTGAGGTGACCCGGATACCCCCGTTGGGCAGGGTGGGCAGCTCAGAGGAGGTGCTGACCAACACGTTGACCGTCTCCAGAGGGGGGATGACCCCCAGGTTCACCACCAACACTGTCCTCTCCAAGTCCTCATCCAGCACAATATGTCCTGGAATACCATAGCAGAACAACTCACATACATGGTAATGTTTTGTATTTTTCAGAGAAATGTTATCCTTATTGATTAGACTAGGAATCAAGATAGTTGGACCCAAAACCACAAGCCTGGTCTCTGTTTGTGCTGTCTTTCCATCTCCTATTGTCATTGTCACACGAATGACCATAGGAGTTGGCAAGACAGTGCAAACAGATCTGGGACCAAACTACACAACCACTGACCACAGCACTTCACACGAGACCCATCCTACCACTGCCACTCTGAAGGGCACCATTAGTTGTAGTGCAGCAATCAAAGTAACAGTCATCAATCTTGGACTTGTCTTTGATTTGCACGGTTATTATCTGGTTGGAGATCATAGCTTCAAATCCCACAACGGTAGAGCATTCTTCCAGCGGGTAAATGAAGACTCCTACAACAAATACAGTTAACATTAACCAAAACAGGCAATTAACCAAAACAGGCAATTAAGTAAAACTAACCAACCAAACTAACTAAAAGTAATGATTGATATTGAGAAGCACTGTGGAAGCTCTGGAGACTACCTCAGAGACAAGGGAAGGAAATTCAGAATCATAATTCTAAACACACTTGTATAAGGCCGCCAGAGAATGTTCATGATAACTTTTATATTTGTAACAACAAATGAGGTTCTCACCCTCAATTGGATTGTCCTCAAAGTTATTGTAGGTCATGGATGCTGTCAGGGCCAGAGTGTAACCTCTGACACAGGAAGTGATCTCACAGACACTGAGAGGCAGAGCATTCTGACTCCCCTTGTTGATCAGGCCTGGCATGATGAGTTTCTTTTCATTGCCAATCATAGACAGAGGGTAAAAAACATAATGTTCAGAATATTTTTTTTAAACTTGTACAATAATTCAACAAACAAGCAAACATCAGTATAAGTCTAGCTCTGATATCCTCACCCTTGCATTGTTGTCCAGCAATAAAATCAAAGACAACAGTAAGGGCCTTTTTAGTGCCTTTGAAGTAGAATCATGTCTTTTGCTGTCCAGAATTCTGATCAGCAAAAACATTACATCCCTGCAGAGCAGGCCCAGACAATAAAACCACAGGAGAATTCAAACTATCAGTTCAGTCCTTGTATGCTTAGACTATGCTTAGACTACAAAGGCGATTGGTGAAAATGAAAACAAAAACATTAGAGAGAGATTTTTTTTAATGTAGTATGGTTGGGGGCCTCTGATCTACTGTACATTGTCATGATGTTGCCCTCTTTGGGTACAGCAAGCCCCATACCCCTCTCCCTGCCTCCCCCTTGCTTCCTTCAACTAGGCTGCTGTGGTCAGAGAGAGGTCGTAAATTCCTGAGGAGAAGACCCTGCCTCATGGCCACACAGTATAAGAGACAGAGTGAATTTTCATAGAGAACAAAGGAATTTCTTCCACCTCACAGAACTTGAGATCCGAACAAATTTCATGTTCCGGAGAAAGTATAAAAGATTGGCGAAGAATCCAGCCACGAACTGGTCCGTTTGTTACAACTTGTGGAAGCTCATGGGAGATGGTGTGGCCACATTACCATAACACTGTTTATATAATAGCCTCAGATATGAGGTTTACATCTAATTGTTGTATAAGATGAATGAGTGAGTATGATACTATTTGTGAAATTGTGTAATGTGATTTTGGACTGTTTAATGAAGGAAACTCCAATTATCTTTTGAGTTGAACTAAATCAGAGGACCACCCCTGAGCCCAGTTAGGGTCAGGCATCCTGGGACAGCCCCTTTTCTGCAATTCCGAATAAAACCCAACTTTTAGAAATTCTCAAGTAGATCATGTTTCTCTCAATCACAGGAGTACAAAGGTTGCAGACCATTGCTGAATCTTTTAACCATACCACGTGGTTAACTTTTTATGGCTGCCGGGGCAGTATTGAGTAGCTTGGATGAAAAGGTGCCCATATCAAATGGCCTGCTCCTCAGTCATAGTTGCTAATATTTGCATATTATTATTCGTATTGGATAGAAAACACTCTGAAGTTTCTAAAACTGTTTGAATGATGACTGTGAGTATAACAGAACTCATATTGGCAGGCAAATCAAAATAGGAAGTCAGAAATCTGAGCTTGTATGTATTCACCAGAGTCGCAAATGAAATCCCCTTGAGATATGAATGATGTTGCACTGCCTAGGGGTTCCGCCATCAACCATCAATAGAAATTATAATGAGGCTTCTATGTTGTTGTGGGAGTGAATGAGAGCAGAATATATCAGCTGTCCATCATGCAGCCATTTTGTGATCCCACTTTTTCCTCATGGTAGTCACTTGCGTTCCATGGCTCACGAAGACAAGGAGGAATACTCCGGTTGGAACTTTATTGAAGCTATATGTAAAAAACATCCTAATGATTGATTCTGTACTTAGTTTGAAATGTTTCTTTGACCGGTAATATCACTTTTTAAAGTTTTTGTCCGATATAACGCTGACCAGAATTAGCGTTTAGATATGTATACCAAACGCTCTAACAAAATAAGGTATTTGGACATAAATAACAGACATTTTCGAACAAAACAAACATTTATTGTGGACCTGGGATTCCTGGAATGCTTTCTGATGTAGATCATCAAAGGTAAGGGAATATTTATCATGTAATTTCTTGTTTATGTTGAAGCCATCTTTGCGGCTGTGGTGTTTTTAAATTGAGCTCCGTCTCAGATTATTGCATGCATTTCTTTTTCCGTAAAGTTTTTTTGAAATCTGACACAGCGGTTGCATTAAGGAGAGGTATATCTATAATTCCATGTGTATAACTATATTATCATCTACATTTATGATGAGTATTTCTGTTGAATGATGTGGCTATGCAAAATCACTTGATGTTTTTGGAACTGGTAATGTAAACTCAGACTTTTTAAAATATAAATATGAACTTTATCAAACAAAACATGCATGTATTGTGTAACATGAGGTCCAATGAGTGTCATTTGATGAAGATAATTCAAGGTTAGTGATTAATTTTATCTTTATTTCTGGTTTTTCTGAATGCTATATTTTGCTGGAAAATGGCTGTGCTTATTGTGGTTTGGTGGAGACCTAACATAATCGTTTGTAGTGCTTTCACTGAAAAGCCTATTTGAAATCGGACACTTTGTTGGGATTAACAACGAAAATAGATTTAAAATGATATAAGACACATATGTTTTAGGAATTGTAATTATGAGATTTAATTAATTACAGTTACATGATTAATAATGTTGATCGCGTAATACTAATTACAGAGAATCTCTGATAAAAACTAAGTCTTCAATTTAATGATAGTAAAGACACAACAACATGCAAGGCAAAGGCAGCAAGTGAAGACCTATACATTTTTCAAGGTTATATTCAAGACACAACATTTCAAATTCCCACTATAGAAAAAGCATGACTCATCCATCAAACAGATGATCTACACCAAGGTGGACTGGTCTGGTAGAATATTGCATGAATGAGGGTGCAAGATGAGATTGGGCTGTGAGAAGTGGCCAATGCTTATGGCCGACCTGTATTTTCATGCAAATGTCATCCTACAGTGCATTCGGGAAGTATTCAGACCCCTTGACTTTTTCCATATTGTGTTACATTACAGCCTTGTTCTAAAATTGGTAAGATCGTTTTTTCCCCCCATCAATCTACACAGAATAACCCAGAATGACAAAGCAAAAATAGGTTTTCAGACATTTTTGCAAATGTATATGAAAAAAACCCTGAAATATCACATTTACATAAATATTCAGACCCTTTACTCAGTACTTTGTTAAAGCACCTTCGGCAGCAACTACAGCCTTGAGTCTTCATTGGGTATGACGCTACAAGCTTGGTACACCTATATTTGGGGAGTTTCTCCCATTCCTTTCTGCAGATCCTCTTAAGCTCTATCCGGCTGGATGGGGAGCGTTGCTGCACAGCTATTTTCAGGTCTCTTCCAGAGATGTTCGATCGGGTTCAAGTCTGGGCCACTCAAAGACAGAGACTTGTCCCGAAGCTACTCCTGTAGGAAGGTGAACCTTCGCTCCAGTCTGAAGTTCTGAGCGCTCTGGAGCAGGCTTTCATTAAGAATCTCTCTGTACTTTGCTCCGTTCATCTTTGCCTTGATCTTGACTAATCTCCCAGTCCCTGCCGCTGAAAAACATCCTCATAGCATGATGCGGCCACCACCATGTTTCACCGTAGGGATGGTGCCAGGTTTCCTTCAGATGTGACGCTACGCATTCAGGCCAAAGAGTTGTCATGGTCTGAGAGTCTTTAGGTGCCTTTTGGCAAACTCCAAGTGAGCTGTCATATGCCGTTTTTACTGAGAAGTGGCTTCCGTCCGGCCTTGGTCACCTCCCTGAACAAGGCCCTTCTCCCCCGATTGTTCAGTTTGGCCGGATGGCCAGCTCAAGCAGAGTCTTGGTGGTTCCAAACGAAGGATGGAGGCCACTGTGTTCTTGGGGACCTTCAATGCTGCAGAAATGTTTTGGTATTCTTCCCCAGATCTTTGCCTCGACACAATCCTGTCTCTGAGCTCTACGGAAAATTCCTTCAACCTCATGGCCTGGTTTTTACTCTGACATGCACTGTCAACTGTGGGACCTTGGTTAGGGGCGCTGTACTGCAGCGCTAGCTGTCTGGGTTCGCGCCCAGGCTCTGTCGTAACCGGCCACGACCAAGAGGTCCGTGGGGCGACGCACAATTGGCCTAGCGTCGTCCGGGTTAGGGAGGGTTTGGCCGGTAGGGAAATCCTTGTCTCATCGCGCACCAGCGACTCCAGCAGCGGGCTGGGCGCAGTGCGCGCTAACCATGGTTGCCAGGTGCATGGTGTTTCCTCCGACACATTGGTGCGGCTGGCTTCCAGGTTGGATGGCGCTGTGTTAAGAAGCAGTGCGGCTTGGTTGGGTTGTGTATCGGAGGACGCATGACTTTCAACCTTCGTCTCTCCCGAGCCCGTACGGGAGTTGTAGCGATGAGATAAGATAGTAGCTACTAACAACAATTGGATACCACGAAATTGGGAGAAAAAGGGGTAAAATTTAAAAAAAATCTATATAAATATATATATATATATATAATATTCATCGATTGTAGAATAAGGCTGTAATTTGATTTGATTTAACTTAACAAAATGTGGAAAAAGTCAATACTTTCCAAAGGCACTGTATATTGCAACCCAGGTTTTTTTTTATAATGTTGTTGTCACGTTCTGACCATCGTTTGTGTGTGTTTTCCTTGTTTTAGTGTTGGTCAGGACGTGAACTGGGTGGGCATTCTATGTTGGATGTCTTGTTTGTCTATTTCTATGTCTGGCCTGATATGGTTCTCAATCAGAGGCAGGTGTTAGTCATTGTCTCTGATTGGGAACCATATTTAGGTAGCCTGGGTTTCACTGTGTGTTTGTGGGTGATTGTTCCTGTCTATGTGTTTTCACCAGATAGGGCTGTTTAGGTTTTTGTTACGTTCATCACGTTCTTTATTTTGTAGTGTTTGTATTGATTCGTGTTTTATGTTTGTTCATTAAAACATGGATCGCAATCTACACGCTGCATTTTGGTCCGACTCTCCTTCTCATCAAGAAAACCGTTACAGAATCACCCACCACCAACGGACCAAGCAGCGTGTCAACAGGCAGCAACAGCAGCGTAAAGAGGAATGGACATGGGAGGACGTTTTAGATGGCAAGGGCTGTTACACTTGGGAGGAGATACTGGCTGGAAGAGATCGCCTCCCATGGAAACAGGTGGAGGCACTTAGGAGAGCAGAGGCAGCCGGAGAGAGGAGCCGGCGATATGAGGGAACACGGCTGGCAAGGAAGCCCGAGAGGCAGCCCCAGAAATTTCTTGGGGGGGGGCTAACAGGGAGTATGGCTATGCCAGGTAGGAGACCTGGGCAGACTCCCTGTGCTTACCGGGGGGCTAGAGAGACCGGACAGGCACCGTGTTATGCAGTGGTGCGCACGGTGTCTCCAGTGCCGGTGCATAGCCCGGTGCGGTATATTCCAGCTCCGCGTGTCGGCCGGGCTAGATTGAGCGTCGAGCCTAATGCCATGAAGCCGGCTCTACGCAGCTGGTCCCCAGTGCGTCTCCTTGGGCCGGCTTACATGGCACCAGCCTTGCGCTCGGTGTCTCCGGTTCGCCTGCATAGTCCAGTGCGGGCTATTCCACCTTGCCGCACTGGCAGGGCGACCGTGAGCATTCAACCAGGTAAGGTTGGGCAGGCTCGGTGCTCAAGAGCTCCAGTGCGCCTGCACGGTCCGGTTTTTCCAGTACCACCTCCACACCCCAGCCCTCCGGTAGCAGCTCCCCGCACCAGGCTTCCTGTGCGTGTCCTCGGCCCAGTACCACCAGTGCCAGCACCACGCATCAGGCCTACAGTGCGCCTCGCCTGTCCAGCGCTGCCAGAGCCTTCCTCCTCTCCAGCGCTGTCGGAGTCTCCCGCCTGTTTAGCGCTGTTAGAGCCTTCCTTCTCTACAGCGCTGCTGGAGTCTCCCACCTGTTCAGAGCTGCCAGTTAGCATAGAGCTGCCAGTTAGCATAGAGCTGCCAGTTAGCATAGAGCTGCCAGTCTGCAAGGAGCTGCCAGTCTGCAAGGAGCTGCCAGTCTGCATAGAGCTGCCAGTCTGTAAGGAGCTGCCAGTCTGCAAGGAGCCGCCAGAGCTGCCTGTCTGCAGGATGCCGCCAAAGCTGCCAGTCTGCAAGGAGCCGCCAGAGCTGCCAGTTAGCATGGAGCCGCCAGGGCCGCCAGTCAGCATGGAGCAGCCAGGGCCGCCAGTCAGCATGGAGCAGCCAGGGCCGCCAGTCAGCATGGAGCAGCCAGGGCCGCCAGTCAGCATGGAGCAGCCAGGGCCGCCAGTCAGCATGGAGCAGCCAGTCAGCATGGAGCAGCCAGTCAGCATGGAGCAGCCAGAGCAGCCAGTCAGCATGGAGCAGCCAGAGCTGCCAGTCAGCATGGAGCAGCCAGTCAGCATGGAGCAGCCAGAGCTGCCAGTCAGCATGGAGCAGCCAGTCAGCATGGAGCAGCCAGAGCTGCCAGTCAGCATGGAGCAGCCAGTCAGCATGGAGCAGCCAGAGCTGCCAGTCAGCATGGAGCAGCCAGTCAGCATGGAGCAGCCAGAGCTGCCAGTCATCATGGAGCAGCCAGTCAGCATGGAGCAGCCAGATCTGCCAGTCGACCAGACTCTCCCAGATCTGCCAGTCGACCAGACTCTCCCAGATCTGCCAGTCGACCAGACTCTTCCAGATCTGCCAGTCGACCAGACTCTTCCAGATCTGCCAGTCGACCAGACTCTTCCAGATCTGCCAGTCGACCAGACTCTACCAGATCTGCCAGTCGACCAGACTCTACCAGATCTGCCAGTCGACCAGACTCTTCCAGATCTGCCAGTCGACCAGACTCTTCCAGATCTGCCAGTCGACCAGACTCTTCCAGATCTGCCAGTCGACCAGACTCTTCCAGATCCGCCAGTCGACCAGACTCTTCCAGATCCGCCAGTCGACCAGAATCTTCCAGATCCGCCAGTCGACCAGAATCTTCCAGATCCGCCAGTCGACCAGACTCTTCCAGATCCGCCAGTCGACCAGACTCTTCCAGATCCGCCAGTCGACCAGACTCTTCCGGATCCGCCAGTCGACCAGACTCTTCCGGATCCGCCAGTCGACCAGACTCTTCCAGAACCGCCAGCCAGGATCTGCCGGATCCAACCACCTGCCTGAGCTTCCTCTCAGTGCTGAGCTTCCTCTCAGTGCTGAGCTTCCTCTCAGTGCTGAGCTACCCATCAGTCCCGAGCTACCTCTGTCCCGAGCTGCCCCTCTGTCCCGAGCGGTCTTTAAGGAGGGTAACCTATCTAGGGACGCTAAGGAGGTGGACTAAAACTGTTATGGAGTGGGGTCCACGTCCAGCGCCAGAGCCGCCACCGCGGACAGATGCCCACCCACACCCTCCCTCATAGGTTTAAGTTGTGCGTCCGGAGTCCGCACCTTGGAGGGGGGGTACTGTCACGTTCTGACCATCGTTTGTGTGTTTTCCTTGTTTTAGTGTTGGTCAGGACGTGAACTGGGTGGGCATTCTATGTTGGATGTCTTGTTTGTCTATTTCTATGTCTGGCCTGATATGGTTCTCAATCAGAGGCAGGTGTTAGTCATTGTCTCTGATTGGGAACCATATTTAGGTAGCCTGGGTTTCACTGTGTGTTTGTGGGTGATTGTTCCTGTCTGTGTTTTCACCAGATAGGGCTGTTTAGGTTTTTGTTACGTTCATCACGTTCTTTATTTTGTAGTGTTTGTATTGATTCGTGTTTTATGTTTGTTCATTAAAACATGGATCGCAATCTACACGCTGCATTTTGGTCCGACTCTCCTTCTCATCAAGAAAACCGTTACAGTTGTGGTGTCCTGGGTTTCTGTTGTGTTTAGAGAGCCATAGCCTGAGCCTCTAACACAGCCTTTATGCGTGGTGTTATGACGACAGCAAATTTCCATAGAGACTGAGCCGTTGCCTGCCTGCTGATGATACTGTCCAGTGTCTCTCCAAACTAATATGCCAATGTTAGTGGCTGTAAGAGTACATACAGTACAATACTTAGAGTGAAAAACTCCAAACTGCTCCTTCAGCCAAATAGTATTTTTGTGAATTATCTACATGATGGATCTCAAGATCATTTGGTCTTCCTGACTCCCTGCCTGGACAAGATTACTGTCTGCTGTCATAATGCATCCACAATTTACAGGATCCATAATTAATAAAAAAAATATATTTTAAGTGTGCCGCCTCCTCATACTAATTAATCAAAAGGAGGTTTTGGCTGGCCCGGCACAGGGTTGTCATTTAGTGAAAAGGAATAGGCCAGACAGATGCACCCACAGTGCTCACTGCGCACACCTGCTCTGCAATCAGTGTCAACAGTGCCACCACGTGTCCTAAGGGACACAAGATGGGTACAAGCAGAGATGCAGTGTCTTATTCCTCTAAAACACAACATCTCTCACATCCCAATGCCATTATTCTTCCCTTATTCTAAAAACATTGAACAGCATAACTGGACTGTAAACTGTTTTAGCTGTGACAATACAGAAATGCATTATGCAATCAGATTATTCAACCTCATATTGATTAATAACCTATAATTAATAACTGTGATTAATAACCTAAATCCACTTTTAAAAAAATAATATAATATATCAAAAAATTAGAAGAGGAACAAAAATGTTGGGGCAAAATCATAAAATGTTCACAATTAAGTTGATTAATATTATGCCCATTTCAATAATCGCAAAATCCTAAAGGTAATCCATTAGTGTTTCTCTCTTAATGGGAGTTTCTTTTTTCAGTCTGACAGGCTGTGATAATGAGTGTGTCCAAGTGACAGACCCCATGAGACCCTCTCCTTGTCGTATGAATTGTCTTGAGCTCTTCAGAAAGGCTCATCCAAACATAGCCTAATATCATCCACATAGTCACCATCCATACAGTACAGTCATGATAACACCACACTAACAGCAGCTTTCCAAGGAAACAGGTCAGAAATAACCATCTGTTGATAATACAGAATGGTTTGTATTGCTGGATTTCATTGCTGGCTGATATAATTGCAAACATATCAATGCCAATATACAATATACATGCACAATATTCAGCAACAACTACTGAAATAATGAAGTCTTACCTTTTCATTTGTGTAAACTGGGGGTGAGATGATGATTTCTGTCTTTTGGATACCCACTTTTCATGAAATATGTCCTTTTCGCCACTATTTATTTTTCATCCCTTTTTTCTTTCCTCTGGAGTATGTGGCAAATGCCAGCTACCAGAGGTGGGTAGAGAAACTATTCATTAATTGTCTCTGGCTTTTCACAGAGGAACTAAACAAAAACAGAGAAGGACAGTGGACACTAGGCAGCAACCTTGTCAGCAATATAGTCAGCACAGCAACATGTGGTTATACAAAGTATATCAGCTAAATCTCTCCCCCCTCCCTGTGGCTGGAGTTAGGTTTTCACTGACAGGGAGAGAAAGAGAGAGAGAGACAGACAGAGATAACAGCCCAGCCACAGAGCGAGAAACCTGTGCAACAGATTAGCATTCCGCCCTCCCCTTCCCCTACTACCCCTCCCCTCTGCATTCATAGCATCAGCACCACCCACTCTCCTTCTTCCCTGCGATCGATGACGAGACCCCATTCATGCATCGTTTTTGATAGCTGGAGGATCAGACTAAATGAAATGCAACGCCAGGCGTGGAGAACAAGAAATAGTGGGAGGGGGAACATAAAGCTCGTCTCGCCTCCATCCAGTCCAGTGCTCTGTCTCTGCTTTATTGCAAAGCCTATAATGTTTAGATTATAATGTGGGTGATATGATTTTGGCTGTCTGCGTTGTGACCACTGTTAATCTGATCCACCTGTTTTTTTTGTTTTTACTGAGGACGTAACCATGACAATCGATGTAGACCTCTAATGGCATCTTAAAATATATTTGTGAGGAAGGGGTGATGTGGGTGGGGGTTATTGGCTGAAGCTGCATCCGCTCCACAATTAAACAATCCCCTCCCCCCAGCCTCATCTCCCCCTCTCTCTTTATGTGGACTGACAGGTCTCTCTCTCTCTACCTGGCTGGGTCACTCATCCGGACTGCCATCAATTCTCCTACTCAGATTTTCTGGGACCAGATGTTTAATAAACAAAACAATAGCCAGACCTGTATCTGATAACAGATTGTAATTATTCTAATAGAGCCTGTAGTATTGCACATTTTCAACGAAGGCATACACAAACTAATGGGGTAAACAAAGTTGATGGGAACTCAGAATACCACTTCCGAGTTCCCATCAGAAAGAGTGCAGCTAGGTGCGCAACAGCGGCAGCTTCTTTTGCTTAGCAGGCAGCTGCATCCCTTTCGACGCACAGCTTAATTTCATAGTTTGTTGTGTAGCTGAAAATTTGTGTAAAATAATATACATTAAACGTGAACAATGGCTACTAACTCCTGGGCTCTGGCTGTCGATAAACAGGAATCTACGACTGACTCTGTAAGTTTAAATATTTCGCTAGCTCATTAGCTAGCTGAATTCCCAACCATGCATGACGAAAAGCATCAGACTTTATGCTGCTACCTAGCAAGCTTGCTAGCGCAGCCAACTGTAGCTGAGGCAATTTGTGGCTGAACTTTTCAGAGGTTAGCTAGCTAACCATGTGCTGATGGTGTGCCACTTAACTGACACACCTTCTGAATGACTGTAGCGGTGTTTGTTATGCCTTTGAAGTTGTTGGCATAATTTGAGCTTCATTGCAGATTCGTGCTTGCCAATATTTGATGAGGGGAAACTTAGATATTTGCGTACTAACAACATGTTTATTTCTCTTACAAGTTCGGCTCCTTGGTGATAAGATCCCCACCTCGAGGTGGAGGTGATGCTGCACCTAGAAAGGCAAAAGGTAAAATCACTGGTGTCAATAATAAAACTTTGCCCGTGATATCCATGTATTATTGTTTATGACCTTTGTGATAAAATGGGGTGATGAGTTTTTGTTGTTCCTTCAGGTACCACAAAACAAGTGGAGAATGGCACCAAAGTGGAAGAAAAAGGTGTGTGATTTCCCAGGGTTTATTTTAATCTCCCCATCATCATGTCTCCATTCAGTTACTACAACAGGCCATTCACCTGTCACTCTTGCCTTGTAGAGGACAAAGCGGCCCAGTCGTTGTTGAATAAGATGATCCACACCAGCCTTGTGAACACTACCAATCAAGTAGAGGTTCTTCAGAGGGATCCAAAATCTCCTCTTTACTCGGTCAAGACATTTGAAGAGCTGAGACTGTACGTCATCTCAGTGTTCAAATTCACCATTGCTTACTAATTTACAAATGTGTATAGGCCTACCTCACATAAAACCTACACTATAAAGTGTATTTTAACCTGAGTTAGGATCTACAACATCACTTTTTTGCAGTATCGTGTGTGGTGTTCAACATGTTTGGTTGGCCTTTTTTATATGTGGAAACACATCTCCCTCACTAGTTTTAAGCACCAGCTGTCAGAGCAGCTCACAGATTACTGCACCTGTACATAGCTCACCTATAATTTAGCCCAAACAACTACCTCTTCCCCTACTGTATTTATTTATTTATTTTGTTCCTTTGCACCCCATTTTTTTTATTTCTACTTTGCACATTTCTTCCACTGCAAATCTACCATTCCAGTGTTTTACTTGCTATATTGTATTTACTTTGCCACCATGGCCTTTTTTTGCCTTTACCTCCCTTATCTCACCTCATTTGCTCACATCGTGTATATAGACTTGTTTCTACTGTATTATTGACTGTATGTTTGTTTTACTCCATGTGTAACTCTGTCGTTGTATGTGTCAAACTGCTTTGCTTTATCTTGGTCAGGTCGCAATTGTAAATGAGAACTTGTTCTCAACTTGCCTACCTCGTTAAATTTAAATAAAGGTGAAATAAAAATAAATAAATGTGGTCTTTTAAATATTCTTCCATCTCAGGAAAGATGAGCTGCTAAGAGGAGTGTATGACATGGGTTTCAACAGACCCTCTAAGATCCAGGAGAATGCCCTGCCCATGATGCTGGCAGAGCCGTGAGTACCCATTTCATTTAGCTCAATGCTCCTTGTGATTAAGCTCAATAATGGAGGAAATAGCCTAGATATTTTGCATATTTGAATGGGTTGTGTGTTCTGATATTGAACATTTCATTTTAACCTTCAGTCAGATGTAGTCAAACTAGTTATTAACCATTATCACGTTTATGTATACAGTAATATAGTTGTTTGATTGGATTTTGATGTGAAATTAATGGAATCTACATGATCTACCTTTTAGTCCCCCATTGTTCTCTCTTCAGCGTGTATTATCCCTCTGGTTCCAGACCTCAGAACCTGATTGCCCAATCACAGTCCGGCACAGGTAAAACAGCTGCCTTTGCGCTGGCCATGCTCAGCCATGTTGACCCAGCTAACAAATGGACTCAGGTGAGTTGACATCTCCAGCACCGATATATACTGGAGCCATTAGCATTACTCAGGCTATGGTCTTGAACTTAGCTTTAAGCTAGACCTCTGATACAGGTACTCAGAGGTCAGGTAATCAGCAAGTTCAGAAATAGTTTTTATGGGTTTGTTTGTTTTATTAAGAGCGACTGCAGATCAGGGTAGCAGGTAAAATGAAAGTGCCTTGGTATAGAATACTTCCATCACAGTGTGTTGCTTTTTTAGTTGGTTGATTTTATAGATAAAAGCCTCATATTACTGAAACTCCTTATTTTGCCCCCTCAGTGTCTTTGCATTGCCCCAACGTACGAGCTAGCTTTGCAGACTGGTAAAGTCATTGAACAGATGGGGAAATTCTATCCTGAGGTCAAATTGGCATATGCCATTCGTGGCAATAAATGTAAGTGTCAAAACACTCATGCTTTTTTATTCTGAATACAATCTGTAATGTTATGGTGCATAATTTCACTGGGGAAATTGTAATCAATGCCGGTGCTCTCACACAAATGTCATGGCGGAAGCATAACTTTCAATAAGTTGTATTATAAAGTGGATGTTCTGTAAAATATGCTAATGAGAATCATAACTGTCCTATATGTCTCTGGTTGCTGAGCAGTGGACAGAGGGACGAAGCTTCAGGAGCAAATTGTCATCGGGACACCTGGCACGGTCCTAGACTGGTGCTCCAAACTGAAGATCATCGACCCCAAGAAGATCAGCGTCTTCGTCCTGGACGAGGCTGACGTCATGATTGCCACACAAGGTCACCAGGACCAGAGCATCCGGATCCAAAGGTGAGTTTTCTCATAAGTTGTAAATGTACAGTACTCTCATCTAGCATAACCTAAGTCCTACAAGACAAGCTCGTCTTGCAGGCCAGTAATTACATGAGTGTTGCTATTAAGTATTGCTCCCGAGTGGCGCAGTGGTCTAAGCCACTGCATCTCAGTGCTAGAGGCATTGCTACAGACCCTGGTTTAATTCTAGGCTGTATCACAACTGGCCGTGATTGGGAGTCCCAAAGGGCGGCGCACAATTGGCCCAAATTTGTGCAGACTCGTTACAACTTCAGCTTGTCTGTGACCTATAGAAAGTGGTCTTGTTTAAATTCTATGACATGATTTGGTATTTTTTTTCATGTTGAGAGCTCAATCCGTCTGAGAATATCACAGCGAGATAGAAGTTCTATTGTATCCGCTAGTCTCCCACTTCATATGTGCTATTGCAAGCATAGCTGTGAGTTTCACAGGCACAGGAAATTGTTCCTTTGCCTGGATAGGCCAGAAAATGTGACATGTCACTCCCTATAAATGTAGGGTCTGAAACCTGAGTCTTCAAGTCATCTGTATGAGTGTGGTAGCAGAGAGCAGACCAGTCGGAACCGGTTCAGAACCACTCAAAGTCCGCCATATAGGGGACTTAACATCTTTGTTTACAAACACCTGTAAAAGGGCTCTTAAAGACATAGTAGTCACCAAAGTTCCAGATCACTTATTTTTTAAATGTCCTGCTTTGGCTGGATGTGTCAATGTGTAGTTCATACATACTTAATCTATAAGCAGAAATACTGTCTTACTCAATTAGCTGCAAAATCCCTAGTTTGAAAGCGACTGTTTTTCTGGAAGCTGTACTGCATATTTTTCCAACATTTTGCCCCACGTCGGCCAGCCCCCTAGCAATTAAAGTTCAACCAAAGAGCTTCAGCCCCTCGCCATTTGAGTGACAGCTAGGAAAATGCATCCACAGTAGAACGAGAAGGAGAGCAATGACATGGTGAACATACTGTATCTGCACATGTGTGACCTAGTAAGCAATTTTCGGGGGCCTTTTATCTTGTGAGCACTACTTTCAGAACTACGATCTGAAAAGTATACAAAAGTACTGGAGCATCGGCTTCCGGTGACGCAACTTAGGAAATGGTTGCCTAGTTTTTCGTACTGCATATCAGTTGGGTATTTCCCCCCCTAAATTCAAGTATTTATTCTGAGCATTGTAATAACTTAAACAAAATGGAAAGGGGGAAAATAGGAAAAGGTTGTGGAGCTACAACAACAGCCCGTAACAAGACAGCAGAAGATATAATCGTCGATGAACCCGAGATGGCTAATGCTAGCGCAAATAAGATAGCAGCAGCAAAGGAACCCTCATTTCGTGAGGTGATAAAGGAGGAATTGCGCGAGGCGCTCACAGGCTTACGAAAGGAACTTCGAGAAGATGTAAGAAAATAACTAAATGAGTTCAAGAAGGACATTAACCAGAAACTTGAAGACAAAAAAGAATAACTTCACAGCATATCTACAAGAATGGGGGATGGAGAACAGCACATTGGGGAAATGGACACATGGAACTCCACAGTCAAGGAAATACTTGAAGTCACTGAAAAGCCAACACGCACTACAGGTAAAAGTGACAGAACTCAAAGGTTTCTCGCGTTGAAACAACATTAGACTTTATAACGTAGTAGAGGGCGCAGAAAAATACTCTATGCCGAAATTCGTTGAGGGTCTATTCAAAGACATACTTGAAGATGACACTGACCTGGGAATTGAGAGAGCACACCGAGCTCTGGCCCCAAAACACAACAGTGGTGCCCCACCAACATCCATAGTAGTATGGTTCCTAAAATTCTCAGTCAAATAGAAAGTCTTACACGCAACCTTAAAAAAGCCTGTTAACTTCCAAGGCCAACGAGTGTTCTTTGATCATGACTATGCGGGAGAGATACTGAAAAGGAAAGAATACACCCCCATTAAGAAAGCACTTAAAGAGAAGGGTATTCGCTTCCAAACACCATTCCCGGCAAAAATGTGGGTATTTCTGGAAAAAGGCCTGGTTACATACGAGCATGCGGCTGAGGACCTGAAGTCGAGGGGCATTCCAGTGGAGTATACCGCCAGGAGAAAGGCAACATCACCGGCGGAAAGACTCAAGCATGCTCTCCCATGGATCGTTGTCGACAAGCAGAGTCATGGACAAAGAGGGAAACCACCTCGGTGAGAGGACGTTCACATCCGAGAGAGACTCGGGCACTTCCAACGGGAAGATGGAAGACACTGAATCAGATTTAACGGAATTAATAGTTACCGTGAGCTTTTAAGACGTTGGGTTGTTACTGTTGACATTGCAATAGGTAAAATATCTCCCCTATTTTCCCCCAATGCTGAACAAGGGTGAGTAGCCAAAAGTATGTGTTCTTTATGAACACACTAAGTAGTGTCACGTTAATAACATATATATTAGCTAAGGATTAATGACATTGACAACGGGGCGACAGAAGGGCATATCATGGGGAGGATTCATGACATGCACACATGACCGATGTAGTTTTCACTTGTAATTAACCCATGTGTATAAGCGACGAAATAGGCGCCCTTATTATTTTCGGTTCCAACAGGTCTCGATTGTGACTACGTCACGCATTTTCAAATCTGAGCGAGGGGTCCCTCCTGCGGACAGGCTCATCCCCTCAAACCCCAGAGGCAAGAGACAGTCCTCTGACATGGGAGTCCAAAACCAAATTATTTTCCCACTTTGGTTTACTCTATTATTATTGTTGATTTTTCGTTCATTGTTAGGCTCATGATAAGCTGGCAGATATGGTGCAGTTTATTTATTTATATCGATGCATCATCGAGAATTTAAGGTCATAAGTCTCAATGTAAACGGAGTGCCATCAAGAGAAGTAAGGTAATAGCAAAGATGAAATGGGGGAGAATGACATATTATTCTGACTATTCCACACCTGAACACGAGAAACTCAAGAAAATGGGATATAGCAATACTTTTTTTTCTTCTTACAAAATGGGTAGAAAGGGAGTTGCAATCTTGATCCCAAATGCAGTTAATTTTGAGTTTGTCAGAAATAAAAGACGAGGGTAGATTTATACTTGTTAAATGTAAACTGGATAACAAGGAAGTTACATTAAATAATGTATACGCACCCCCAGGGAGCGACATGGTCTTCTACAGGAAGGTGTTTGATTTAATTGCCACAGAAACCTCTGGCACTCTTATATGTGGAGGGGATTTTAACACAATTTTAAACTCAATTGGACAGCACAAATCAAAATAGGAAAATTAGTCTAGTTGCTAAAAAGATCAATAGGATATTGCTGGATCTAGGACTGCTCGATGTATGGCGTGACACCCACAAGACCGAGAAGGAATATACTTTTTACTCAGCCTGCCACACTGAATACTCCAGGTTAGACTACTTTTTCATGTACAGTGCAGATAGACACAGGCTTAAGGATTGTTGGATCAGGCAGAGCGACTTATCAGATCATAATGGAGTTTACCTAACTCTACACCTTGATAGCAAACCAAGAAATACTATATGGAGACTTAATACAAGCATGCTGAATGATCCAGCATTCAAGGAATCAATAAAGACAGAATTGAACATTATCTGGAGAATAATGATAACGGGGAAGTATCTCCTGCTACATTGTGGGATGCAGCTAAGGCGGTTATTAGAGGAAAGATCATCTCTCAAGAAAAAGATTAAAGCACAGAAACTGCTGAAATTACAGGAAACCCTAAGAAACTTAGAACGATCTCATAGTCAATACAAGACCCTCTTATATTACGAGAGAATCAAAAGGTAAAACAGGAAATTGACCAGATTTATAGAGAAGAAGTAAAGAAAAAGCTCAGGTTCCTGAAACAACAATATTATGAAGCAGGCTCAAAGGCAACCAAATTACTAGCCTGGAGACTCAGGAAACAAGCACAGAATACCATTTTCAAAATAAAAGACCCCAAAACAAAGATGATCACATGCAAATTAGATGGAATACAGAATGCATTTGAATCATATTACACATCTGTACAAGCAACCAGAGAAGGCAGATGCACAGACAATAGAGTACTTTTTGAACTCACTTGATCTCCCCTCAATTGGGACAGAGCAAAATGATAGACTAACTTTAGAAATATCCACAGAAGAAATTAATAAAGCAATATCTCAACTAAAAGTAAACAAGTGTCCAGGCACTGATGGCTTCCCTTCAGAATGTTTCAAGACCTTCAGAGAACAACTAACACCTACTTAAGGCCTGTTTTAACTGGACTCTGAGGGAGGGGGGTCTCCCACCGTCATGGAGAGAGGCCATCATATCAGTAATCCCAAGAGGATAAAGATGAGATGGAATGGAGTTCATATAGACCTATCGCAATTCTTAACACGGATTATAAACTATATGCATCAATAATAGCCAAAAGAATGGAGAACATAATCCCAGAATTGATTGATGGAGATCAAACTGGTTTCATACAAAATAGGCAGACCGAGGACAATATAAGGAGAACACTACATGTCATGGACCGCATTACTCAGAATAAGACAAGTGCAACATTAATCAGTCTAAATGCAGAAAAAACACTTGATTCAGTGGGATGGGATTATCTATTCCAAGTTATGGAAAGATTTGGTTTCAACAAAGTGATACAGTGCATCAAAACACTGTATTCATGTCCGACCGCTAGAATAAAGATAAATGGAAATTTGTCACGAACGATAAAATTAGAGCGAGGGGCAAGACCAGGCTGTAATCTTTCACCCACGCTCTTCTCCTTGTACCTCAAACCATTAGCACAGGCAATAAGACAGGACCCAACTTTAGAGGGAATAACAAGAGACAGTGAACATAAGATATGTATGTATGCTGATGATGTTCTGTTATTCCTTAAAGACCCAGGCTCAAGTGTACCTAGATTGATGGATGTTTTACCCTGAATATGTTCCAAATGTTTGTATGTGCTTAACGTACACAAGACCCAAGCCCTAGTATATAATTATACCCCACAGGAAGAGCTGAAGAGGAGATATAACACCTGGACCTCTTCATCCATTAAATATCTTGGAGTATATGTACCAAAAGATACACTCAAACTTTATTGCATGAATTACAATCACATCAACAAGAAAATAAATGGTGACCTAGACAGGTGGAATTCACTTCCCTTTGATCTTAGTAGTAGAATTGAAACAATCAAAATGAACATCCTGCCGAGGTTACTGTATTTGTTCCAATCATAGAAATCCCACCTAATCATAGAAATCCCACCTAAACAGTTTAGTGGATGGAATAAACAGATAAAAAAAGGTTTATCTGGAACAGTAAGAGACCAACAATTAGATATACAACATTACAATTATCAAACAACTGTGGGGGCCTTACCAAACCTAAAATATATTTATATATATATTTATATTTAAAATATGTGTCAGCCCAATTGAGATCTCTGGTGTGTTGGTGCAATCCAGAATACGAATCCAAATGGAAAGACATTGAGACTACTTTGACAGAGATACCCATACAGTCAGTTTTGGGAAATAAGGACATGGTAATAGAAATATACAGTAGACAAAATCAGTGGATTAATTTCTCTCTGAAGACATGGTTTAGGGTAGTTAAGCAAAATAATTTAGACAGAGAGATCAAACTGCTGAGTTGGCCCGCATACGACCCCAGCTTCATCCCTGCAACTCAGGACAGCAGATTTAAACAATGGACGCAGAAAGGCATCACATTATTCAGTACAATTATAAGGAATGGGGACCTAGATAACTTCCAGGACCTAAGTAAAAAACATGGCTTGGATAAACAAGCAAAAAACAAACATGTTTACAGATCCCTACAAGTTCAACACTATTTCTTAAGGAAGATAAAAGTGACTGACCCTCGAGCACCTCAAAGTATTCACTAACGCATACAACTTGGGGTAACAAAATAACTATTTCAAATCTCTACTTGGGCATTCAATCCTCAAAGAAACATTCTACAAACTATATTAAAAAGAAATAGGAGGAGGAACTTAACATTGAACTGATGAAACATGGTTGAACATATTAGAAACTCAAGGTCATGGAGAGAATTCTGTTGGAAGAATGTTATACGTTTCTTCATAACACCCAAACTGAAATCAAAACAGACTGGCTCCCTACATCCTTGTTGGAGAGAATGCTGTCTATTGAGGGTGGATCAATCTCATGTCTTTTGGACTTGCCCCGCAATCGAAACTTACTGGATCTAACATTGGAAAAATAATGGGATTTGACATAGAACAAACATTAATTTCTTTGTACTTGGGTGAAATACCTGATAACTTAAATAGAGAAAAGTACCTCTTGAAGGTCCTACTGGCAGCCAGTAAAAAGGCTGTCACTAGGAAATGGCTACAAAAAGACCCTCCCACAGTGACACAATGGATAGACATTGTAAAAGAAATACACCATATGGAGCCGTATGACCTTTGCTTTAAGAACACAAGGGGAGAGAGGTCAGGAATACTGGGAAAAATGGGTTTCGTACTTGAAAAAGGTCAATGTATGTCAATGTAACTAATATGATGAAGGTGCACTAACTGCCAGATCTTTTTTTGTTCTTTATTTGTACTTTGTGTTCCTACAATAAAAACAAAGTATAAAAAAAAGTACTGGTGCATCTCATTAATGACCACTGATGGTGATTAGTTACCTTAGCTTCTTCAGCTGGTTATCTTGAGGACTTTCCCTGTTGTGATGTATTTTTCTGATGCTAATAAACTGTGTTCTTAGCTAACTAAATGATGACGGCTAACACTAAGCATTTATTCATTATCCACCTGGAGAAACTTTGACTTTTCCCTTCCCCACCCCACGCAGAATGTTGCCAAATGAATGTCAGATGCTGCTGTTTTCGGCCACGTTTGAGGACTCAGTCTGGAAGTTTGCAGAGAGGGTTGTGCCAGACCCCAACATCATCAAGTTGAAACGTGAAGAGGAGACTCTGGACACCATCAAGCAGTATTACGTGCTCTGCAATGATAAGGACGAGAAGTTCACAGCCCTCTGTAATATCTACGGAGCCATCACCATTGCCCAGGCTATGATCTTCTGTCACGTGAGTCTGTCCTCCTCCTCAACGTATCATAGGAATTACATTTTTGGGGGATTTGGGTTGATATGGTACATAAACTAGCCTAATATAGTAAAGAAATAAAAGTGTTTGTATGGTACATAAAGTAACAGAAATAATCAATGGTCTTTGCCTTTGTAGACCCGAAGGACAGCTGGCTGGCTGTCTGCTGAGCTGACCAAAGAGGGCCATGTGGTGGCACTGCTGAGTGGGGAGATGACTGTTGAGCAGAGAGCGGCCATCATTGAACGCTTCAGGGAGGGCAAAGAGAAAGTCCTAGTGACCACCAACGTATGCTCCAGAGGTAAATATCAAGAAAATTAAAGCATGATAAATGTAACCAATTGTATTTATGTAGGACGATGATTGTTTCGCTTTGACATTGAACATTTTAGATTATAACATGCTTTTCTTTTTCAATAGGCATTGATGTTGAGCAAGTTTCTGTGGTGATCAACTTTGACCTGCCCATAGACAAAGACGGAAACGCTGACAACGAGACATACCTTCACCGGATTGGCCGAACAGGACGTTTCGGCAAGAGGGGGCTTGCCGTCAATATGATTGACAGCAAACACAGCATGAACATTCTCAACCAAATCGAGGAGCATTTCAGTACATTTGTCTCTATACCAATTAATTACAACATTGTACATATTGATCTATATAATAGTGTTCTCATTAGTAACCTAACCTTTCGTCTCGTTTTTTCCCCACAGATAAGAAGATAAACAAACTTGACACTGACGATCTGGATGAAATCGAGAAAATCAGCAACTGAAGAGGATGCTATCCTTTTAGAAATCAGAATTGAATGCATCTAATATTTATGCAGATGGGACTGTTGCCTCACATTAATAATATTACTACACAGATCATACACTTAAGGTTAGCTAGCTAACAGTAAACTTTAACTTGAAATGAAAACAACTTTCTGACAAAATTAGAAATAATTATATCTGAAAATATAACTAGCTAGACTCTCTTACCCATATACATGGATGGACGCTTCCCCCTCTCTGTCACGGATGCCATGGTTGCCTTAGTTTTAAGATGTAATCCGGAGACAGGTGTTTTACACAACAGCCTTCTGTGTATTCTCGTTTATACTCCATCTTCATATTTGCAATCATACGCCAGAATTTTCTCCATCTCCTTAGCGATCATACTCTAATTCTACCGATTTCAAAACTCGACCCTCCAGAAAGTGGAAAGCAACTCAATGCAGTTCTACTATGAGATAGCTATCAAAAAAAGCTGTCAGACCAATACGAACTCATCTCTTTGCATGTCCAGCCCATCCGTTATCTCAGCCAATCATGTCTAGCAGGAAGGTTCCTGTCTTTTTCTGTGGCTAAACCAACTAGGCTCGTAATTTAACAATATTATTTGTATACGCAGATGGCATACAAGTTTTATCAAGGCACATGAAAGTTCACATGTTCCAGAAGGCATTTTGATAATAATAACAAAAGCAATAGTTTACATTCAAATGGCTCTCCTGTGAAGTGATGTGATGCCTAGTTTCTTGAAATGAGTCACATTTATGCTTTTGGACTTAAGTCACTTTAAGGATTTATTTGAATGTTTACATGAAATGACAGTATGTTAGCCATGCCTAAATAATATGCAAAACATTTAGATTGCATAGATTCTGCTATTTGAAACTATTAGGATTACAGTTGGTTTTCATTTGCTATACTTTTTATCGAGTGGTTACACTAAACTAATATTTTACCCTCTTGATCAGGTGCTCTCCTCAGAGGAATGCATAGGTGTACGCATTGGCCATATGGTTGTTTGCAGCATTATTCAGTATATTGACTAAAACGGAGAACACTAATGGGGGAAGTTTGCTGTGCTGATTTGTCTTAAAACCCCTTATTTTATAGAATCATAAGAGTGGAAAGGTAATGTGATTTGAAGTTGAGCAAATGAGAAGTACTATACTAACTAAACTGGAGAAATGTCCCTTCCTTATTAATGAGAAGGCAACTCATGATCAATCTAGTCTAGATTAACAATCCTTGAGAGATTTACAGCATTTCAGTATTGCAACACTAAATACATTCTTGATAGTTTGGATACACGGGTGTTTGTAATATTACTGTGAGTATTAGAACAGTTGCACCATCTTGTATTTTAAGTTTTCCCAATAGGGTTCTGCAAATCTCTGATGGGAGTATGTTTCGGTGAACAAAACTTGTTTCCAGTCACATTCAATTAGTTTGGGCACTTTTACCAAGTAAAATAAGATCGTATGGAATGTACCTAAATTGTTAGGAATAGATTTATTTAGAGAGAAAAAATCTTTGAGCAAAACACCATTTAATAGTTTTTTGTACCTTTAGTGAATTATTTATATTTGGACTGTGCTTGAACTAAACTTGTTAAGTGTTTAGAGTGTTTACCTTGGCTATGGAAGTAATACATAGCCTCTGCTGAATCTATTCTCTTATACTTGTCTGCACTTTTTGGTTTTGTTGTAATAAAGATTACCTACCTGATGTCTGTCTGTCCGGTAATTGAGGTTTGTTTCCCCTTGCAATATACATGGTTGATTGAAAATGATAAACATACCTTACCAGACCTGATCGAGCCAAAGGTTCTTTACAAATTGCCATTGAACAATGGAAACAAGCACTGTTTTAGTCAAAAGTTGAGACACCTACTCATTTGAGGTTTTTTTTTAACTGAAATAACACATGTAGTAACCAAAAAAGTGTACAAAAAAATGTTTGTATATTCTTCCTTTGCCTTGATGACATCTTTGCACACTCAACCAGCTTCACCTGGAATTTTCCAACAGTCTTGAAGGAATTCTCACATGCTGAGCACTTGTTGGCTGCTTTTCCTTCACTCTACGGTCCAACTCATCCCAAACCATCTCAATTGGGTTCAAGTCAGGTGATTGTGGGGGCCAGGTCATCTGATGCAGCACTCCATCACTCTCCTTGGTCAAATAGCCCTTACACAGCCTGGAGGTGTGTTTTGGGTCATTGTCCTGTTGAAAAACAAATTATAGTCCCACTAAGTGCAAAACAGATGGGATGGTGTATTGCTGCAGAATGCTGTGGTAGCCATGCTGGTTAAGTGTGCCTTGAATTCTAAATAACTAAATCACTGACCGTGTCACCATTAAAGCACTCCACACCATCTCCATGCTTCACGGTGGGAACCACACATGCGGAGGAGATGCCAAGATGCCACAAAGTCATCCGTTCACTTACTCTGCGTCTCACAAAGTCGGTGGTTGGAACCAAAAATCTCAGATTGGACTCCACCGGTCTAATGTCCAGTGCTTGTGTTTCTTGGCCCAAGCAAGTCTCTTCTTAATATTGGTTTCCTTTAGTAGTGGTTTCTTTGCAGAAATTGGTCCATGGCCTGATTCATACAGTCTCCTCTGAACAGTTGATGTTGATGTAACAGTACAAATTTAGACCGTCCCCTCGCCCATACCCGGGCGCGAACTAGGGACCTTCTGCACACATCAACAGTCACCCTCGAAGCATCGTTACCCATCGCGCCACAAAAGACGCGGCCCTTGCAGAGCAAGGGGAACTACTACTTCAAGGTCTCAGAGCAAGTGACGTCACTGATTGAAACGCTATTTAGCGCCCACGCTAACTAAGCTAGCCGTTTCACATCCGTTACACTGAGATGTGTGTGTTACTTGAACTGTGTGAAGCATTTATTTGGGCTGTTAGAAGCTGGTAACTCTATTGAACTTATCCTCTGCAGCAGAGGGTCCTCCTTTCCTGTGGCGGTCCTCATGAGAGCCAGTTTCATCATAGTGCTTGATGTTTTGTGCAACTGCACTTGAAGAAATGTTCCAGATTGACTGGCTGACCTTCATGTTAAGTAATGATGGACTGTCATTTCTCTTTGTTTTATGAGCTGTTGTTACGCCCCTGAAAACAGGGGAGAAATAATCACGAGAGTGATATGGTATTGTTTTCTCAATGCAACTTTTAGTTCAATCATTTCACAAAAATAACATTACAAAACAGAAAAACCATTATACAAATAACACAGCAAAATATCTTATTAACAACGCACATGTTCATTCACTATCGACATAAAATGTCAGCTACTCTCAGTACGATGCTATTCTTTGCAACCGAGCAGGGCTAATATTACTCTCTTTAAACTTAACTCTAACTTCCTCAAGATGTTACTAAGACACACCTTAAACACTTAACGTTAGCGAGTTATAACATTTAAATTACTCTTTTTTATCATCAATAACGTACCTGAAAACAGGGGAGAAATAATCACGAGAGTGATATGGTATTGTTTTCTCAATGCAACTTTTAGTTCAATGAGAAAAGACCGCGATTTACCCAGGAATATGGGTGGAGACCAGAGCAATCGATCTCCGGCTCATAGATTAAGAGCATTTCGTAGATCACAGATTAACACTTTTAGGCACCACAAAATAAAGTAATCAATATAACGTTTACACATTACTCACAATTCGTACACTTTGACAAATTTTAACGTTAACACTATTATATGAATGTTATCCATCTCTATCAACTAATACTGAATGCATCTTTTTAACCTTAGATGTTTTTACGATCCTCACATACTATAAACTTACTAATACTTTTCAATGTATAACAGGCTATGAATATTTCCTTTAGCCTGTCACACTGTTCTTGCCATAATATGGACTTGGCCTTTTACCAAATAGGGCTATCTTCTGTGTACGACCCCTTCCTTGTAACAACACAACTGATTGGCTCAAAAGCATTAAGATGGAAAGAATTCCACAAATGAACTTTTAACAAGGCACACCTGTTAATTGAAACGCTGCCTCATGTAGTTGGTTGAGAGAACGCCAAGTGTGCAAAACTGTCATCAAAGCAAAGGGTGGCTACTTTGAAGAATCTCAAATATAAAATATATTTTGATTTAACATTTCTTTGGTTACTACATGATTCCATATGTGTTATTTCATAGTTTTGATGTCTTCACTATTATTCTACAATGTAGAAAATAGTGAAAAACCCTGGAATGAGTAGGTGTCCAAACTTTTGACTGGTACTATCTCTCTCTCTCTCTCTCTCTCTCTCTCTCTATATATATATATATATATATATAAATATATACAGAGTATACAAAACACCTGCTCTTTCCATGACTGACCAGGTGAAAGATATGATCCCTTATGTCACTTGATAAATCAACTTCAATCAATTTAGATGAAAGGAAGGAGAGGATAAAGAATGATTTGTCAGCCTTGAGACATGAATTATGTACAGTCGGGCAAAGAAGTATTTAGTCAGCCACCAATTGTGCAAGTTCTCCCACTTAAAAAGATGAGAGAGGCCTGTAATTTATCATAGGTACACTTCAACTATGACAGACAAAATGAGAAAAAAAATCCAGAAAATCACATTGTAGGATTTTTTATGAATTTATTTGCAAAGTATTTGGTCACCTACAAACAAGCAAGATTTCTGGCTCTCACAGACCTGCTTACAAGCAAAAATTAAGCAGGAAGCACCAGTGACTCGGTCTATAAAAAAGTGGTCAGATAAAGCAGATGCTAAACTACAGGACTGTTTTGCTATCACAGACTGGAACATGTTCCGGGATTCTTCCGATTGCATTGAGGAGTACACCACATCAGTCACTGGCTTTATCAATAAGTGCATCGAGGACGTCGTCCCCACAGTGACTGTACGTACATACCCCAACCAGAAGCCATGGATTACAGGCAACATTCACACTGAGCTAAAGGGTAGAGCTGATGCTTTCAAGGTGCGGGACACTGACCTGGAAGCTTGCAAGAAATCCTGCTATGCCCTGCAACGAACCATCAAACAGGCAAAGCGTCAATACAGGGCTAAGATTGAATCATACTACACCGGCTCTGACGCTCGTCTTATGTAGCAGGGCCTGCAAACTATTACAGACTACAAAGGGAAGCACAGCTGCGAGCTGCCCAGTGACACAAGCCTACCAGACGAGCTAAATCCCTTCTATGCTCGCTTCGAGGCAAGCAACACTGAGGCATGCATGAGAGCAACAGCTGTTCTGTACAACTGTGTGATCACGCTCTCTGTAGCCGACGTGAGTAAGACCTTTAAACAGGTCAACATACACAAGGCTGCGGGGCAAGACTGATTACCAGGACGTGTGCTCCGGGCATGTGCTGACCAACTGGCAGGTGACTTTTTAACATGTCCCTGATTGAGTCTGTAATACCAACATGTTTCAAGCAGACCACAATAGTGCCTGTGCCCAAGAACACAAAAGCAACCTGCCTAAATGACTACAGACCCGTAGCACTCACGTCCGTAGCCATGAAGTGCTTTGAAAGGTTGGTAATGGCTCACATCAACACCATTATCCCAGAAACCCTAGACCCACCCCAATTTGCACACCGCCCCAACAGATCCACAGATGATGCAATCTCTATTGCACTCTACACTGCCCTCTACACTGGACAAAAGGAACACTTGTGAGAATGCTATTCATTGACTACAGCTCAGCGTTCAACACCATAGTACCCTCAAAGCTCACCACTAAGGTAAGGATATTGGTTCTAAACACCTCCCTCCGCAACTGAATCCTGGACTTCCTAACAGGCCGCCCCCAGGTGGTGAGGGTAGGTAGCAACACATCTTCCATGCTAATCAACACTGGAGCTCCACAGGGGTGCGTGCTCAGTCCCCTCCTGTACTCCCTGTTCACCCATGACTGCATGGCCAGGCACGACTCCAACACCCTCATTAAGTTTGCAAATTACAACAATGACACAGCCTATAGGGAGGAGGTCAGAGACCTGGCTGTGTGGTGCCAGAATAACAACCTATCCCTCAACGTAACCAAGACTAAGGAGATGATTGTGGACTACAGGAAAAGGAGGACCGAGCACACCCCATTCTCATCGACGGAGCTGTAGTGGAGCAGGTTGAGAGCTTCAAGTTCCTCGGTGTCCACATCAACAACAAACTAGAATGGTCCAAACAAACCAAGACAGTCGTGAAGAGGGCACGACAAAGCCTATTCCCCCTCAGGAAACTATAGATTTGGCATAGGTCCTGAGATCCTCAAAAGTTTCTCCAGTGGCAACATCGAGAGCATCTTGACTGGTTGCATCACTGCCTGGTACGGCAATTGCTCAGCCTCTTACTGCAAGGCACTACAGAGGGTAGTGCGTATGGCCCAGTACATCACTGGGGCTAAGCTGCCTGCCATCCAGGACCTCTACACTAGGCGGTGTCAGAGGAAGCCCTAAAAATTGTCAAAGACCCCAGCCACCCCAGTCATAGACTGTTCTCTCTACTATCGCATGGCAAGCGGTACCGGAGTGCCAAGTCTGGGACAAAAAGGCTTCTCAACAGTTTTTACCCCAAAGCCAAAAGACTCCTGAACAGGTAATCAAATGGCTACCCGGACTATTTGCATTGTGTGCCCCCCCCAACCCCTCTCTTTACGTTGTTGCTACTCTGTTTATCATATATGCATAGTCACTTTAACTATACATTCATGTACATATCACCTCAATTGTGCCGACCAACCAGTGCTCCCACACATTGGCTAACTGGGCTATCTGCATTGTGTTCCGCCACCCACCCACCCCTTTTACGCTACTGCTACACTCTGTTCATCATATATGGATAGTCACTTAATCATATCTACATGTACATACTACCTCAATCAGCCTGACTAACCGGTGTCTGTATGTAGCCTCGCTGCTATATATTGCCCGTCTTTTTACTGTTGTTTTATTTCTTTACTTACCTATTGTTCACCTAACACCTTTTTTTGCACTATTGGTTAGAGCCTGTAAGTAAGCATTTCACTGTACACCTGTTGTATTCGGCGCACGTGACAAATAAACTTTGATTTGTAACCGTGCTTATATCTGGATCCATATCTGGCCTCTGCAGCAGGGTGTCTGTGGGTAGGAAGTGGTGCTCAAACCTCCTCCCACATGGGGCTCGGATGGCAAGGAGTAAACTTCTAGGATCGGGAGTGCCAGGGGATAATACTGGTGGGCTTTTGGTCTTTGGGGTTGTCACACTAAGGTCCAGAGGGTTGGGGTGGGGCAGACCTTGCAAAGTACCTCAGACACGTTGCCTATCTCCGGGTTGCTCTGGGATGATGCCCGGGTCCTCACTGTGGACAGTTGGTTGTCGGACAGACTGAGCTTGGATTTCTTCTCCTCCACACCACTCAAAGACACCCTCCTCTGACGCCTTCTTCTCAATTGAGGGGAGGGGCTTGTATTTGTTCCAAGGGAAGGGAAGAGAGGGTAGGTCAGGAACATTATCTAGGTAGTATGGGACATCGTCCACACTCAGCTGGCTGTGATAGTGGGAAGGAGGCAGCGATCTGACCTGTTGTAGCCCATTGAAGGAGGCTTGGGGATCATTGGTGTGTCGTGGAAGCTGGCAGCCACATCCACGTTTGGAGTGAGGCTCAAGCTGGGTCGACAACGCCCTTTCGAGGACTTTGGCCTGGTCAAATGCATTCTTCTTCACAGGAGTAGAATGGTTTATATGCGACTCAACTCTGAAAGATGGGAGATAGTCAAGAGAGACCTGAAAATACATTGAAGTTTTTCCTCTACATTCTTTCTCATCATAGTCACTGTGATGGCATTCTTGCAGAAAGCCACTGGGTGTGCAGACTTTTGTACCATCACTGGTGAAATAAAACATGGCTAGCTAGATAACTATATGTCTGCTCATCGGAGTTGGAGCAAAAGCCTTCATACCCAGTAGCTGCTCAGGAGGAGACTGGCCACCCCTTTTGAGAGCACTGGCCAACTTGTAAGCTGAGCTAGCTAATCGTATTGACATGCCAGTGAGACAACATGTAACGTTACTGCACTTGATTTCCTTGTTGACCAGTTACAGTAGCTAGCAAATTAGCTAGTGTTGGCTAGCTAAGCTGTCAGATCCAAGTAGGTAACAAAGAGAGGACATACTTGCCTCTAGAATAACCGTGCAAGATAAGAATAATAGCAAACATATCTGCAGCATACCTTGCATTTTAGCAGATAGATAAATCTCGCTTTTGTTTGTCAACACTCCAGCGGGAAGTTGAGGCTTTTTCAGCAGGCAGCGTCACTCAAATTATCAACACAGCTATCGTTACCTTGACAACGCTGCTCGCCTCGCACGCTCGCACATCAACAGGTGCCCCCTGGTGCAAGCCAAGGAGCGTGCAGAATCAGTAGCATCCATTCCATTTCTATCACAACTGCCTACAGTCCAGACAGAGATGTTTTGCACTGTGCAAGAACTGTAATTGAAACATTACACCAGATTTAACACTAATATCCTTCTTCAATCTTAGGTTATATAACATCAAGACAAAAGGATAGAGATGCATAAATCATTGCAGAAATAGAACAAAAACAACATAGCTTAGGCCTATCATGTCACAGTGTATATTGTTTAACTTAATTCATAGTCAACAGAAAACATTTAAAACTGTAAAATAACTGGTTTATATTTCAAAAAATAAAATGTCTATCTTGAGATTTAACAAGACAGGCACACAACCTTTAAATCTGCTAGTGCATTTGTAATGATACAAAACCTACTAGAGATAAACTATGATGCATACTTAAAGTACATTAAGGAGAAAATGTAATGCCAGAAACGTGTGTTGAACAAAAACAGCACTGGAAGCCATAGAATTACATTTAGAAAGAAACCTATGGGTAATGTTGCCTTATATCATAATGTATAATGTACATATTATATACAATAATAATCCCCTCCTTATACACCATAAATGGGCACCAAGAAAAGATCCAGAGCAGCATGGCTTGCCAGCATTGATGTGCTGGTTGGACCACTAGAGCTACAGTAGCTTGGTGGTCACAGATCGGTTCATGCAGTCTTACCAACTCCTATGAACAATTCCATTGGAGTTGGTAAGACACAAACAGATCTAGGACCACCAGGCTACTACTACAGTACTTTCTGCCTACTAGGGCAACTCCAGTATGTTGTTCTGGGCATAGAGGTCCTCTGTCACTTGGTATACCTCAGAGATGAGAGGAAGGGTGTCCCCTAGCACAGCCATCACCTGCTCTGGACTACCTACATTCATCACATCAAAGAACGTAGCACGACCTGGGAGAGCCCAGAACGCTGTGCCGGCAGCCTTGCGGATGATCCATGTATGGTGCTGGGCGAGGGACTCATTATAGGCCTCAGTGCACATGACCGAGGTATTGCTGTCCTCAGTGCTGGTTTGTAGCCTCTCCAGGAATAGCTCCAGCCAGCGCAGGGCACGGTGCAGCCTCAGGAGGGTGCGGCAGCCGGACTCTGGGAAACTGCCTCTCTTGGTCAGGTCCACCAGTTGGCTGTCCAGTTCATACTTGACCATAGACTGGATGGTGACGTAGTGGGCCCCATTCTCACCATTCAGATGGTTGACCAGGATTTGGATCTTGTTGACAGCATCCTTGGAGATGAAGGAAAACACACTCCCCAGGCAGTTCATGAATCTGGAAATAAAGGACAATAAACACATTTTAATCATACACATAAAAGCCATTTTATTGGACTACCATGATGCATTCATATATAAGCCTACCCAACCCAAGTCTTCAAATATGTCATTATTCTAAATAACTTTATTTTGAAACAACCAGAATCATTTACACTGAGATAAATTATGACTTTTTTTAAGGATACCTAACTAGATTATGTGCATAAACTGATTAGTACGGCTTGCCAACTATGCCAGACTCAAGGATTTATTTACATTAGCCCAATGCCAAGGCTAAATCAAATTAAAGTTTATTGTGTGTATAAACAGTGTAGCAAAAATGCAATGTACAGTAGTAGATACAGTATATTAAAATTAGCTATGTGAGAATACAGTAGACATATATGAATATACATTGTGAAAAACTGTATAAATGAAACTGGAAGTGTCCAAATCAAAGTTTATTGGTCGCGTACACAGTTTAGCAGATGTTAAAGCAGGTGCAGCAAAATGCTTATGTTACTAGCTCCTAGCGAAGCAATAAAATGTCAAACAAGTAAACAAAGAAATTATCAGTCTATAATTTTAATGGTAGGTTAATTTGAACAGTGAGAGACAGAATAACGACAAAAAAATCCAGAAAAACGCATGTCAAAAATGTTAAACATTTATTTGCATTTTAATGAGGGAAATAAGTATTTGACCCCTCTGCAAAACATGACTTAGTACTTGGTGGCAAAACCCTTGTTGGCAGTCACAGAGGTCAGACGTTTCTTGTAGTTGGCCACCAGGTTTGCACACATCTTAGGAGGGATTTTGTCCCACTCCTCTTTGCAGATCTTCCCCAAGTCATTAAGGTTTCGAGGCTGATGTTTGGCAACACGAAACTTCAGCTCCCTCCACAGATTTCCTATGGGATTAAGGTCTGGAGACTGGCTAGGCCACTCCAGGACCTTAATGTGCTTCTTCTTGAGCCACTTCTTTGTTGCCTTGGCAGTGTGTTTTGGGTCATTGTCATAATGGAATACCCATCCACAACCCATTTCAATGCCCTGGCTGAGGGAAGGAGGTTCCCACCCAAGATTTGACGGTACATGGCCCCGTCCATCGTCCCTTTGATGCGGTGAAGTTGTCCCGCCCCCTTAGCAGAAAAACACCCGAAAGCATAATGTTTCCACCACCATGTTTGACGGTGGGGATGGTGTTCTTGGGGTCATAGGCAGCATTCCTCCTCCTCCAAACACGGCGAGTTGAGTTGATGCCAAAGAGCTCCATTTCGGTCTCATCTGACCACAACACTTTCACCCAGTTGTCCTCTGAATCATTCAGATGTTCATTGGCAAACTTCAGACGGGCATGTATATGTGCTTTCTTGAGCAGGGGGACCTTGTGGGCGCTGCAGGATTTCAGTCCTTCACGGCGTGGTGTGTTACCAATTGTTTTCTTGGTGACTATGGTCCCAGCTGCATTGAGATCATTGACAAGATCCTCACGTGTAGTTCTGGGCTGATTCCTCACCGTTCTCATGATCATTGCAACTCCACGAGGTGAGATCTTGCATGGAGACCCAGGCCGAGGGAGATTGACAGTTCTTTTGTGTTTCTTCCATTTGCAAATAATCGCACCAACTGTTGTCACCTTCTCACCAAGCTGCTTGGCGATGGTCTTGTAGCCCATTCCAACCTTGTGTAGGTCTACAATCTTGTCCCTGACATCCTTGGAGAGCTCTTTGGTCTTGGCCATGGTGGAGAGTTTGGAATCTGATTGATTGATTGCTTCTGTGGACAGGTGTCTTTTATACAGGTAACAAACTGAGATTAGGAGCACTCCCTTTAAGAGTGTGCGCCTAATCTCAGCACGTTACCTGTATAAAAGACATCTGGGAGCCAGAAATCTTTCTGATTGAGAGGGGGTCAAATAGTTATTTCCCTCATTAAAAGGCAAATCAGTTTATAACATTTTTGACATGCGTTTTTCTGGATTTTTGTGTTGTTATTCTGTCTCTCACTGTTCAAATAAACCTATAATTAAAATGATAGACTGATCATTTCTTTGTCAGTGGGCAAATGTACAAAATCAGCAGGGGATCAAATACTTCCCCCCCTCACTGTACAGTATATACACCGGATTAATTTACACAAGATATACTAAGAATGATATGTACAGCAGTAGACATATAACAGTCATGTCAAGAATCATGTATATAAATAAATATGTGGTGTGTATAAACAGTGTAACTAAAATGCAAGAGTAGTAGAAGTATTAGAATGAGCTATACAACATTAACAGTGTCTACACTGTATTTCTGATCAATTTGATGTTATTTTAATGGACCATTTTCTTTCATAAACAATGACATTTCTAAGTGACCCCAAACTTTTGAACGGTAGTGTAAATGTATGTGAATAAACCGTATGTGAAAAACCAGTACGTGAATAAAAAGGTGTGGATAGAAGTAGTTATATAGGATGAGTCGTGAATAGAATACAGTATATACATATAAAGTGGGTAGAACAGTATGTAAACATTATTAAAGTGAGCAGTGTTCAATGGCTCTAGGTACATAGGGCAGAAGTCTAAGTTCCAGGGTAAAGTACAGGGTAGTAGATGGTTAGTGAGTGTCTAAGGTGCATGGCAGGTTACTGGGCACAGACCGGCTTGTGGTGACTGTTTAACAGTCGGGTGGCCTGGAGGTAGAAGCTGTTTATCAGTCTTTTGGTCCCAGCTTTGATGCACCTGTACTGTCTCCGCTTTATAAATGGTAGCGGAGTGAACAGACCATGGCTCGGGTGCCCAAGGTCCTCCTTAGAGGTCTTCTAGGCCTTGCTGTGACACCGGGTGCTGTAACGTTAGATGTCCTGGAGGGTAGGTAGTTTACCAGCTACCAGTAATTACCTGAGTATCTAGGCTTACTGTAGCATTTAAAAGACTTACCTTACGAGACCACGCCACCCTGCTACGTAATGCTCAAGGAATACTTCTTTGTGTTCAGAGAGGCATGACTTAAAAGTGTCAAGAACCTCTTGTAAAGTGAATTTCAGATCCTCCAATGCTACAGCCATGGCTACCCGGAAGTACGTCTAAAAATGAACAATAATAAACAGTAGCGATTTTAGAAGCTTGACTGGGTTCTATTGAACCTCTGATCTTTGATAACCGATCATAATAACACATTTCTACCAAAATTATGCATTCTGATAACCCCTTGCAGACCCTGTTTGTCCAACCAAACCACAGTGCGCAGGTCTGCGCCGGTCCGAAGCGCGTGAGAACTGCAGTTCCAAAGTGAGTCGATAATGGCGCGTGAAGTGCGTTGTAAAACAGTAGAAGAACCGTCACTAGTAGCACTAGCAAAAACCCACGCCGCTACCCCATCGTTCAAAAACAAAACAGCTTCTGGCAGCCATTTATCCAGCGAGCTAAATATTATTTATTTTTCTTTACAGAGGAGGCTTTATCCACCACAATTTAGCCGCTAGTGTCACCTAGTTGGCACGTCTACGTTTTAATTTCTAGCTAACTAACCAGCTAGCTAGTAGCTACTTGAACTAGCTAACGCTAGTAAAGTTAGCTAACTTTAGAGTTCTAGGTAGCTACTTTATCGACCACATTTAGTTTGAATACCCAGCCAGGATGCCTGAGATAAAAGTGACACCACTGGGTAAATATCAAATTTTTTATCTGCATGCACGGGCAGACCTAACATGAAATACATCCCTAACATGAAATAATGACTGTTGCGCATGCATAGGTTCGTTACAATATCTTAGAGCAGATCAATGGTGGTAACGTTACTCTCTTTGATTATAACGTAACATGAAGAACTTCCAATCTTGAAGGTCAGCTAAACGACATGTTGTGAAATTAACATGGATGAGATGTTCATTTGTGTATCTCATCCTCTTGTTTCCTATCAGGTGCTGGACAAGATGTTGGCCGTAGCTGCATCCTTGTCTCTATTGGGGGCAAAAACATTATGCTTGACTGTGGGATGCACATGGGCTTCAATGATGACGTAAGTAGATCCACAGTGTGCTAACAAGTATGCAATTATATGTCAGTAGATCCACTGTTCTCAATTTGACAGTCAAATACACTTTAGGTTCCTTTGGTGTTCTGTTATTGTGCCATTGTTCTTTTCAGAGAAGATTCCCAGATTTCTCTTACATAACACAACAAGGACGCCTGACAGAATTCTTGGACTGTGTAATTATCAGGTTTGTGGTCTTTATATGGCACTTCGCTATATCTAGGTACTACTCTTCTCTTCAGCAAGAGAAACAACCTTATCAGGCTCAACACAAAGAGAAAGAGCTTTCTCCCGCTCAAGGGCATTCTATCTTTTGATTGATTTTATCTTCTATATTTTAACTGATTACTCACACTAACTCTCCTAGTCATTTCCACTTGGACCACTGTGGTGCTCTGCCGTACATGAGTGAGATGGTGGGCTATGATGGGCCCATCTACATGACCCACCCCACCAAGGCCATCTGCCCTATCCTGCTGGAGGACTTCAGGAAGATCACTGTGGACAAGAAGGGCGAAACCAACTTCTTCACATCCCAGATGATCAAGGACTGCATGAAGAAAGTAGTCCCTTTGAACCTCCACCAGACTGTCCAGGTATATAGTCCTGATATGTACCTTTTTAATTGATAAAGTCAGGTCTTAGAAGTACTCCAAGTGTAGCCTGGTTCCATATCTATTTGTGTGGTCTTGCCAACTCCCATGGTCATTGTTTGGTATGACAATGATCATAGCAGTTGGCAAGACAGGACAAACAGACCTGGAACCAGGCTACTCCAAGGGTATAATGCATTACTTTCTCAATGATGGCCAAGAAACCACATTTGGAGGTTGTATTAGGGTATGGAATGATGTATTGTGTTCATTCTGTCATGGTTTCTTAGGTGGATGATGAGCTGGAGATCAAGGCTTACTATGCAGGCCACGTCCTAGGAGCTGCTATGGTGCAGATCAAAGTAGGATCTGAGTCTGTGGTCTACACTGTGAGTATTAGCCTATTAATAGAACTGGGCTTATTATTGATCAATGCATGAATCATGTGATTTCTTTGAAGTAACTTATCCTTACTTGCTTTTGCAGGGTGACTATAACATGACGCCAGACAGACATTTAGGGTAAGTGGTGATTTATTGTGTGTTTCGTGCAACATGATTTAGATCCATGCCTATGTGTTCCATAATAAACCATTTGTATTTTGTTGTCATAGGGCTGCGTGGATCGATAAGTGTCGGCCAGACATCCTCATCTCAGAGTCCACCTACGCCACCACCATCCGTGACTCCAAGAGGTGCAGGGAGAGGGACTTCCTGAAGAAAGTACACGAGACAGTGGAGAGAGGGGGGAAGGTGAGGGCCACCACACAGGTTTTTTCTGTCCATATTTCTGTCCATATACATTCTCTCCAGTACTTGTGTCCTAAAATATTAAATGTTGTGCTCTCAGGTTCTGATTCCGGTCTTTGCCTTGGGTAGAGCTCAGGAATTGTGCATTCTATTGGAAACATTCTGGTAAGGTTTCTTTTCCAAATTCGATTAGCATTAGTTTAGCTAATGTTCTTTTTTTAAGATGATGTTCATTTTGTGTCTTGATGACTGGATAAGCAATCGGGGAATGATGTAAAAGCCTCTCCTCTCCTTCCACAGGGAGCGGATGAACATGAAAGCGCCCATCTACTTCTCCACGGGGCTCACAGAGAAAGCCAATCACTACTACAAACTCTTCATCACCTGGACCAATCAGAAGATCAGAAAAACCTTTGTACAGAGAAACATGTTTGAGTTCAAACACATTAAGGCCTTTGATCGCTCCTACGCAGACAATCCTGGACCAATGGTGGAGAAACATCACCATCATATTTGCATGCTACTACTAAAACCTTTTTTACAGTTGGAACCGTTTAATGTTTAGGCATTGATATGCTTTAGATAAAGACAAGTCCAATGATTTGTCCATTATAGAAGCTATTCTTCTTACCCCAGTGAATATTCTACATAGTCACTGGAGACCCGTTGTCTCAAAAGTAAAACATCTGACGCACACCCAAAAATGTTTGTGAGGATGCTGACTAATGGAGAGTAAACTATATAAAAATCCAGAGCATACTATATTCTCCCAAAAATGTCATGGGTAAACCTTTTTTTTTTTTAAACAGGTGTATCCAGGTGAAAGCTATGATCTGTTATTGATGTTACCTTTTAAATCCACTTCAATTAGTGTAGAAGACAGGTTAAAGAAAAAAATTAGACATGGATTGTGTGTGTGCCATTCAGAGGGTGAATGGGCAACACAAAAGATTTAAGTGCCTTTGAACGGGATATGGTAGTAGGTGCCAGGCGCACTGGTTTGAGTGTGTCAAGAACCGCAACGCTGCTGGGTTTTTCACGTTCAACAGTTTCCCGTGTGTCAAGAATGGTCCACCACCCAAAGGACATCCAGCCAACTTGACACAACTGTGGGAAGCATAGGAGTCAACATGGGCCGTCATCTCTGTGGAACACTTTCGACAGAGTTCATGTCCCTACGAAAGGCAAAAGGGGGTGCAACTCAATATTAGGAAGGTGTTACTAATGTTTTCTACACTCAGTGTAGAGTGTGCAACTTTATTGATTTTATAGTTTTTATGAATGGCATTGTTGAAATAACACTACTGAAATGTGTGTGTTCCCTCAGGTGGTCTTTGCCACCCCAGGAATGCTGCATGCTGGTCAGTCTCTACAGATATTCAAGAAGTGGGCTGGCAACGAGAAGAATATGGTAAGTCCCATTTGAGATATGGCATTTACGGAGCAGTGTGTTTTTTGTGAAATTGGGCGAAAATCAATTCTACTTTTAATTTTCTGTTAATCAGATCATCATGCCTGGGTATTGTGTGCAAGGCACCATCGGACACAAGATCCTGAATGGTCAAAAAAAACTGGAGATGGAGAATAGACAAACGGTAATGCAAGATAGTATTTGATTGTATTTAACTTCATGTATAATCATGATTTTACTGCAGTAATAGATATCAAATGGACAAAGTGAAATTGAGAGATGTGAGCCGGGCTGTTGTCGTTTGTCTGCTGACCCTTGACCTTTGCCATCTGTGACCCCTGCAGTTGGAGGTGAAGCTGCAGGTGGAGTACATGTCGTTCAGCGCCCATGCAGACGCTAAGGGCATCATGCAGCTCATCCGCATGGCAGAGCCTCGCAACATGCTGCTGGTGCACGGAGAGGCCAAGAAGATGGAGTTCCTCAAGGACAAGATCGAGCAGGAGTTCAGTGAGTAACAATATTTACTTCAAGAATGTTAGGGCTTCAGAGAGAAGGATATATATATATATATATATATATACTGTACCAGTGGTTCCCTAACTTTTGATAGTTCTGTACCCCTTCAAACATTCAACCTCCAGCTGCGTACCCCCTATAGCACCAGGGTCAGCGCACTCTCAAATGTTTTTTGCCATCATTGTAAGCCTGCCACACACACACTATACGATACATTTATTAAACATAAGAATTTGTGTTTTTGTCACAACCCAGCTCGTGGGAAGTGACAAAGAGCTATAGGACCATGGCACAAATAATAATATCATAATAATCAATAATTTTGCTCTTTATTTAACCATCTTACATATAAAACCTTATTTGTTCATTGAAAATTGTGAATATCTCACCACAGGTTAATGAGAAGGGTGTGCTTGAAAGGATGCACATAACTCTGCAACATTGCTGCAATATTGTATTGGAGAGAGTCTGTCTTAAACAATTTTCTACACACAGTCTGTGCCTGTATTTAGTTTTCATGCTAGTGAGGGTCGAGAATCAACTCTCACATAGGTACGTGGTTGCAAAGGGCATCTGTGTCTTAACAGCGCAATTTTCCAAGGCAGGATACTCTGAACACAGCCCGATCCTGAAATCTGGCAGTGGCTTCTGATTAAATAACATTTTCACAGAACCGCTTGTTTCGATGAGTCTCTCTTGTTCAGATATCGGTAAGTGGACTGGAGGCAGGGCATGAAAGGGATAACGAATCCAGTTGTTTGTGTCATCCATTTCGGGAAAATACCTGCGTAATTGCGCACCAACTCACTCAGGTGCTTCACTATATCACATTTGACATTGTCCGTAAGCTTGAGTTCATTTGCACACAAAATCATACAATGATGGAAAGACCTGTGTTTTGTCCTTGTTAATGCAGACAGAGAAGAGCTACAACTTCTTAATCATAGTCTCAATTTTGTCCCGCACATTGAATATAGTTGCGGAGAGTCCCTGTAATCCTAGATTTAGATTGTTCAAGCGAGGAAAAAACATCACCCAGATGGGCCAGTCGTGTAAGAAACTCATCATCATGCAAACTGTCAGACGAGTGGAAAATGATGGTCCGTAAAAAGAACTTGAAGCTTGTCTGTCAATTTAAAAAAACGTGTCAATACTTTGCCCCTTGATAACAAGCGCACGTTGTAAAATGTATGTTGTTAAAGTGCTACATGGCCGCTTCCCATATCATTGCATAGTGCAGAAAATACACGAGAGTACAGGGGCCTTGCTTTAACAAAGTTAACCATTTTCACTGTAGTGTCCAAAATGTCTTTCAAGCTGTTAGGCATTCCCTTGGCAACAAAAGCCTCTCGGTGGGTGCTGCAGTGTCCCCAAGTGGCATCGGGAGCAACTGCTTCCACGCGCGTTACCACTCCACTATGTCTCTCTGTCATGGCTTTTGCACCATCAGTACAGATACCAACACTTCTTGACCACCAAATTCCATTTGATGTCACAAAGCTGTCCAGTACTTTAAAAATATTCTCTCCTGGTTTGCAGAAGAGAATGTCTTCCTTAATTGATCCCCCATAAACATAACAGACATATACCAGGAGCTGTGCCAGGTCTGCCAAGTCTGCTGTAATGCATAGAATTCACTGGCTTGTATGCAAAGCAGTAATTGTTTCAAAACATCTCCTGCCATGTAACTGATGCATTGTGAAACAATAGTATTGGGGCTTGCCTGTCCAAGCCCCTCGGTAGCTCACCATATAAGACACTTCTAATCCCTTCTTATTCATGATATGTTGCTTTTATACATGTCTTACTACTGGAAAGGTGTCTTAATTCTCGCTCCAAAAACTTGTGGCTTGTTTTTCAAATTGGCATGTTTTGTTTCTAAATGTCTGCACAAGAGTGATTTAAAAAAAAATGGAGTCATGAGATAATACTTTTCCACATATAACACAATGTGGCTGAGAAAAGGCACGACTCCCAATATAAGTGTACCCCAAATCAATGTAGTTCTCATCATATTTGCGCCTCTTCGATGGTCAAACGTCCCTGTCTATTGTTCGTTGCTTTCCTGGGTAAGGGGGCAGTAGCTCTTCGGCTGCATCAGATTCACAACTGTCAGTGTCCATGCTAGCTGGGCTAACAACAAATGTAGAATTACTGATGCTAGCATTGGATGTGCTCGTGGAAGCAGAACAACTTGTGTCGTCGACAGGTGCAGGTGTAGTACTGTAGTACTGCTGGTAGTACTTTTTTAAAATCCATTTTCGAGCAAACGGAATGAGCAGCAGCTACGTTTGGCTTCATTGGTGCGTAACCCTGGGGATATTATTTATTATTATATTTTTTTTAACCTTTTTTAAACTAGGCAAGTCAGAACAAATTCTTATTTACAATGGCAGCCTAGGAACTGCCTTGTTCAGGGTCAGCCTGGGGATTCGATCTAGAAACCTTTCGGTTACTGGCACAATGCTCTAACTACTAAGCTACCTGCCGCCCCATGACATTGTGTTGTTATTTCACATGACTGGGCAATGGGCGCAGCCGTGGGTGGGCCTGGGAGGACATAGGTCCACCCACTGGGGAGCCTGGCCCAGCCAATCAGAATGAGTTATTCCCCACAAAAGGGCTTTATTACAGATAAATATTCCTCAGCTCCATTCCCCCCTTTATGATAGAGAAATGAACATACAATTCTCTGGCAACAGCTCTGGTAGACATTCCTGCAGTCAACACGCCAATTGCACACTCCCTCAAAACTTGAAACATCTGTGCCATTGTGTTATGTGACACAAATTCACATTTTAGAGTGGCCTTTTATTGTTCCCAGCACAAGGTGCACCTGTGTAATAATCATGCTGTTAATCAGCTTCTTGATATGCCACACCTGTCAAGTGGATGAATTATCTTGGCAAAGGAGAAATGTTCACTTACAGGGATGTAAAACTAATTTGTGCACAAAATTGGAACAACATGTGCGTATGGAACATTTCTGGTATCTTTTATTTCAGCTCATGAAACATGGGACAGACACTTTACATGTTGCGTTAATGCAATTCTACACTGAACAAAAATATTATGTGCCAAATAGGTTTGAGGATCTTGTTAGGAGCACTGGGTAGTGTTCAGTAGGACACAGTGTAGCAAAGTGTTATGCAACAGAAAATGAAAATCTGTCTTCTTATTGGACAAGTAAGTGCATGTTCAACCTCCCTCTTTTTAACTTCATTTGAAAAAAATAATCTCCCTACTGAACACAGCTCTGGTATTATGCCTCATTCGTCTTTCTTTGTGAATGACAGCCATCAACTGCTTCATGCCAGCCAACGGTGAGACGACCACTGTGATCACAAACCCCAGTGTCCCAGTGGACATCTCACTCAACCTGCTCAAGAGGGAGATGGCCCTTGGAGGTATTGTTCAGTACATCTTAGTCAATCTCGATATAGCTCACTCTCCCAGTTGATGTGTCTGTTATTCACTGTTTGACTGCTATGCGCCACAGGCCCCTTACCTGACCCGAAAAAGCCTCGTACCATGCACGGGACCCTGATCATGAAGGATAATGTAAGTTCTGAATTCCACCAACTGCCATTCATACAACGTAGTGATACTCTGATTTATATATTTATGATAGAAAACTTAACTATGGCCTTGCCTAGCTAATTCAGATATGCTAGTAATTCAAGTTGTTTTTTCTCTGCCTTTGGCCTTGCCTTGTGAGTGACCTCTTGTTGCCCTGTGTTCTGCTCTCTCTTTCTCTCTCTCCCCCATGTTCTACCCTTTCCCTCCTGTGTTTCCCCTGGGTGTAGAGTCTTCGTCTGGTCACTCCAGAACAGGCTCTCAAGGAGTTGGGCCTCAACGAGCACCAGCTCCGCTTCACCTGCCGAGTACAGCTCCAGGACCCACACAGTGACCCCGACACTCTCAGCAGAATCTACACACACCTCAAGAGGTACCGTAAGACCGAGTTTACAATTTTTATTGTGTTTTCAAGTTCTTATTTGGTTAAAGCTTGGGCGTAAAAGGCACATAGTTTGTTTGATCTTCTGCAAAAAAAATTTATAATTTGTATTCACAGTACTCAGGTCTGATCCACTAACACACCTTCATATAATAATATTAATTACTATTTCTTCTGTCTCTGTTCTAGTGTGCTGAAAGGTTATACCATCCAGCACCTCCCAGATGGGACCGTCATGGTGGAGTCCATTGTGATCAAGGTGTCCTCCTCAGCTGAAGAGCCCAACACCAAGGTGCTGCTGCTCTCCTGGAGCTACCAGGTAAGGAGGGCGGCTGTTGAAAATGAGTGTGAGCTATTGTGACGGACCACAGTGTCTGCTTAGCAGTATAGTTTGCTCCCTGTCTGGGTACACTGTCCGTACAACGGATCGAACTAGGGTCCTCTGCCTCACAAACGCACGTGTCTGCACATTCGACAACATACCAGTCATTTACGCCACTGAAAAGCTAGCAATTCAGTGATTGGGGGGGGTGGGGGGGGGAGTGAGCTTACGTTCCAATCTGAACTACAGTATGTAACACTATACACACTAAGGTGTAGCCCACAACCTTGGAGGGCCTGTGGGTGGGTTTCTATACTGTGTGGCACAAGTCACTGTCACTATGTCTTGTGACGCGCTTCTAGTTAACCAAAACCAATCCAAATCCTTTTATCCTATGTTTATTTCAACACAATATGTTATGTGTTATTTGTAGGATGAAGATCTGGGGAGCTTTCTGTCTACTCTGCTGAAGAAAGGACTTCCATCAGGGCTGTCTTCAATGTGACGTAGTTCAGATCGGTGGCAGGGGGCAGAGTGTTGGGCCAGTAATCGAAAGATCGCTGGTTTGAATCTTTAAACCGAGTAGGTGAAACATTTTTCTGTGCCCTTGAGCAAGGCACTTAACCCTAATTGCTCCTGTAAATCGCTCTAGATAAGAGTGTCTGCTAAATGACTAAAATGTAAACGATCCCAATGTGTAGCTTACTGTAAAGGTTAGTCTCAATGTTGTACAAAGCTGATTTGAATAAATCTTTTTATAAGAATAAAGTGTTACTGAACTCTATTTATATTGATATAATCCATGTCACTAATTGTTAATACGCAACAAGTAATTGCATTGTCATTATGTGAGCTCTTAAAGGTCCAATGCAGCAGTTTTTATCTCGATATCAAATCATTTCTGGGTAATAATAAAGTACCTCCCTGTGAATGTTTTAAATTAAAATGGTAAAAATTTTTACAAAAATAGCTTATTGTTTGGGGTCACTTAGCAATGTCCTTGTTTTTTAAAGAAAAGCATGTTTTTTGTCCATTAAAATAACATCAAATTGATCAGAAATACAGTGTAGACATTGTAATGTAAATGACTATTGTAGGGGGGAAACGGCAGATTTAAAAATAAATGGAATATCTACATAGGCGACCAGAGGCCTATTAGCAATCATCACTCCTGTGTTCCAATGGTACGTTGTGTTAGCTACAAGTGTTAGCTACAAGGCTAATTGATCATTAGAAAACCATTTTGCAATTATGTTAGCACAGCTGAAAACTGTTGTTCTGATTTAAAGAAGCAAGTCCTCAACTGGCAGCTTCATTAAATTGTACCTGCAAAACACCAGTCTCAATGTCAACAGTGAAGAGGCAACTGGGATGCTGGCCTTGTAGGCGGAGTTGCAAAGAAAAAGCCATATCTCAGACTGGCCAATAAAAAGAAAAGATTAACATGGGCAAAAGAACAGACACTGGACAGAGGAACTCTCCCTAGAAGGCCAGCATCCCTGGTTGCCTCTTTACTGTTGACGTTGAGACTGGTGTTTTGCGGGTACTATTTAATGCAGCTGCCAGTTGAGGACTTGTAAGGCATCTGTTTCTCAAACTAGACACTGACGGGAGTAGTACACAGTGTTGTATGAGTTCTTCAGTTTCTTAGTAATTTCCCTTTATGGAATAGCCTTCATTTCTCAGAACAAAAATAGACTAACGAGTTTCACAAGAAAGTTATTTTGTTTCTGGCCATTTTGATTCTGTAATCGAACCCACAAATGCTGATGCTCCAGATACTCAATTAGTCTAAAGAAGACCAGTTGTATTGCTTATTTAATCAGAACAACAGCTGTGCTAGCATAATTGCAAAAGGGTTTTCTAATGATCAATTAGCCTTTTAAAATTATAAACTTGGATTAGCTAAGACAACGTGCCATTGGAACACATGAGTGATGGTTGCTGATAGTTTCCAGCTACAATAGTCATTTACAACATTAACAATGTCTACACTTTATTTCTGATCAATTTGATATTTTAATAGACAAATGTGATTTTCTTTCAAAAACAAGAACATTTCTTAGTGACCCCAAACTTTTGAACTGTGTGTCAGTTAAATATCACACACACAGTAGCAGTCAAAAATGTACACACCTACTCATTCCAGGGTTTTTCTTTATTTTTACTATTTTCTACATTGTAGAATAATAGTGAAGACATCAAAACTATGAAAAAACACATATGGAATCATGTAGTAAACAACAAAGGGCTAAACAAATTCTTCAAAGTAGCCACCTACCCAGGTGTGCCTTTTAAGTTTGTGGAATTTCTTTCCTTAATGCATTTGAGCCAATCAGTTGTGTTGTGACAAGGTAGGACTATCTTCTGAATACCCACCTATTTGGTAAAATACCAAGTCCATATTATGGCAAGAACAGCTCAAATAAACAAAGAGAAACGACAGTCCATCATTACTTTAAGACATTAAGGAAGGTCAATCCGGAAAATTACAAGAACTTTGAACGTTTTTTAGTGTAGTCGCCATAACCATTAAGCATTTATTTAGAATTCAAGGCACACTTAACAAGCATGGCTACCACAGCATTCTGCAGCGATACGCCATCCCATCTGGTTTGCACTTGGTGGGACTATCATTTCTTTTTCAACCGGACAATGACACAACACACCTCCAGGCTGTGTAAGGGCTATTTGACCAAGAAGCAGAGTGATGGAGTGCTGCATCAGATGACCTGGCCTCCACGATCACCTGACCTCAACCCAATTGAGATGGTTTGGGATGAGTTGGACTGTAGAGTGAAGGAAAAGCAGCCAACAAGTTCTCAGCGTATGTGGGAACCCCTTCAAGACTGTTGGAAAAGCATTCCTCATGAAGCTGGTTGAGAGAATGCCAAGACTGTGCAAAGCTGTCATCAAGGCAAAGAGTGGCTACTTTGAAGAATCTCAAATATATTTGTATTTTTTTAACACCCTTTTGGTTACTACATAATTCCATATGTGTTATATCATAGTTTTGATGTCTTCACTATTGTTCTACGATGTAGAAAATATTCAAAATAAAGAAAAACCCTTGAATGAGTGTGTCCAAGCTTTTGACTGGTACTATACATGACAGGAAAATCAAGTTTTTTAAGTGCACTGGGTCATTTAAAGTGATGAACATAAGGGAAGATGTAAATGCTATATTTACATGGCGTACATGTAAAGGTATACAAAATAATTGGTGGTTTACAGTACACTGTAAGGAAAACAATGCTTCACCACGAGCCTTCAGAGTTTATGAGCGGAACATAAAATGCATGTCATTTCATTAGTAGTCAGAGCAAGCAAAAGCATCACGGTCTCACAGCGATGGTGTAGACTCCCATGGTCCTCCTATCCCACAGCCATCTGAACCTGGCCTTGGAGGGACTCCACTTACAGTGACTGGTGGTGAAGTAGTAGAGCACGGGGTCCAGACAGCTGTTGAGGCTGACGAGGGCCATTGTCACTCGCCGGGCATTGTAGATGGCGTTTGCATAGGGACAGTGATGGATGACCCCTAGACGGCGGAGCAGATGCAGGAAGTGAACCACGTGGTAGGGCAGGAAGCAGAGTAGGGTGATAACTAGGATTGTGTAGATGACCCTCAGGGCTCCGCGGGCTGTGTTGGTCCGGATGAGAGCGATGCGCCGCGCCACCAGAGGGTAACACACCAGGATGACCACAGAGGGCAGTAGCGAGCCGACGACAAGACTGAATATGCTGTATGGCACCAGACGCCTGTCCCACTCTTTCTGGGAGAAGTTTTCAAAGCAGCTACGGTGCTGGCTGTCCAGAGGTCCCACTAGGATGAAGGCCAGAACAGCTGCCCCCGCCACCACCCACACTGCTGCACTCACCAGTACAGTGCAACGTGAGTTCCGGAGCCTCAGATAAGTGTGAGGATAGGCGACGGCCACATATCGATCCACACAGATACAGGTCATGAAGGCGATGCTGATGTAGATGTTGGCGAAGAACAGTGTTCCTGTGATGCTGCAGGCCACATCTCCGAATACCCAGTCATTGCTGTTGCGGTGGTAGTGGATCTTGAAGGGCAGGGTGCAAAGGAAGGTGGTGTCAGCGAGGGCCAGGTTAATGACAAACACGTTAGAGGAGGTGCGGGGAGTTATCTTGAAGATGAACACATAGAGGGCTCCCACATTGCCTGGCAGGCCCAGTGCCATCACCAGACTGTAGACGGCTGGGAAGAAGTAGAACTGGTAGTCTCTGGGGGTATTACAGTTGTCAGTTCCATCTCCAACAGATGTATTCATTGTTTCAGGTCTGGTTTGGTTATCAAAAGGAGCTTGTAGGTGACCGAACCAGTGGGAAAGTATATTTCTGCTTTCCCTTGCTAATGATGCAACCTGTGGGGGAAGTGTTCAGTCAGATTATTAAGCTGTTCTGTAAAAGTTGCGATATCACTGTTGCTGTTTTACAGGCAATGTTTATCACATCCTATCATCTGCTTGCTTGACACATGCAATAACTTGCCAATATAATCCGAATTGTTGAAGCTTCCATTGTAAGAAAAAAAAGTTGCTGTTTGAATTATCTAAATTCACTTATGGTAATTGAATTGAAATGATCAAGATGTTTTTCCGCTTATGAACCTCATGACTGTTCTGTGACTAGGCTACAATTCTTTAACTATGACCAAATAATGTAAAGTGTGTTGGTAAAAGATGGTATGTTTAAAGAAAAAAGTACTTACAAAGTTTGTGAAGAACTCTTCAAAAAAGTCAAACTACTACAGTAGGCTACTTCACGTGAACACTAATCAAACACATTGTCTGTTTTCCCCCTTTCACCTTCATATATGAGCTGATGTCACAGGGGTTGGAAAATCTTTGTTAGCTCTGGGTAGTTTAGTGGGCGCTGCTTGGTGCCGAATGAAGGCACACAGGAAACTCTCAGTATATGCATTCTGCTCTTCAGTGTGGTTTGTATCAGACACCCACCATCCTGTCAAGGAAAGTGTTGCTCTGTTATTTTAAGTTGAAGGTGTTAGAAGAGACATAATTTATAACAGTATATGGCTAGCTATCAACACATAGAAGCAAGCCTTTGTCACAAAGTCAGTTTAAGACTGACAATCTGAGTTTGTTTTTCCTTGACATAATATTAAATCATCTTCTTGGAGAAATGTTTTAACTTGCATGCTACTAATGATAGTTTATTGGTTCCTTGATACGTTACTGTACTTCACTAGAGGTTGTGTCCTCACTAAATTATGATAAGCTTGCCAAATTGATTTTTAGGTTTATTTCAACATCTTGGTACATAAGTAGAAACATACATAAAGTGTGATGTCACACTATAAAACAGGTGAGAAATGATCAGCCTAACTAGATGGACAGTGCACCATTAAGTCATGAACAACAAACTGACATACAACTAAAGCCTTTTTTATGTATTAAGTGATAAAGAGTGTCCGTTTGAGAGCTCTTGCCAAGAAAGGTGACTTGTAGAGTGGCTTTTCAATAAAAATATTGTATTGGCTTTAACTCCGTGTAGTGTGTTTGTTATGATGCTATTCTGGGTGTCTTGACTCTTCTTTAACGCTGGGGGGCGCTTAACACAAACCAAATGTCCCTTACTGCTGGTCATATCATTGCCTGCAGCATAGCAACAAGCCATATCCACAGATTGTAAAGTGAAATTCTAAAGCATGATTATTGAGCACGGATTTTGATCCCAAATGTATTTGCTGTTAGGGGCTTTATGGATGCTAATGTGTTTGTTTCGTTTTTGTATTGTCTAGTTTTTTTTGTATGTCTAGGTGTTTATGTCTATGGTTGCCTAGATTGGTTCTCAATCAGAGGCAGCTGTTTATCGTTGTCTCTGATTGGGGACCATATTTAGGTAGCCATATTCCTTGGGTTGTTATTCTATGTTTAGTTGACTGTTCTGTACTAGCCATATTAGCGTCACTGTTCGTTTTGTTCAGTGTTCGTTAATTAAAGAGGATGTACGCTTACCACGCTGCGCCTTGGTCTCCTCATTATGACGACTGTGACAGATTGACTCTAAAGCAGGTGCCAAAAATAAACACCTAATCAAATGGGGGGGGGGGGGGGGGGGGGGGGGGGGGGGGGGGGGGTTGTCTGAAAACTACATTTACTAACCATTTCCTTCCCTTGTTGATCTGTAAACGTGTCTCTTTCCCATTACAAATACCTATGTATCTGACATTTGGGGAGGCTACTTGGGTTATCTGTCCTTCAGTCAGGAAGAGGATAGAGAAATGTGTTCTACTGGAGCAGGTGTTATGGAGTTTTAGTCTTTCACAAAAGTAGCATCCCTGCATGCTGCACCCCCATGTGTCTGTCTTACATAAGCGTCCTCCATCGCTTCATGGCCTAAAATTAGACTTGCTCAAATCAAGGCCTCTCTCTCTCATCCCTTGCTCCGTTTCTTCCTCTGAGATCAAAGCCTTTCCTGTCCTTCCACATTCAGAGCTTTTCGAAAGCTGTTGAGTCAGCAGGCTGATTTGAACACTTGGGGTGAGATATTAGAAGGAAACTTCTTTCATGATGAGTCCATGCAGAGAAAGAGAGAGAAAAATCCCTGCACCTCTGGACATACTGTACATAGATCCATAGGCACAAAGCAGTGGTGTGAAGTACTTAAGTAACAATACTTTAAAGTACTACTTACAGTGCCTTGCGAAAGTATTCGGCCCCCTTGAACTTTGCGACCTTTTGCCACATTTCAGGCTTCAAACATAAAGTTTTATACTGTATTTTTTTGTGAAGAATCAACAACAAGTGGGACACAATCATGAAGTGGAACGACATTTATTGGATATTTCAAACTTTTTTAACAAATCAAAAACTGAATTTTTTCCCATTCCTCCTGTTCAGGGTGATGAGCTGTGTTGCTTTTACGCCAAACATAACGTCTTGCATTGTTGCCAAAAAGTTCCATTTTGGTTTCATCTGACCAGAGCACCTTCTTCCACATGTTTGGTGTGTCTCCCAGGTGGCTTGTGGCAAACTTTAAACAACACTTTTTATGGATATCTTTAAGAAATGGCTTTCTTCTTGCCACTCTTCCATAAAGGCCAGATTTGTGCAATATACGACTGATTGTTGTCCTATGGACAGAGTCTCCCACCTCAGCTGTAGATCTCTGCAGTTCATCCAGAGTGATCATGGGCCTCTTGGCTGCATCTCTGATCAGTCTTCTCCTTGTATGAGCTGAAAGTTTAGAGGGACGACCAGGTCTTGGTAGATTTGCAGTGGACTGATACTCCTTCCATTTCAATATTATCGCTTGCACAGTGCTCCTTGGGATGTTTAAAGCTTGGGAAATCTTTTTGTATCCAAATCCGGCTTTAAACTTCTTCACAACAGTATCTCGGACCTGCCTGGTGTGTTCCTTGTTCTTCATGATGCTCTATGCGTTTTTAACGGACCTCTGAGACTATCACAGTGCAGGTGCATTTATACGGAGACTTGATTACACACAGGTGGATTGTATTTATCATCATTAGTCATTTAGGTCAACATTGGATCATTCAGAGATCCTCACTGAACTTCTGGAGAGAGTTTGCTGCACTGAAAGTAAAGGGTCTGAATAATTTTGCACGCCCAATTTTTCAGTTTTTGATATGTTAAAAAAGTTTGAAATATCCAATAAATGTCGTTTCACTTCATGATTGTGTCCCACTTGTTGTTGATTCTTCACAAAATATACAGTTTTATATCTTTATGTTTGAAGCCTGAAATGTGGCAAAAGGTCGCAAAGTTCAAGGGGGCCGAATACTTTCGCAAGGCACTGTAAGTCGTTTTTGGGGGGTATCTATACTTTATATTTTGACAACTTTTACTCCACTACATTCCTAAAGAAGATAATGTCATTTTTACTTTATATTTTCCCTGACACCCAAAAGTACTTGTTAAATTTTTTATGTTTAGCAGGACAGGAAAATGGTCCAATTCACGCACTTATCAAGAGAACATCCCTGGTCATCCCCACTGCCTCTGATCTGGCGGACTCACTAAACACAAATACTTCATGTCTGAGTGCTGGTGTGCCCCTGGCTATCCGAAATGGTTTGCTTAATATAAGAAATTTGAAATGATTTATACTTTTACTTTTGATACTAAAGAATATTTGAGAAATTATATTTGCTTTTGATACTTAAAGAGCAACTGCCTTTAAAAAGCAACAACAAATCGATTTGACGATGTACATTCGCCCACTAACATGGGGTGAACAGCTGTGGTGATTGCTCTCAATCCAATAGTATAGACAGTAAGACAGACCTACCCAGCATCCCGACTTTGTTACATAAGCAAACACGTCGCATATTTTTTTACTTGAGAAATACTACACCAAACACATTAGTTATATGTAAAATTGCGAAACTAAAACATCATCGGCAGAAATGTCAAAATTAATGACAGATTTCTTGAGTAATTTTAGATACATTTTGGGGATTTTGAGAAAGTGAACAAAACGTTCAAGTCTACAGTCTCTCATGGGGGACAAACATCATTAACCAAACGCGGAATGGGTCAGGAAACACACCTCCAAGTCTGAAATCTCGTATTTCTAATGACCAACAGAAAAATACACGTGCCAATCGGCGTGTTCCGTGGCTCTTTAAGTATATTTAAAAGCAAATATTTTTAGACTTTCACTCAAGCAATATTTTACTGGGTGACTCACTTGAGTCATTTTCTATTAAGATATCTTTACTTTTACTCAAGTATGAAAATTGGTTACTTTTTCCACCACTGACAAAAAGAGCTGACATTTTATGTACATCATCAGTTCATTAGGTCCTTTTATTCAGACAACGGTAAGAAAAAAGTGGTACTAACATGAAATCTTGGCCTCAGAGTGTAGTGGATAGACAAATAAGACTGTCTATGCATAGGTTGCCTTCCACTATACTGTACTGCACTACTCAAGACCCGTCCTCTGCTTCTGTTTCAGATACAGTCAGTGACTGCGTGGCATCAACCACAGAGAGTGCAGATGTAAAATGTATGCCTCTGAATTGTGAGTGGAAGGGTAGCTGTCGGCTCAATTTTTTTATTTTTTTGATGGCCCTCTCATGGTGTGGAATTATCGTGAGATGTGGGTGTCTGGGAAGGAGACCTAGTTTGGCGCTCTCCTTTCTACTATCCTAGTACAATGCCTACATAAAGTATCACACCCCTTGACTTCTTCCACATTTTGTTGTGTTACAGTTGGAATTTAAAATGGATTAAATGTAGATTGTGTGTCACTGATCTACACACAATACCCCATAACATCAAAGTGGAATTATGTCTTTAGAAATTTTTACAAATTAATAAAAAATGAAAAGCTGAAATGTATTCAACCCCTTTGCTATGGCAACCCTAAATAACTAAAGGAGTAAAAATTTGCTTATCAAGTCAGATAATAAGTTGCATGGACTCTGTGAGCAACAATGGTGTTTAACATGATTTTTAAATGACTACCCATCTCTGTACACCACACATACAATTATGTGTGGTGTAGTCATTTAAAAATCATGTTAAACACCAGTGAATTTCAAGCACAGATTCAATGGCAAAGACCAGGGAGGTTTTCCAATGCCTCTCAAAGAAGATCATCTATTGATGACCCACCCGCCCGACTAGCATCACTACTCTGGACGGTTCTGACTGGACGGTTCTGAATATGTGGACAACTACAAATACCTAGGTGTCTGGTTATACTGTAAACTCTCCTTCCAGACTCACATTAAGCATCTCCAATCCAAAATGAAATCTAGAATTGGCTTCCTATTTCGCAACAAAGCATCCTTCACTCATGCTGCCAAACATACCCTCAAAAAATGGACTATCCTACCGATCCTTGACTTTGGCGATGTAATTTACAAAATAGCCTCCAACACTCTACTCAGCAAACTGGATGTAGTCTATCACAGTGCCATCCGTTTTGTTACCAAAGCCCCATATACTACCCACCATTGCGACCTGTATGCTCTTGTTGGCTGGCCCTCGCTACATATTTGTCACCAAACCCACTGGCTCCAGGTCATCTATAAGTCTTTGCTAGGTAAAGCCCCGCCTATAGTGTTATTGACTGTACGTTTGTTTATGTGTAACTCTGTGTTGTTGTTTTTGTCGCACTGCTTTCCTTTATCTTGGCCAGGTCGCAGTTGTAAATGAGAACTTGTTCTCAACTGGCCTACCTGGTTAAATAAAAGTGTATATATTTATATATACAGTGCCTTGCGAAAGTATTCGGCCCCCTTGAACTTTGCGACCTTTTGCCACATTTCAGGCTTCAAACAAAGATATAAAACAATATTTTTTTTGTGAAGAATCAACAAGTGGGACACAATCATGAAGTGGAACGACATTTATTGGATATTTCAAACTTTTTTAAATCAAAAACTGAAAAATTGGGCGTGCAAAATTATTCAGCCCCCTTAAGTTAATACTTTGTAGCGCTGCGATTACAGCTGTAAGTCGCTTGGGGTATGTCTATCAGTTTTGCACATCGAGAGACTGACATTTTTTCCCATTCCTCCTTGCAAAACAGCTCGAGCTCAGTGAGGTTGGATGGAGAGCATTTGTGAACAGCAGTTTTCAGTTCTTTCCACAGATTCTCGATTGGAATCAGGTCTGGACTTTGACTTGGCCAGTCTAACACCTGGATATGTTTATTTTAGAACCATTCCATTGTAGATTTTGCTTTATGTTTTGGATCATTGTCTTGTTGGAAGACAAATCTCCGTCCCAGTCTCAGGTCTTTTGCAGACTCCATCAGGTTTTCTTCCAGAATGGTCCTGTATTTGGCTCCATCCATCTTCCCATCAATTTTAACCATCTTCCCTGTCCCTGCTGAAGAAAAGCAGGCCCAAACTATGATGCTGCCACCACCATGTTTGACAGAGGGGATGGTGTGTTAAGCTGTGTTGCTTTTACGCCAAACATAACGTTTTGCATTGTTGCCAAAAAGTTCAATTTTGGTTTCATCTGACCAGAGCACCTTCTATCACATGTTTGGTGTGTCTCCCAGGTGGCTTGTGGCAAACTTTAAACAACACTTTTTATGGATATGTCACGATTCTTCAAAGTCGAACCCAGAAGCAGACCAGGACAAGGAGAGTAGGAAAAAGGTGAGTATTTATTTACAAGTGAATGGGTAGATATATCCAGGTGGTGTAGCGGGTAGCGGTGATGAGTTGATGGGAGTAAATAGGTGGATCCAATGGGGAAGCGGAATCTTCTGACGACCAGGCGGGAATGGGGTAAATGATCCGGGTGAGTAACTGAAGACAGAACAAACAGAGGTAAGTTCAAGGCAAGCAATACGTAACAAACAACAAAACAACTTCTATCCAACTTGAGGCTGATACTCTGGCACAACATACTGTTCATGGCTAACGATCCGGCAGGGAATGGATGTCAGGTCCGGGCTTATAAAGAGGAGAGATGATGATCAGGACCAGGTGTGCAGATAGCTGATGGGATACAGGTGCGGGTAATCAGAAACCCCAACTGGCTACATTGCCCGGCAACCAGACAGGGTGCGTTCCAGGACGCCGGAAAAACTCTCCAGGACAGAACATAGACAAAAACAGACTCAGGAAACGGGATTCGTGACAGGATATCTTTAAGAAATGGCTTTCTTCTTGCCACTCTTCCATAAAGGCCAGATTTGTGCAATATATGACTGATTGTTGTCCTATGGACAGAGTCTCCCACCTCGGCTGTAGATCTCTGCAGTTCATCCAGAGTGATCATGGGCCTCTTGGCTGCATCTCTGATCAGTCTTCTCCTTGTATGAGCTGAAAGTTTAGAGGGACGGCCAGGTCTTGGTAGATTTGCAGTGGTCTGATACTCCTTCCATTTCAATATTATCGCTTGCACAGTGCTCCTTGGGATGTTTAAAGCTTGGGAAATCTTTTTGTATCCAAATCCGGCTTTAAACTTCTTCACAACAATATCTCGGTCCTGCCTGGTGTGTTCCTTGTTCTTCATGATGCTCTCTGCGCTTTTAACGGACCTCTGAGACTATCACAGTGCAGGTGCATTTATACGGAGACTTGATTACACACAGGTGGATTGTATTTATCATCATTAGTCATTTAGGTCAACATTGGATCATTCAGAGATCCTCACTGAACTTCTGGAGAGAGTTTGCTGCACTGAAAGTAAAAGGGGCTGAATAATTTTGCACGCCCAATTTTTCAGTTTTTGATTTGTTAAAAAAGTTTGAAATATCCAATAAATGTCGTTCCACTTCATGATTGTGTCCCACTTGTTGTTGATTCTTCACAAAAAAATACAGTTTTATATCTTTATGTTTGAAGCCTGAAATGTGGCAAAAGGTCGCAAAGTTCAAGGGTGCCGAATACTTTCGCAAGGCACTGTATAAAAAAAATTCCCCATGATGTCAGCTTTTTACCTAACAGTCGTTATCTCCTACAGAGGGAAAGAGAATGTGAAAAATGAAGAACCACCAAGATATTGAAGGTCTGGGTTCATTTTCCTCTCATAGTTCATTGGTGCTGTGTAAACAGCCTCTATCTTTCATAAATGACTAATGACAGTCACTCTTTCAGTTTCCAAATGTGCCCTTTGAACTGTCCACCAACTGTCAAAACTGCTGCGTTCCTCTGTAGTATCAAGTGTGCAGTAGTGTGAAGGATCAAGGCACCATTGCATGCCAGATGTTTGAATTGACTCTACTACTTGCATAACAGAGAGAATCTCTCCAAAGATGATCACCAGGGTATCCCGTCGGTTCATCATCAGCACCAGTTGTAGTTTCACATTACCTCTGACAACCAACAGAATCAAGCTAGGTCTACAACTTAATGAAGTCACTGAGGATGCTACAGATAATTAACTGAGCTGTTCTAGTGGGAGGAGCTTCCTTTGTGATAGTTCATTATTTATCATCATAGCCCAATGCATTTATTGTAAAATTATGATTACTGAAAGTATTTACTATGGATTAAGCATCCAAGTACATTTGAGAAATAACCTGAGTGAGCATGTTATCAATCATGCAAATTGTATTGATTAACATCATTACATTATTTATATTTACGACATTTGTCTAAGACGTGTCATGCCCTCTTGCTCTCTGTAGGTCAAGCTAGCATGATGCTGTATTCTTTATCCATGAAGTATGGAACCTGCCAGAGGCACTTAGACAGCATGCTAACAGCAGCTATGATTTATTCAGTGGTCCTGTTGACGTTGATTACCAAGTCTCGTAAATCTTTCAGCCCAACTGCTCCCGCCGTTTCTTCTCTCTGCAGTTTGTGTGTGACATGCCGACTCTGCATTGGCTACAGTAAGCAAGCCAACAGAGAGCCTGAAGTCAAGGCGAACACGTACAGTCAGGGACTGGGTAACATCAGACTAAATGTTTTCATCCTAACAACTTTGACTTTGTTGGTAGTGTCTATTGTGTGAGATGAAAACCATACATACAACTATCACATTTCTTTGGTGTTGCAATGAACTGACATGACATAGTAAGATTGAGTAGAGTTTGTACAAACTACTTCTACCAAAACTGTAAACTAGTAAAAAGTTAATACAAATCAATTGTCAAATGTTGAAGAGTAAGTAATTTACAGTAATTTACTGTATATAGACCCAGGGAGAGAACCAGGCACTAACCACAACTTTGTTGAGTCCCTTTCAGTTTGTCAACCCTCGAAAAGTAGCCTATGGAAAGGCAAGCCTAAATGTCTGCAGTAGTAAAAGTCATTAAAAGTTTTGACCTTGGCTCCATTGTGTGTTAGCCTAGGTAAGCTTAATTACTTAAGGCGTCTCAACTGACAACCAATGCCAGGCAAGCAAATCCTCTTTGCTTTAGACAAGGTCCCTGTGCTGCAGGGGAAGTAGTTTCAAAGTCAAAAACAGAGCTGTCATAATCAATGGGCTACTGATTTTGAACGCAAGACAACAAGAGCAGTATCCTTCTGAAGCTAAGGCTGGCTAACATTAGTTGGGGTCACAGTCAGAAGAGCTGGACCAGGTACAAAGGATAGTACTTTCAACTGATCAAATATTCATAAGATAGATCCATATCAATCCACAAGTGACAGGTCTTTGAAATGTTGTTTTTATGAATGACTTCGGAGGGTAAGTTTTCCCAAAAAATAAGATGACTATAGATACAAGGACATACAGTTGAAGTCGGATGTTTACATACACCTTAGCCAAATACATTTAAACTCAGTTTTTCACAATTCCTGACATTTAATCCTTGTAAAAAATTCCCTGTTTTACATCAGTTAGGATCACCATTTTATTTTAAGAATGTGAAATGTCGGAATAATAATAGAGAGAATGATTTATTTCTGCTTTTATTTCTTTCATCACATTCCCAGTTGGTCACAAGTTTACATACACTCAATTAGTATTTGGTAGCATTGCCTTTAAATTGTTTAAATTGGGTCAAACGTTTCGGGTAGCCTTCCACAAGCTTCCCACAATAAGTTGGGTGAATTTTGGCCCATTCCTCCTGACAGAGCTGGTCTAACTGAGTCAGGTTTGTAGGCCTCCTTGCTTGCACACGCTTTTTCAGTTCTGCCCACAAATTTTCTATAGGATTGAGGTCAGGGCTTTGTGATGGCCACTCCAATATCTTGACTTTGTTGTCCTTAAGCCATTTTGCCACAACTTTGGAAGTATGCTTTGGGTTTTTTATGGCGGTTTTGGAGCAGTGGCTTCTTCCTTGCGGAGCAGACTTTCAGGTTATGTTGATATAGGACTAATTTTACTGTGGATATAGATACTTTTCTACATGTTTCCTCCAGCATCTTCACAAGGTCCTTTGCTGTTGTTCTGGGATTGATTTGCACTTTTCGCACCAAAGTACGTTCAAAGCAAAGAGGCACTGAGTTTGGTAGGCCTTGAAATGCGTCCACAGGTAGACCTCCAATTGACTCAAATTATCTCAATTAGCCTATCAGAAGCTTCTAAAGCCATAATCATTTTCTGAAAATTTCCAAGCTGTTTAAAGGTACAGTCAATTTAGTGTATGTAAACTTCTGACCCACTGGAATTGTGATACAGTGAATTATAAGTGAAATAATCTGTCTGTAAACAATTGTTTGAAAAAATACTTGTGTCATGCACAAAGTAGATGTCCTAACCGACTTGCCAAAACTATAGTTTGTTAACAAGAAATGTGTGGAGTGGTTGAAAAGCGAGTTTTAATGACTTCAACCTAAGTGTATGTAAACTTCCGACTTCAACTGTAGCTTCGTGGAAGGACATAGATACAGCATATATATGGTTGAAAGTAGGATTTCTGGGACATTCTTAGGACATGAACTCATAGTTACTGAGCATCATTCATTATATTGTACATAATGTTTCCTTATATATGTACTCTTCCCTTCTACTTCTGAGCTAACTAACTAACTAACTCATTTCAAATGCACACAGCTGCTTTGACCAGGAAGTACAAAATGCTAAAAGACTTTCAATAAACTAGGCATGTTGGATTCCATGCTTCAATTGTCCCTTGAACAACTGAAAAGTACTGTATAGTTATTTTCAGAGAGGAAAATAAAACTATTAAATGAACAGCCCATGAATAATACAAGTGAACTGCCTTGAGATGACAGAGTGAGTGGAGTGGAGTTGAGATGAGCATTAAGCCAATTACCCAGGAAACTGTTAAACATGAGACAACGAGTGCTTTACTGTGTAGATTCCAAGATCAATGTAATTGTTCTAAAAATCTTTGTCTCTGACTGCCGTTCATTTAAATTATTCTGAGAACCAATGAGGTATGACTTGGAAGGTGAATGTCTGTCTGGAGGTTGTGATGCACTTTGTTTTTCTGGGGAAAGTAGGACAAGACAAGCTGCAGGCTATACTCAGCTGCTAGTCTCCAACCCCTCAATCCGACACATACACACACATGTGCACGCACACACGTTATGTCTCCACAACGATTGTCTCCTCACACCATTGGTAAATATGTATGATTTCTGACCCTCATCTGAAAGCAGAAATTCCATACTAAGCACTTATGAGCGCTCAGCCCACTTTTCAAACTTATTCATTATTAAACTTTCAAATATTCTACTTAGTACATCATACATCTCTTGGTATAAGAAAGAACGTATGTAGTTACCATCAAATGACCAGCTACACAAAATCTCTCTTAGCCCTAGTGTCCCGTGGTTGTGGTAAAATTACACTGATAGAGGCAGTGCTCTTCTTGGGGCTGGTGGGAAAGACAGAGTGTTGCTAGGCAATGGTGCAGCAGAGAGGCAAGGGAGGCTGGAGGAGAGGGTGGGATGAGGTAGAGAGCTACTTCCTGATTCTATGACCTATCAGCAGTTCATTGTGACGGTCTGTGCGTGTGCCAGCCGTCGTGCTGTGTTTGGCCAGGTAGACTACAGTACATCTGGCCTGTGATTCCTGCCAGTGGCCAACTGACCCTGGCTGTGTTGGATTCTCCCTGGTGGGGATGGAGGGGGTTTCCCATCTGTTCTTGTAACCAGGTCCAAAACTGTACTGTCAGGAATAGTCCACAACATCAACAGTATCTGATTATTCTCTTGAAACAACCCTTACAGTACAAACCAATAATGGATTTCAGTAACATTCCAGGCATCAAAGAGGGTGAAAGATACATGTATTTCTGGTTATTTAATGATGATGATATACATTATATTGTTGTGTATAATTAAATATCATTTTAAGAGCATAACTCAAAATAATGAGCACAATAATAATTACTTTAATCTCAACGTCGTTCTATTTCGGATTAAATATTTGAATAAACGATAAACCTCACCCGAGCACACCCCCATTCTCATCGACAGGCTGTAGTGGAGCAGGTTGAGAGCTTCAAGTTCCTTGGTGTCCACATCACCAACAAACTAACATGGTCCAAGCACACCAAGACAGTTGTGAAGACGGCACAACAAAACCTACTGAAAAGACTTGGCATGGGTCCTCAGATCCTCAAAAGGTTCTACAGCTGCACCATCAAGAGCATCCTGACTGGTTGCATAACTGCCTGGTATGGCAACTGCTCGGCCGCTGACCGCAAGGCACTACAGAGGGTAGTGTGTACAGCCCAGTACATCACTGGGGCCAAGCTTCTTGCCATCCAGGACCTCTACACCAGGCGGTGTCAGAGGAAGACCCTAAAGAGGAGACTCCATCCACCCTAGTCATAGACTGTTCTCTCTGCTACCACATGGCAAGCGGTACTGGAGCACCAAGTCTAGGTCCAAGGGGCTTCTAAACAGCTTCTACCCCCAAGCCATAAGACTCATGAACACCTAATCAAATGGCTACTCAGACTATTCACATTGCCCCCCCCCCCCCCCCCCCCCCCCCCCTTTTACACCACTGCTACTCTCTGTTGTTATCGATGCATTGTCACTTTAATAACTCTATCCACATGTACATATTACCTCAACTTACCGGTACCCCCGCACATTGACTCTGTATCGGTACCCCCCTGTGTATAGTCCTGCTATTTTAATTTTACTGCTGCTCTTGAATTATTTGTTACTTTTATTTCTTATTCTTACTCATATTTTTTTTAAACTGCATCGATGGTTAGGGGCTCATAAGTAAGCATTTCACTGTAAGGTCTGTTGTATTTGGCTCATGTGACTAATAAGATTTGATTTGACAGGAGCCAAATTTAACAGACTTTTAAAATGAAATGGTCTTCAAAGTTGAGTCAACAGTTGTGTCATTGAATCACATCACTTGAATAAACTGTAGGAAATGTTATGGTTTCTAGAGTCTATCCCATGATAGGAATGTATGCATCCTATACTACTACACCCCTTATCACACCCCAAACAAAAGGGGGATTCATTCAGTTCTCGTGACTTCATTCTTACATCGCCATGACTAAACCAAGGTAGTCAGGCCAAGTCTTGACTAGGAGCAATTCATCCAGCTAGTCAAGATATCTCTTCCTCAGCAGAGTATCAAGGCAAGGACTAGGGCGGGGGTGAGATCATTCCTATTCAGGGGCACAGCTAGCCTCTGAAAGCAGGAATAAGAAGGAACAATAGTGTTCCATGAAAGCCTGCAGTGAAACCCCTAGCACTTTCTCCCCCCGGCCTTCCCATTTCCTGTGAATGAATAATATCCTATTTTTGGCCTTACCTAGAGGGATGTGGAGGGAAATGGATAATGCACTTGAAATACAGTATTCTATATTTACAGTATTTTCATTGAACAGCTGGCAGATATTTCTCTCTCATCTTAAATGAATTTATCCACCTGATAAGCATTTCTTCCCAATAAGTTCTTTAGGTTGTTAGTGAAAGAGTAAATGTATTTTGATACAGTGTATGTAATATTTGCTGTTTAATGCCCAGAAGATCATGTTACCTGGGTATATATTATATTTGTTAGTGTTTAATTAATGTGTCACACAGAAATAGAAGTAAAGCTGAAAGATCATTATGTAATGAACACAAGGGGAGACAGAGGCCTGGTTTCAAGCGCAGGGCGCAGCAGGTGTTTATTGCAAAGGACCACAGGAGGAAGCAGGTAGCTGGGTCCAGGGGCAGGCAGAAGGTCATACACAGGAGGAAGCAGGTAGCTGGGTCCAGGGGCAGACAGAAGGTCATACACAGGAGGAAGCAGGTAGCTGGTTCCAGGGGCAGGCAGAAGGTCATACACAGGAGGAGGCAGGTAGCTGGGTCCAGGGGCAGGCAGAAGGTCATACACAGGGGGTCCAAAAGGGCAACAGTACAGGCAGGGAAAGGCTAGTAAAGTAGTCTGGGAGATCAGGCAATAGGTAGATAACAGGAAATCTGATAGGCTAAAGTACAGGCAGGGAATAGGCGTTGTTAGTGAGGCAGGCAAAAACTACCATACACATGAAATACAGCGCCCTGAAAGCCGTGTGTCACAAAACAAACAACACCTCACAGTGATGGGGTGCAAAGAACTGAACTAAATAGTGTGTGATAATGACATACAGGTGTGTGAACAGGTGATTAGAATTCAGGTGATTGGGATCTGGAGAGTGAGCTGTGTTTAGGGGATCTAAGTGTTTGAGGGTGTGAGTTGGAAGCAGACATTACACATTAGTTGATAGGCCACTTTAGAATCAACAATCTGATATGAGCTGTGTGTGGACAACGTTGTCAAAGAACAGATTTGATGATGACAAAACCAACCCACTGTACTGAGGGGTGTTAAATTCCAGATTAACAGTGGATATTTATGTACAGCTCTAGAGCTCCTAAATTTATTATTGAACCAGAGCCATCCCAGATGTTAGCATCTTCTCTGCATCAGTTATCACATTGGGCCACCAGGGCAGAACTCCCTCTTAATATCATGTTTCTCTGTGAGAATCTGGTTTCCTGGTGAATGTGTTGCAGACAGATCTCACCAGAGATTGGCACTGGGGAAAAGAGGAATTTAGCTGTGCTTCAGTCAAGGACTGCCAGCTGTGAGGAGGGGCCAAAGGTCATCTGACTGTGAATACAGAGACAAGAAAGAAAACTCAAAATTCAAAACATTTAATTCACACTCTCAGATACACTCTCTAGTATACTGACTTTACACACACACACACACACACACACACACACACACACACACACACACACACACACACACACACACACACACACACACACACACACACACACACACACACACACACACGCGCGCGCGCACACACACACGACAGTGTGATCAGCGTCCATCAACTGTTAGGGTTAGGGCAAACTGCAGGCCCCACTCTCATACTGTCTCTCTAGTAGTGTACAGTAACGGCTTAATAACTATAAATAAAGTAGTTTCATTGATATTGACACAAAATATTCCATAAAAATGTGTGTTGTAGTCGGCTTGCCATGTGATTTCAAGCATAATACGCTCCCTAAATTTGAGTGCGCTTCTTGTTGAGAATGAACGTTTGACGATAGTCCCTAATATTTCTCCAGCGGTCTAGCTCCTCAAATATTTCAGGCTCTCGTTTCAGTGAAGTAGCACAGTAGACTGTCACTGCACGGAATACATAGCTACACTTTTCTGTTATTCATAACTTTCTGGAAATGACATTTATACGTTAAGCTTGAAGACTAAATCCAACCCAAAATGACGGTGGACTTTGAAGAATGTGTGAAAGATTCACCCCGGTTCAGGTATGAATTTGCGCATATGTTGTGTTTCGCTTGTTGAATTGTTCAGCGATTCGCACAATCGAGGAAGACGATTTATAGGATTCTAAAAATCTCCAAATACATTGAAACTGCAAATAGTTTCAATTGAAAATAAGATATGTTAAATAGCTGTTTATCTTTCCATATTTGAATTCAATTAGCCTATATTGCCATTGCAAGGCAATTATTGCAGGGAATTCCACAGGGCTGGACTAGGCTACTTGATATTAATAATCCATCATTTTCTTGCCATGTTTCAAAGAAATGCGTAAAAATGGTCATTGCTTATCATAGGACAACCTTGGAGTGCATGGTAAATAAAGGTCGTGTGTCCTTTAACGGAGGTGGATTTCCCAACATTCATAGGTCACATGTATTTAGAATCCTTACTGTAGCAGGGCTTCCTTCCTCAGGAAAATCGTTTTTTGGAACAATCATGTGTCATACATGTGTCATACACAGACTTTATGTTCAACTGCATTGTCACTGTCTGTGAGAAGTGTGACATTCACCAAATTGTGATAATAATGTATATATTTGAATTACATGTTGATCTTGTATTTGTTCTTTAGATTACACAATATATGTTGTTAATGAAAAATAGGCCTATTGTCTATTCCATGGTCTCCACTAAATATTTGTGTTCTGGAGGATGGGTTCCATAACTGGGACTGATTCGACCCTGATGTTATATGGCAGGAACTCTCCCAATTCCAAAGGCACTTCCTTTTTATTCAACTGCTCTCCTGACAGAACTGCAAACTGCACACTCACAAAGGAAGCACTTCAAACAGTGGCTCTCAGGGAAACTAGAAGGTCCCACGCACTGCCTCACTGCTGCATGCTCCTCATGCTACGGCTGCTGCGACAGCGGCTGTGTGGTGCACACAGCACCAAAGGTTAGCTAAATAAATGAAGGCATGTCTTTACACCCACATCCCTTCCCAATCCCCTTCCCAGCCCTGGATATCATTCCTTCCATTAGATTCCTTCCTCCCCTGCATCTAGAGTTATCATTCCAAATGGCACTCTTTTCCCTACATAGTGCACTACTTTTGAGCCTATGTGTGGAAGGAACTGAAGGGGCTGTCAGGCAGTCTGTGGGGTGTCTGCCTGGCCTGCATGCCTGGGTATGTGTGTGCACTGCCACCACAGTAGAGCTCCCACAGATATAATCTGCTCTCCAAATCAAAGACTTCCAGACTTGGCAGCAGAACGTTAATGACTGCCATCTGGGCCTGAGAGAGAGGAGAGGCAGGCAGGTCTCATGAAGTGCTGAGTGAAGGGTATTTACAGAAACAACTCTCTCTGTGTTTATGTGCTAAAAGACCAAGGCTGTACTGTAGCAACCAGAGTGGATCATCTTGCACTAGGCCAGTGCTTCTCAATTATTTTCTGTTACGCCCCCCCTAGGAAGAAGTAAAAATTTTGCGCCGCCCAACTCTCCGCTGCGACTGTAAATAGTATAACTTGTCTATAAAATTGTTATAAGTACACCTCTGCATAACATTGTATCCTTATTAACATTAAAGAAAACAAAAAAATAAAAAATAAAGAAATATAGATCAACTTACAACAAAGAATAACTTTATTAACATTGTTTTTTAGTCTGTAACAGAAAAGACTTAAAGTGCATCAATTTGCCTGAAATGTAAAAAAAACCTCAAGCCTTATTTAAACTGTAAACATTTTTTGACCATTTGATACTGAAAAATAAAATAAAATATAATCAATAAATAATAATAAATTCAAATTGATCAGCAACATTAACTCAGGAGCACAATATATGAAACACACCTATAAAACAAAAATGAATAAAACAATTTGTGCTGATTTTTTAAAATCAGAATGAGGAAGTCAGGATTAATGGATACAATGAGCACGTTTTGCAGAGCACAGTTTTTCGAAGCATGATACTGCAACTCTCAGCTCCTGCTCAATGTTTAGCTGGGACCTGTACTTGATCTTCAGTGCAGCAACAACAGAGAAGCCAATCTCACAAAGATAAGATGTTGCAAAAGGAAGAAGAATGCCCATGGCCCTCTTCCCTAAGAGTGGATACTGCCTCTCTACACTCAGCCAGAATTCACTCAGTGTCTGTGATGTGAACCTCAGTCTCAATGTGGAGTCAGACGTCATATCAATGAACTGGTCCTCCTCTGCAGAGCTGAAACCTGTTGGAGCTGGTGCATTGAAAGGATCTCTCACCCAGTCATATTGGGAACTGTTTTCAGGGAAGTACTTTTTAAAGAATCCCATCAGTGATGAAATATGCTCCTTAATATATGGAATCACTGAGGTGGCATCATAGTGTCAACAAATTCATGCAGGTTCTCGAATGAATCAGTATTTCCTTCATCAAGTCGCCTGCCCTACATTGCAAGCTTTCGAGTGAAAGAGCTGATCTTGTCTGTGACCTGAGGGAGGTGTTTATCTTTCCCTTGAAGCTGTAGATTTAGTTAATTTAACTTTCCAAATATGTCACTCAGGTAGGCCAGTTTTGCCAGGAAGTTGTCATCACTACACTTTTCTGCGAGGCCATACTTGTGCTCCTGCTCCGAAAACATTCTTATCTGCTCTCTGAGCTCAAAAACTAAGGACAATACTTTTCCTCGTGACAGCCACCTTGCTTCACTGTGAAACAGCACAGCTTGATGTTCAGCTCCCATCTCCTCACAGATAGCAGAGAAGACAGCAGAAAATTGACTACACCTACAATGTCAGTCATAACCTCCCTTAATTCAGAGGAAAGTTGTCTTGAAGCCAGTGCTTCTCTGTGTACAACACAGTGTGTCCACTCAGCATTAGATGAGGGCTTCTTGATGAGTGCCCAAAGTCCTTTTCTCATCCCTGCCATGGTCTGTGCACCATCACTGCAAACACCAATGTAGTGTTCCCACTTTAGCCCATTCTCAGTCAGGAAGCAGTCCAGCATTTTGAATAGCTCTTCAGCTGTGGCTCTGTCTCTGACATATTTACAAAAAAGTAGATCCTCACACAGGGAGTTTGTCATGTCTAAACGTACATAAGAGATAAACAAACAGTCTTTGTTGCTGTCAGTTGCTTCATTGAACTGTAAGGCAAAGCGTTTGTCTTTGAGTTTATCTACCAGCTGTTCTTTAAGATCGTTAGTAATGTCATTTATACGTCTGGCGACAGTGTCATTGGACAGAGGGATAGTTGTTATTTTTGCAGCACTTGCTTCATCCAGCATGACAGAGACCATGTCTAATGCTGCAGGCAGTATCAGCTCCTCTGCTATGAAGTCTTTTTTTTGCACTGAACAATTTGGTACGCCACCTTATATGATGCTAACAGTGCTCGCTGGTTTACTGAAGTAGCATTCACAAAGCGGGACGATTGTTGGCAATATTCGGCACGTTTTCGCTGAAAAAACTCAAGCGGCTTATCAGCGTGACTGGGGTGTAATGTCTTTAAGTGACGCCTTAATTTATTTGGCTTCATGCTGTCCGCTGCCAACATTTTTAGACACAGTAAACATACCGGTCTTTCCTCGTCTCCCACCGTAGTCACAGTGAAGCCAAGCGCTTCCTCATATTTCCTCGTCTCCCACCGTAGTCACAGTGAAGCCAAGCGCTTCCTCATATCTCCTCGTCTCCCACCGTAGTCACAGTGAAGCTAAGCGCTTCCTCATATTTCCTCGTCTCCCACCGTAGTCACAGTGAAGCCAAGCGCTTCCTCATATCTCCTCGTCTCCCACCGTAGTCACAGTGAAGCTAAGCGCTTCCTCATATTTCCTCGTCTCCCACCGTAGTCACAGTGAAGCCAAGCGCTTCCTCATATCTCCTCGTCTCCCACCGTAGTCACAGTGAAGCCAAGCGCTTCCTCATATCTCCTCGTCTCCCACCGTAGTCACAGTGAAGCTAAGCGCTTCCTCATATTTCCTCGTCTCCCACCGTAGTCACAGTGAAGCCAAGCGCTTCCTCATATCTCCTCGTCTCCCACCGTAGTCACAGTGAAGCCAAGCGCTACATACGCTTCCTCATATCTCCTCGTCTCCCACCGTAGTCACAGTGAAGCCAAGCGCTACATACGCTTCCTTATATCTCCTCGTCTCCCACCGTAGTCACAGTGAAGCCAAGCGCTACATACGCTTCGTCATATCTCCTCGTCTCCCACCGTAGTCACAGTGAAGCCAAGCGCCAAGCGCTTCCTCATATTTCCTCGTCTCCCACCGTAGTCACAGTGAAGCCAAGCGCTACATACGCTTCGTCATATCTCCTCGTCTCCCACCGTAGTCACAGTGAAGCCAAGCGCCAAGCGCTTCCTCAAATTTCCTCGTCTCCCACCGTAGTCACAGTGAAGCCAAGCGCTACATACGCTTCGTCATATCTCCTCGTCTCCCACCGTAGTCACAGTGAAGCCAAGCGCTTCCTCATATTTCCTCGTCTCCCACCGTAGTCACAGTGAAGCCAAGCGCCAAGCGCTTCCTTATATCTCCTCGTCTCCCACCGTAGTCACAGTGAAGCCAAGCGCCACTTACGCTTCGTCATATCTCCTCGTCTCCCACCGTAGTCACAGTGAAGCCAAGCGCCAAGCGCTTCCTCATATCTCCTCGTCTCCCACCGTAGTCACAGTGAAGCCAAGCGCCAAGCGCTTCCTCATATCTCCTCGTCTCCCACCGTAGTCACAGTAAAGCCAAGCGCTACATACGCTTCGTCATATCTCCTCGTCTCCCACCGTAGTCACAGTGAAGCCAAGCGCTACATACGCTTCGTCATATCTCCTCGTCTCCCACCGTAGTCACAGTGAAGCCAAGCGCTACATACGCTTCGTCATATCTCCTCGTCTCCCACCGTAGTCACAGTGAAGCCAAGCGCTACATACGCTTCCTCATATCTCCTCGTCTCCCACCGTAGTCACAGTGAAGCCAAGCGCTACATACGCTTCCTCATATGTCCTCGTCTTAGCTTTCGGGAGACTTACATTTGTCTCATTATCTCCGTCTCTCTCTGTCTTTCTTTTCATCCCTGTTAAATATTTGTCCATGTTGTCTCTTAAGGGTTTGTTATCTGCACTTCATATCTCCTGCTCTGTGCTGTGTGCGCTTGTTCGGTGCAAAAAAAACCTTATCCCTACGGAGAAAAAAAGCATGTTCCCCGGGGTCACGGGCGCGCCACACTATTTGAGAAGGACTGCACTAGGCAGACGTTACTTAGCCCATTGCACACAGCTTGGAGAAATCTTTGAAGTCCCTCTTAGTTGTACTTAAATGCAAAAACGTTTTTGTTTAGCCATTGCTGTGGAAGAGGAATGAAAATTACCCCATAGATGCGATGCTTGGCAAAAACTAAGTATCTGACCTGCAAAAGCATATCAACTGAGCGCAAAAGATAGTTGTTATATCATGTTCAGAGTGTTTTGAGTAGAGTTTGAGCAATAGTTATTTATGCCAACAACTAATTAAATTATTATGCAGTGACAACAAGGCTGTTTTGTATCCTGAAATGACCAGATCAGAGTCAGCCACCAAAAGAGACACTTCTGAAGCAGCATATTCTTCCCACTGAAGCCTGACAGGGAATTGAGCCCATATTGAAATGGGTCTTTTGTGGCAGTTAGAAGCAGTGTAAGTGTTACGCAACAAACCCTGGAGCTGGAATGACTGACTGCCTGGCAGACTGGCTGACTGACTCACTGGCTGACTGACTCACTGGCTGACTGACTCACTGGCTGACTGACTGACTGACTGACTGCTGGCTGGGAGGAAGCAGCCAAGACCAGAGGGAATCAAGCCTTTCACATTTGATATTTGAAAGCCAGGGTAGAGCTAATGGGCTACTTCCCACACATGTAAAAACATGCAGGCCATCAATTCTGCATGGCTGTTTTCACACGCTGGAGTTGGAGTCCATGTAGCACATGGGGATGTGTGAAACTTACTCCTCAGTCTGAAGTGTCTACCTTTTTGTGTGGTGCTGACCGGTAAGATGCTTCATGAGGCCAGTGTGACATCCTTTACATCATCTGCATTTTGAGCTGAGATGGCTTCTTGTGTCGTGGTTTACCATTACAATCCTCATCAATACAATTTCCTATACAGTTGTCATATACTGAGCAAACATTTAAATGCAACATGCAACAATTTCAAATATGTTTTTACAGATCATATAAGAAAATCAGTAAATTGAAATAAATTCATTAGGCCCTAATCTATGGATTTCACATGACTGAGGTGGGGTGCAGCCATGGGTGGGCATGGAAGGGCATAGACCCACCCACTTGTCAGCCAATCAGAATGAGTTCTTCCCCACAAAAGGGATTTATTACAGACAGAAATACTCCTCAGAACCCCCCCCCCCCCCACTCTCCCTCAGATGATCCCACAGGTGTATATATGATCCCGCTGGTCTGCGGATGTGAGGCCAGTTGGACGTATTGCCAAATTCTCTAAAACAATGTTGGAGGCAGCTTACGGTAGAGAATTGAACATTCTGGTCTGGTGAACATTCCTGCAGCCAACATGCCAATTGCACACTCCCTCAAAACTTGGCATTTTATTGTCCCCAGGACAAGGTGCACCTGAGTAATGACCATGCTGTTTAATCAGCTTCTTGATATGTGACCGACCGGCTCGGTTCGGTCTTATGTAACAAAATTTGAAATTGTGTTCTTTACGTTGGATAAAAGTAGAGACTCAGAGCTAGAAAATGGTATATCATACACTACAGTTGAGAAACAATGAGAAAGTAATTCTGCTTTGAAAGTTGATAAACTTGTAACCCCACTTTTGAGAAAATGTCCTTTGAATGTTTTGATACACCTACTGGAGAGTTCTTCTTTGTCTACACCCATTCAGCATCATTCACACCCTTTAAAGTTTTAGCCCCACCCATCTTTTTAAGGATTCACATGTGAGGCCATGGGCGAAACAACCAAAGATTTCAAGACTAAAGGCTGGTTTATACTACGGGTGTGTTTGTAAATTTAATCTGGAGTGCCAGAGTGTGCTCCGAGTGCGCTCTGGGCATTTGTAAACTCAGAGCGTTGTCAGATTGTCAGTTTGTATTGAAAGCGTTTTGCTCTCGGAGAGTTCAGAGCGCACACTGGTTGCTCTGACCGAGGAGTAGGGTTGATCCGAGCGTTCCAAACTAACAACAGCAGTCAAGCACCCAAGCTAACTGGCTAACATTGGCTAGCTTGTTAGCTACTTCCAGACAAATCAGAGAACAGCTCACCCTAGCAGAGGGGGTTAGGCTGCTTTTATGTTATCCAGATCGTTGGTGACTGCAACTGTGCTGCTGGCAACAATTTAATTACGCTTTTTGCCAACGTTTACTGACTCCAGCCATATTCAATGGGGATTGAGCGTTCTTAAATTCGTCAATTATTTTGTGCTCTAGCACACTCTGACGAGAGTGCTCTGAAATCGGAGTAGATAGCCAAAGTGAATTTTCTTGCTACGTCTATTGACAGTTGTCATAGAGACATCATGAATATTCTAATGAAATGGTTACTTGCATAGTGGAGTCTTTTGTTTAGACATGTAACTAGGTAGCTAAACAATTAACCAGAATCCCAACTCATAACAAAATCACCACACTGCATGAATCTGCAGGTAGCTAACCAACCAGGTTATGTATATCATATTATTTTTTACATTTATTATTTTTAAATAATAATAATAATTGTACTTTGGCGTCCCGGAGAAATTGTTAGGCGGCCCGGCCCACCCAAGGGTTTCTATTGCAGTAAAATCCCTGCCCCATTTTGAATCCCACATTAGACAAATTGCCGTTTTGGCTCTGCTGTCTACATTTGCTCCCTTTCGCCACTGTTAGTTTTTGGTGCTGTTTCAGCTCACCAGGCAGGCCTACAGGCATCCTCACCATTGAGGGTGTCAGTGATGCTGTACAGCGGAGTGGAGCTGACCACTCAAGGTGATGAAAACAAGTGACAAGGATTAAGTCAGCAGTTGACAATCTCTCTCTCCTATTCAGGGATTAGCCGACAATCAACCCTCTCCTCCTCTCTCTGCTCAATCCCAGGAGAGGAGAACATCAAGGTGTTTCACCTCACCTCCAAGCAAACACATCCTGCTTGGGTGGTGTGATGTCTCCTTGGTGGGGTATTAAATTCAAATCAATTTATAAACACATCAGCATTAAAGTTATTGAAGTAAAATAATTTGCTGTCCTGAGCCTTCTTTCAGCATTTCAATCTATAGACAAACTCCCCCTCAACTCACACTTGAGTTGTGTTCCTCTCTTTGAAAGTGGATGTCTTTACACTCAGCAGAGCCAAAGGGAATATGTAATGTTTGCATAGGCTCTGTGATAGATCTCAGGATGAAGCAAGGATGGCTTCAGTTGCTCGACTGATTTTCAGTAGGATGAGAGGCTTCTTTCTATATAGGGGAATCAGGGACTCTGATACAACCGAATACAGTATATGAACACTGGAGTCACAACAAAAGCTGTCCCATAAAGTTCAGAACAGAAACAATCTATTCTAGATATCTGGTGTATTGTGTAATTTGAACTGAAGCAGGTTCTATGTAGAAATGATTCTGCAACATGTGTACTAATTATTTCCATCCACACCAATGTTACAAATAAGTCCTTTAATTTCCTATTTGTTCTAGAGTTACTGGTATTATTTATCTTTTTAATGGTGGCTAATGATGAATCACTGCTAATGGACTGGAGGAGTCTGGCTGCAGCCTGCAGCCTGCTTGAGTGGTTGGGGACACAGCACAGGGATGATGTCATCCTAGTCTTTGTGTTGGAGAGTGGGGGCTCTGCATGAGTCCTGACTGTCCCTCTCATTTCTCATTTCTGTCTGATAGCAATACGCTATTCACACACCTCCACACAAAGGGCCGTGGTATAAGGCGCTGCATTCTGAATAGGGTGGTGTGTGTGTGTGTGTGTGGTGTGTGTGTGTGTGTGTGTGTGTGTGTGTGTGTGTGTGTGTGTGTGTGTGTGTGTGTGTGTGTGTGTGTGTGTGTGTGTGTGTGTGTGTGTGGTGGTAATCCACTTCTATAGGACATCCTGCAAGATGACAAAGAGACCTGGGATTTGGGCCAGTGGCCTAGCACAAACAGAAACCTGCCTTGCCTACCCTTAAGAGTGTGTGAACAGTTTATTAAGTGCGGGGAAATCTAACTGCCAAGCCGTATGACTGTCTCTCCTTTTCATCTTTCCCTCTTTCAACTCCATCGCCCAGTACTGCCACAAGTTGTGCCGCATGCTGTGTTAACTTGACGTCATTGAAACAGCACCATGGTAGAAGTGTTTCAGAGATGCATGATACAGGCCCCCCCCCCCCCCGAGTGGCGCATCAGTGCTAGAGGCCTCACTACAGACCCGAATTCGAATCCGGGCTGTTTTACAACCGGTCGTGACCGGGAGTCCCATAGGGCAGCGCACAATTGGCCCAGCATCGTCTGCGTTAGGGGAGGGTTTGGCCGGGGGAGGGGGGGGGTTTACTTGGCTTGTCGGGCTCTAGCAACTCCTTGTGGCAGGCTGGACGCCTGCAGGCTGACCACGGTCGTCAGGTGAACGTTTTCTCGTGTTAAGAAGCACGGTTTGGCGGGTCATGTTTTGGAGGACTCATCACTCGAGCCAGTTGGGGAGTTGCAGCGATGAGACAATATTGAAATTGGGGGTAAAATACAAAAATACAAAAAAATAAGAGATATATGATGCATTGAGTTTTATACATACATTAGTAGTAGCATTACAGCTAGTGATGTGGGGAAATCACTAGAGTTACATATCACAATGTTATTTTGGACAATATATATCAATCATTTGACTCCAAGTATTGAATACAAAAATATATTCTGCTTTGCAGAACAGAGGCAGAACAGAGGCAGAACAGAGGCAGAACAGAGGCAGAACAGAGGCAGAACAGAGGCAGAACAGAGGCAGAACAGAGGCAGAACAGGCGAGGCAGCTCTGTCTTGTCTCTCTTAGAGGAACACCATTGGACTAGGCTCTGGCCCTGTGCATGTAGGCCATGAATAAGTAATCTGCCAGCAGATGTTTGCCAGGCCCGCTGAGAGGGGACTGAGAGAGAACTAGTTGGACTAGTGGGAGATTAGGTGACCTGCACTGTGCAGTAGTTCTAGTGTGACTGCCTCCACCAGATGCTTTATCCCAACGTTCAATCAATCAGCTCTCTCTCAATTATAGCAGTTTTATGGTGATGATAACTAAGACCTTTGATATTGGTGTATTGATATCACATGTGACATGCTGAAACTATAAATGAGAGGGCCTTTGGCTTTGGATGTGACACAAAACTTGTGCTAAAACTCAATAAGGTTTGCTTTTGAATGCTGAAGGTTCTGCGCAGATGTGCAAGATCAGGAACAAGCCGACTACTTCGAATTAACTACTGATATTCCCTGGGGTTGTTCGGCAAGCAAAATGACTTCTAGATCAATCTGTCAGGAGAGGACGCATCAGTTGTCATAAAATATTAGTTTTTTTCGAGAGGTAGTAAGAAAGTAATATGAGCATAAACATTTAGTGAATGGCTGATTCGTAACGTTTGAATCAATTTTCAGACTGAGGCATGCAACATTTGGATCAGTTTGGGGTCCGTGGATCGATGCAGTCATATATTCAAGATTTGAATCAGCAACTGATGCGTATCGGTGAGTCGTTACATCCCTAGGATATGGCCCGTGGTGAGGTGGCTGACCCGGAACTCTAATGCCCAGTAACGGAGCCTCCTCTCTTGCGACTGATTCACTTCTTCTGGATCCTGGCACTGGATCACATGTGCACCAACACAAAAGATCTTCGTTAACCTTTTGTTAAATTGGATATATTGGATGACCATCACACTATATGAATGTTTACTTGTTTATTGTGCTGACATTGGCTAAATGACAGCTTTCTCCCTCATGGATCATAAGAGGTCTTTATCCTATATCAAATAGTATGTTGGATGAGTTGACCATTACATTTACTATAGCTTATCACTACTTGTTTATTGTGTCTTCATTGGCTGAGTGTCAGCTTTCTCCTTCAGTGAAGTCATTAGCCTAGCTGTTGTTGATGCTCTGTAATGGGCTAGTCTCTAGAGGCTGTGGTTTGTAGTGGAGACCAATGAGCCGTGACTGACTGAAGACGCTCTGTTTGTACACTGTTGCTGCTCTGCTCCTTGTTCATTTAGGCTCCATTGAGACGAGATGGAATGCTACAGAGAGAGATACTCAATGCAATTTGTCAGCATTGTTAAACTAAGGAAATGGATCTTCTCATTATTGTGATACCAAGTGTCAAGGTATTTGGTGGTATTGTGAAGGTACAGTGGTTCCTCCTTTAAAAGTTGCGAGCCTGCACTGCGGGACTTAGAGGTACCCAGCATCACGGCTTCATTGCTCCAGACCATCACAAGGGGGGGATAGAACACTCATTATGCATTTGGGTCCCAAGGGTTTTATATGACCAATCACATTGAGTGATTGACAATGACTAATTTGACGCGAGCCACCCGTCCCTGGGGCTTTCTTCAACAAAAATGGCTGACAAAACATTACGGTGGAACCAAATGTAAGTATTTATAACATCCTAACGAGTCAAGCAAAAACATTTACAATTGAGAGGAATATGTTAGTTAACTTCTTATGGTATAGGGGACGCTTGCAGTGCAACAAATTCAAATAAAATGATATAAAAATCTAACTTCATTAAATCACACACGTAAGATACTAAATTAAAGCTACACTCGTGAATCCAGCCAACATGTCAGATTTTAAAAAGGCTTTTCGGAGAAAGCATAAGAAGCTATTATCTGATGATAGCACAACAGTAAATAAAGAAAGTAGCATATTTCAACCCTGCAGGCGCTACACAAAACGCAGAAATAAAATATAAAACATACCTTACCTTTGACAAGCTTCTTTTGTTGGCACTCCAATATGTCCCATAAACATCACAATTGGTCCTTTTGTTCGATTAATTCCTTCCATATATATCCAAAATGTCAATTTATAAAGCGCGTTTGATCCAGAAAAAAAACAGCTTCCAAATTGCGCAACGTCACTACAAAATATCTCAAAAGTTGCCTGTAAACTTTGCCAAAACATTTCAAACTACTTTTGTAATGTAATACAACTTTCGTTTTTTTTAAACGTTAATAATTGATCAAATTGAAGACGGGTCTATCTGTTTTCAATAGAGGACGAGAGGAAACTAACGCTACTTTTCAAGTCTTGCGCACTCTCAACAGCGTTACCTTTTTCCAAGATGGCCGTACATCTTCATTGCACAAAGGAATAACCTCAACCAAATTCTAAACCTTGGGGTTTTGCCTGCTACACAAGTTCTGTTATAATCACATACATGATTCCAACAGTTTTAGAAACTTCAGTGTTTTCTATCCAAATCACTAATAATATGCATATCTTATATTCTTGGCATGAGTAGCAGGAGGTTGAAATTGGGAACGCTATTTATCCAAAAGTGAAAATGCTGCCCCCTATACTTTAAGAAGTTAATGTAGCGACAATCGTTTGTGCATATTTTTTTTGTCATAAAGTTCATTTATGAAAATTGCTATTTAGCAAGTTAGCTGACTAGCTAACATTAGCCAGCTAGCTAGCTAGTGTTATGACAGGAAAATGGATTTGTAATTTGTGTTGTTTAATGTTTTAGAGACTCCTGAGCAAACCAGGCTGTTGTCTTGTGAAACAGTGGATGTAAAGAATCTAGCCAGCGAAAGCATTTACTGCAAATTGAATGTACAATTGTGTAAGCTTGCCTTGCAATGCAACTGAAGTAACATAGCTAGCTAACTATTTACTTGCTTATGGTGTAGTGCAGGATAAAAATAATTGTATGCCTATGGATGGGTAGCTAGCTGTGTATTGACCCTAAAACGTTAGATTGGTGTGAATATTAGTTCAGAACCTATGAACCTTAGCTATCATAGTTGTTGTATCAACTTCAAGTCTGAATGGCATTAATGAAGCCTATGGATAGAGTAGAATATAATAACTTTATTGTGCCAACAATGCAAGTCCTATATACATGTACTGTAGTTATTACCACGCATGAGATTCCCGCATTGTAGCCTGTACATTAAATATATTCACTGATAATTTACTCTTCCTTGGCAAATAAACGTGCAGTTCAGGTATGAATCTCTGAGACATTATTTTTCAGTCATATCAAACTCCATTATTTGAATGATGCTGTGTCTGCATGTGATTACCACTCATGCTCCTGTGACATCAATGATTACACATTGCTATGTAATAGACTAGAAACATGATTGATTTGTAATTCATATATACAGAATAAAAACTATGCATATCTAACTCCCTTCACAGGATAGTATTTCAATGAGATACTTAATTTCAACCAGTGGAGAATGTGAAACGCTTTATTGAAAGAACTTCATTATCCAGGTGTTATAAATACATAATACATGCATTATAATTGTAATATTATAAATACAAGTTCAATCTGTACTTCAATGCACATATGGTGTGCATTATAAAACGAGGAAGAAAGACGAGGTGGGGAGAGAGGTGTAGAAGACAAAGGGAAAGAGGTAAGAACAGCGGCAGACAGCATTTGATTCATGAATTACAGTGCTACACTAATATTCTCCCAGTTCATCACAATTGTGGTGTCTCCTAACCAGCCTTGGGCCCCCAGTTGGCCCGAAGGTTATCTTAAGAGCGGGTGAGGTGGCGATGACTGGACTGGCTTCCTCTCTCACATCAAAACATACCTGCAGATGAGAGACAGATGGGTAGAGAGAGAGCATGATTAAGCATGATTGTTTTTTTAAAATTCTAACACAATCAGTCATCATATTCATCAGGAGGTGAAATGCAAACTGACCTTGGATCAACTCTGGGACTACTACATCTCTGTCTGTATTTCAATGTAAAGCATCTCTTTAATAATAGTTCCTGTTGACCCGACCAAGTGACCTCTCACCTATGATCATGCTGTGCCCTCTGTCAGCCAGTTCAGATGCGGGAGGGGTTCACTAAAACATCTGATATAACCTAGAGGATTTAGGGAGAAGGGGGAGAGGGATGAAGTGTAGAAGAGACTGTTATTGTGTGTGTGTCGTCTCACCTGGTGTCCCACACTAAGTGGCTACAGAGTACTTTATGCTGAAATACAGACACATGAGGACAAACAGTTCAGTACAGTTCTCATTAGCTTCACGGTGGTTATTTCGGTTATTGTTTTTGTATAGTGTTTCAGTGTTCAGTGTTTTCTTTATTAAAATGAATGATGAACACATACCACGCCGCATTTTGGTCCTCCGATCCTTCAGATGAAGAGGAGGACGACCGTGACACCAGACTGGTATTGTGGTTGTTCATTAGGTGGTGGTGCAGGTATCATTGCATATTTCCCATCTACACGTTGCAAAGACTACCCTAACTCTTTGTGACAGACATATTGTGTTCTTTCATCCTTTTGTAACACAAAGCTAACCGTCACACTGTCATGAAATATGATTATATATCGACAATGAAACAAATATGACATGGCCTGCTTATGAGATGCCATGAAAGAAAGTTAGATTAATTCAACTGAAAATGGCGAGAACAGGCGTTCATAGCTCAATGCTTTTGGTTAGCTTGAGAAAAATCATGCAATTATGAATCATTCTACGGTATGTATGTAAAATAGTAGAATGTTATGAACCGACGCTGAATCGTAGGACCTACATTTGAAGTCGGAAGTTTACATACACCTAGGTTGGAGTCATTAAAACTCGTTTTTCAACCACTCCACAAATGTCTTGTTAACAAACTATAGTTTTCGCAAGTCGGTTAGGACATTTGTTCATGACACGCGTAATTGTTCCAATAATTGTTTACAGACAGATTATTTCACTTATAATTCACTGTATCACAATTCCAGTGGGTCAGACGTTTACATACAGTAAGTTGACTGTGCCTTTAAACAGCTTGGAAAATTCCAGAAAATTATGTCATGGCTTTAGAAGCTTCTGATAGGCTAATTGACATAATGTGAGTCAATTAGAGGTGTACCTGTGGATGCATTTCAAGGCCTACCTTCAAACTCAGTGCCTCTTTGCTTGACATCATGGGAAAATCAAAAGAAATCACGTTCGTCTGTACAAACAATAGTACGCAAGTATAAACACCATGGGACCACGCAGCCGTTATACCACTCAGGAAGGAGACACGTTCTGTCTCCTAGAGATTAACATACTTTGGTGTGAAAAGTGCAAATCAATCCCAGAACAACAGCAAAGGTCCTTGTGAAGATTCTGGAGGAAACAGGTCCAAAAGTATCTATATCCACAGTAAAACGAGTCCTATTGACATAACCTGAAAGGCCGCTCAGCAAGGAAGAAGCCACTGCTCCAAAATCACCATATAAAAAGCCAGACTACGGTTTGCAATTGCACATGGGGACAAGGATCGTACTTTTTGGAGAAATGTCCCTTGGTCTGATGAAACAAAAATAGAACTGGTTGGCCATAATGACCATCGTTATGTTTGGAGGAAAAAGGGGGAGGCTTTGCAAGCCGAAGACACCATCCCAACCGTGAAGCACGGGGGTGGCAGTAACATGTTGTGGGGGTGCTTTGCTGCAGGAGGCACTGGTGCACTTCACAAAATAGATGGCATCATGAAGAAAGAAAATTATATAGCAACATCTCAAGACCAGTCAGGAAGTTAAAGATTGGTCGTGAATGGGTCTTCGAAATGGACAATGACCCCAAGCATACTTCCCAAGTTGTGGCAAAATGGCTTAAGGACAACAAAGTCAAGATATTGGATTGGCCATGACAAAGCCCTGACCTCAATCCTGGGAGTCCCTTCTGATGAAGATCATCAAAGGTAAGTGAATATTTATGGTGTTGTTTCTAACTCTGTTGATTCCAAAATGGCGGCTATTCCTCTGGCTGTTTTGGGTTCTGAGCGCCCTTCTCAGATCATGCTTTTTCCGTAAAGTTTTTTTGAAATCTGACACAGCGGTTGCATTAAGGAGAAGTCTATCTTTAATTCTGTGAAAACACTAGTATCTTTTTTCAATGTTTGTCATTAGTATTTTTGCAAAATCACCCGATGTTTTGGAATCAAAACATTACTGCAAATAACGCGCCAATGTAAACTGAGATTTTTGGATATAAATATGCACATTATCGAACAAAACATACATGTAGTGTGTAACATTATGTCCTATGAGTGTCATCTGATGAAGATCATCAAAGGTTAGTGATTCATTTTATCTATATTTCTGCTTTTTGTGACTCCTATCTTTGGCTGGAAAAATGGCTGTGTTTTTTCGACTTGGCGGTGATCTAACATAATTATATGTTGTGCTTTAGCTGTAAAGCATTTTTGAAATTGGACATGATGGGTAGATTAACAAGATGTTTCTTTCATTTGCTGTATTGGACTTGTTAATGTGTGAAAGTTACATATTTCTAAAAAATATTTTTGAATTTTGCACGCTTCCTTTTCAGCGGAATGTTGTCGAGGTGTTCCGCTAGCAGAACCCCAGAACAATTTAAAGGCAATGCTACCAAATACTAATTGAATGTATGTAAAGTTCTAACCCACTGGAAATGTGATGAAAGAAATAAAAGCTAAAATAAATCACTCTACTATTATTCTGACATTTCACATTCTTAAAATAAAGTGGTGATCCTAACTGACCTAAGACAGGGATTTTTTTACTAGGATTAAATGTCAGGAATTGTGAAAAACTGAGTTTAAACGTATTTGGCTAAGGTGTATGTAAACTTCTAACTTCAACTGTAACTACTAGCTATGTAAAAGTCTGATGGAAGAACGCCCAGTGCTGCTTACCTGAGATGCCATCATCATACAGACCTTCTTCGTAGGTGTCCACTATGACTTCTTTTGTGTCGGAAAAAAGTTGCTTTCAGAACAATTATTTTTGATTGAATTTTTTTTAAATGTTTTGCTCTCGACAAAAATACACAAATGTACGTCCATTGCATATAAAAATTTGCCTGTGAATAACCACACCTTCATACAAACGTGCTACTGTATGCAGAATTCTTGAATCACAACCGAAAATGCTGCCATGTCCTGCCAGCACGCCCACAATTCACAGACCAGATTTGCCCAAATGACCAAGGGGTAGCTTGCTACTCAATGTAATAAAGTCATGACTTTTCAAATAAGTTACCTTACACGTTATGTTGGCTGACAATTTATTAGCTATGCTGTCCTTACGAACCACATAGCATATCATTACAGCAGTATGTACCGGTATGTTAGCTAGCTACCAAACGTTAGTAGTTATACATCAAACTTGCCAGTATATTAACTATAGGCTATCTAACTACCCAACGTTTATTGACTTGATTATTCCCGTGATTCTTAGTTTAGCTAAATGGTATAGTCGTAGTGCGTTCTCAATAGACATTCGGGTGCTTTCGTAAATTCGCTCTGGCTATCTATAGGCTGGACAATAGAATGAGTCAAAATTCACCCAAGGCTGAAAAACATCTTAAGCTGGAACACTAGTGCGAGCCCATAGCAAATAAATGGAATCAAACGTTTGCAGATCCTGTTTTGACTGGAGTGATGCTTAGAATTCCATTTCGCCTAAATGGCACACAAAAATGTATCCTTTTTTTATTTTACCACCACAATCTGTTTGTCGGACGAAACTGGAAAAAACAACTTGTTTAGAAAGTAAACATTCAAACCTCGATGTTGTCAACTGTGCTTATGTCTGCGTATTGAGAAAACTTTAACTATTTCTGGTCTAGCGATCGATGACAAATGAGCTCGCTGCCCAGACTTACATAATTACAAAGAGGAGATTCTCCTGATTAAAATGGTGCCCGACTTGAAAAAAATCTAAATATACACAGTGAGATATTTGGCGAAATAGACCGGCATGCCTCTCCATAGGAAAACAATGGGGGGAGCTCAGCGTTCCAAGGGCAAAAAGTATTTTGGGGCTAGCATTTTATGACAATCTAGCTACTTGCCCAGGCTTCCATAATTAGAAAGAGGAGATTCTCATGATTTAAAATGGCGTCCAACTTGAAAAAATCTAAATATACACATTGCGAGATATTTGGCAAAATAGACAGACATGCCTATATTTCCCCCATAGGAAACAATGGAAAGACCGCAGGGTTCCAATATATTTTTTTTGCTTGTTCACATTTTAACTCTAAAACAACGTGAGCAGGTCTCATTGCCAACAATAGCGAAGCATGCATTGTGACGTTGAACAGTAAACTGGGAATAGAACGTTCGGAAGGCGAGTTGGTGCCACAGTGCTCAATAGAACTAATAGGAGCTGACAGGGTGAAAAATGTGCTAAAATAAGGCATGTTATTTAGAGATTACTTCAAAACGACGGCAAGCAGCTGGAAAATATGGTCATATTATGAAACTGGGCTCCACTGCGGATGCAATTAACTCGTTTTTATCAGAAAAGAACGTTGTTAAAAATGTAATGTGTCTAGCCTACTATCTACACGGATTTCAGCGCACTCTCGTCTGTGTACCAGAGTGCAGAATAATTAATTTACGAGCGCTCAACACCCGTTGAATATGGCCGGTGTCAGTAAATGTTGGCAAAAGCATAATTAAATTGTTTCCAGCAGCACAGTTACAGTCACCAACACTCTGGTTAACACGAAAACTGCCTTACCAGCTCTGCTAGGGTGAGTAAAACGGTCAGAGTGGTCACATTTGTGTCTGGAAGTAGGCCAGAATGCTCAAATCAACCCTAAACTCTACTCTTCGGCCCAAACGTCCAGTGTGCACTCCGAGAGCGAAGCGGTCTGAATTTACAAACTGACAACGCTCTGAATTTATGAGCATCGCGCTGTACAGCGCCATATTTTCTGTTCCATCCTAGAGAAAACCCAGAGGGTTTTTCATTTTTCATGGAATAGAAACACCATACTATCAATCAAATTAATTAAGGAAGTACCAGTCAAAAGTTTGGACACACCTACCCATTCCAGGATTTTTCTTTATTTTTTGTAGAATAATAGTGAAGACATCACAACTATGAAATAACACCGGTCTCCCGCGTGCCCTGCATTCTGTAGTACAGACATGGCCTGCTCTCCCTTATGTAAAGAATTAGGCACTTTCCCATGTTTACTAAAGTATGTATTGTAGACTGCACAGTAGCCTAATAAACAAATAAACACATTTTGTTAGTCCTACTATTGTTAGGTCTGCGTATGCATAAATGGGGATCTTATAGGGTTATTGTGGAATTTTGCTGTTATTGTTTCCCAATCTTGTATTTCAAGCATTTTCTTGTCCCTTGAAAACTGTCATGTAAAAATCTTAATTTCCATTCAGGTAGAAATGGGCAATAATAATCTACTATAATAATGGATGGCTCTTTGTAAGGATAGCTCTCTGAAGCCCAGAAGTCCAGTCTAGTGTCTATGTGAGCCACATCTCCAACTTATAAGACAGGAAAGAGCTGAATGCTTCACACGTTTGGTATGTCTTTCTAGTGCGAGCCAAGCTGCATGTTTAGCCCACAAAAATGCTGGGAAGATTTCCAGTCCCAGACCAACTCCGCTTCAGCCTCCGCAGTCAGCATTGACTGAACATCATGGTGGGTGTTTAGGAAGGGATATCAGTCACTGGGGTAAATCCTGTCGTTTCACTGAAATGTCAGAATTTTACTGAAATGTTTTCACTGAAATGCCAGGATATAGGATCAGCTCAGATACTGTACCAGACAGACCGGACAGATCTGTAGTTCCCCCAGACCATTCACCCAGAAAGAGAGAGAGCTTGTGTCTGTGGGTCTCATTGTCTCCCTCTCCATAATGGATCATTGTCTAGGGCCCTTTCTCAAAGCCAACATTTTTGCTTCTCACTCTCCGGCTCTCTGCCTGGCTCGTCACTCTTGTGTGTGTGTGTGCGTGTGTGTGTGTGTGCTCTCTACTCTCTCCCCCATATCTTTCATTGACATTTTTGCTCGTTGGAGTCATGTAGGACCACCCTGTGTTAATATAAACCTGCTCCACCAGCCGAGACACATATCCTGGCCCTTAGCTTTCCTTTCTCCTTTCCCTCCTCTGTGGTTGATCAACATCCCACCCTCGTAGTTGTACTTCCAATGACAGTGTGACGTGTGTGTGAGACATTGTCTTGTATGCACGTCTCCATCCGTTCTAGATTTCTCCAGAAAAAAATCCTGCCTCATTCTGAAACAAGAAAAAAAACAGTGGGTTGTCTGCCACAGTGAGACTAACCATACTGTACTGGAACACGCATATTTTAGTGCTTTTTGATAGCTGAGGAAATACTTCGCAACTACTAGGTCTACATGCTGAGAGAGGCTATTTAATGGCCCATGTGTGTAATGACACAAAGCGATGTGCTGAAAGGGTTAACCTTTCCCATTTCCTCTACATGACAGCCTTTGTTGCTGAGCTCTGCTCCCTGTCTGAAGGGTCTGTGGGCTGTGACCTAATTGCATGAACCCAACAGTGACTAGGGAGTGGGGTTAGCAGGACTAGCTGCATAAAGCATAGCTTATTACCCAGCCAGCAGCTGACTCATATAATGATAGCCAATTATAAGGACCTCAGTTTCATTGATTATACAGTAAGGGTTCAGCATAATGAGATTAGATTTATGGATCCCTTATCAGTCGGTGTTGGAGGTTATGTCAGGGCAATGGAAGTATTCTTTCTTTAAAATGTAAATTGCAGTGATATTTCCATCCTGTGTTTCTCCTGCTAATCGGACAATACACACACCAGGTTTAAAAAAAAATAATAATGAAAAGCTGGAGAAGAAAAGGTCCAATTGCGAAAAAAGCTTTTTAGCCTATTCATTGATGGAAATACCAGTCGATGGAAATATGTTTGACTGGACATGCTTATCGGTCTATTAGTTAATTTGAATAATTCAGTGAAATTAAATTGGCGCGTGTGTATTCGTTACGTATCTTATTTATCACACTCGTACGTCGTAGATACAGAGCCTTTGAGCGGAACATCTGTCAGACAGCGCAAGAGCTGCTACTGCAGCATCTCAAACAGCACACATAGGCAACAGAAGGCAGTCTTCATCAGTGCGTCACACACCACTTTGTAACCTAGCCAAAATCAGACTATATCTGTGGATGCAATTAGTTTATATCAACTTTCATTTTTCAGTAGCCAAAATCACAATCAAAGTCATATTAGCAACCCATGCTACTTGTTGCATATTAGATCTCCCTTCTTTCTAAATGTCTAACAGATATTTTCATGAAACTGCTCGCATCTGCAGTGTCCTTTTGACAACGGTGCTTTTCGGCTAGTTGCATTATGGAACGAACATTCGCGTGTAGCCTACTGCCTTGTGTGCAATGCTGCGCTTATAATGTGAAGAATGTGAATAGTTTATCAACATTTTAAGATAAACGTTCTGATCTGTTGCATCAGTGAAAAGGTATGGAGCCTAGGTCTACTGGTTGTATGAATCATCCCACAACTGTCCCTGAGTCTGGAATAGGCTATTTCTTTCTCGACAAGCTGACCTATATAATAGGTAAACTTTTCTTTTATGGGGGATCGTAGATTGACAGGCTAGTGAGTTTGCTGTTTGTTACTCACCTTGTTGGCTGAGGAAAAGTACATTTAGACAGTTATTCTAACATCTTCAAAGTGCCCATCAGAATTTGGTAAGGACCATACATCATTGCATCCTCGACTTGCATGTTCTGTTAATATGAATGAACATAATCTAAATGTGATTTCTGTCATTCTGGGTCCGGTAAATTTCTCAAATGTTCGGCAACACATTTTCCTAACAGAAATCCTGACGCAATCCTGATGATATGGAGTCGATGAGCAGTCTTGCCATTGGCTGAGATGTATGGGAAGATATTGGACTGAGTTCTTGTTGAAATGAGAATGAGACATGTTTTCATGATTCAGTTACAGGCTGTTTCCTGATGATTCACACTGTATTAAGTCTGTAATAAGGAGCCATTTGGAAAACCATTTCCATTTCCTCACACCATGTAATATCCTGTAATGTTAGATAGTGAGTGTCAACAGGATGGACACAGTCTCCCATAGTCAGCACCACCACCATCCCCTGTGGGATTTCGAACATGACTTCACCACCGCTTTCACACAATACCAAGGTCATGGGGATAGTACTATGAACTCTTGGTGCACACTGACTGTTCCCATTCATTGTTTGAGGGGTGCTGTGTTCTGTTCCACTCCAACTACCAAGGAAAGATATTGTTGACAGGATGTTCAGGAGAGTGAGTGAGAAACACTTAACTAGCCTGCTCCCAGATCTGTGTTTGGTCAACTATCAGGGTCATTTGTCACACAAAACATTGTGAAAATGCATTGGCAAGACCGCACAAACAGATCTGGAACCAGGGTAAGCCTAACCAGGCTAGCCCTAGGAACCACCACCAGAATCAATCAGGCAGGCTTATGAATCAATAAGTAAGCATGCCATATTTCCCCCAAAGCATTATAGTAAGTGGATCCATTATGCATGCTTGAGTGTATGTCATCAGTTATTGGCCGATAATCCCTTAAATCTCCAGAGGCCTGGTGTCCAGTGGAGGGGGCAGGGGACGGACTGGACAGGTGGCTGGCGAGAGCATGTTAGAGAAATTAGGGTTGTTGTGATTTACAACCATTCGCTTAATCCATGCAGATCTGATCTGTCAGTTACTCTACAGGAAGAAGACCACAGTGTCCCCGTACAATTTCATATATGTTGCTGTACGTCGACAAGCTCAAGTGGTAGCTGGGGAGGTCAAGCATACAATATATTGTCAAGGCAGGGTTTCCTCTGTATTCAATCTTGCTGCCACCCCCCCCCCCCCCCCCACCCCACACATACACACAAAAAAGCAGAGACACTTTTAAGATCAGAGTGACACATTACAACATCAGATCATCCGAGAAACCTCCAGGCTAGCTAGCTATCTTGTAATCCTCCCCACCCGCTACCGCTGTTGAACAACATCCTAGAGAAAACACTGAAAGGGAAGTTGCAGTGTAATTTCCTTGGTCTGAGGGGTTTTCCCTTTCTAGTGATTCTATTTCTATGTCCTCAAAACCTCCTCTGGCCTTGTCCTGCCCTCCTGAGGCCTTAGCCAAAGGCTTATCATCGCAGATGCCCTCCAGCCACACGGCCTCAAATCCCAGCAGATTCCCAGATAAGCCCTGGTGCTTTGGTGCTGTCCTCCCCGCCAAGCACTCCCCAGTGTTTAGTTCTCTCACTGAGATTGACACCTCAGTGTTAACAGCCAAATCCCTCAGGGACGAGGGAAGGATGGCTGCCTATCAGGTTATCCAAACAGTTCAGTCTCAGAAAAGATGCCATTAAAAGGAACAATAACAATTACCAGTGTAGAGTGGAGGAAGAGATGTGGCGTTTCGTAACGAGTAAAGACTTGAAAAGGCTGGAGGTTTTGTGGGTCAGAATGGATTTCTGGCAAGAAGGATTTTCGTGTATTTTCTCCCAAGTGCCGAATGAAAGCAGTATTATACAGACATCTGCTTGAAAGCTGTCCCCAAGTTACAGCTTTGAAATATTAGCAGAAAAGGCTGACACGGAAAGCACATTCTCAGAGATTCAGCTTGGATAAGAGAACAAAACGTTGTCTTTTCATAAGAGCATTTTCATTAAAAAATGGAGGTCAGGCATGGGACATTTCGGTTGAGATTTTAAACAATATTTCAGTATAATTATAGTGTTTGACAGATTATTGTAGCACTGCATCAATCATTCAATGTTAATGCTTGGTACTGTGTTACTGCTGTAACTGCACAGGTCATTTGACCCATAAATCTGTCTGTCAGACATTTTCTCTGTCTGACCGGTTGCTAAAATTAGATGATCCAGATGTTTTGCCTATTTGTATGGCTTACAGTGCCCTCAGCTAGGTTAAAGTTAGCCATGATGTTAATTACATTATTTGGGCATCACAAAATCTCTAATAGGAGAACGAATGACTTGACAATGTCAGAAAAAGCAGTAACCTCGGTGTAAAGAGCCCCTGTGTAAAGAGCCCCTGTGTAAAGAGCCCCTGTGTAAAGTGCCCCTGTGTAAAGTGCCCCTGTGTAAAGAGACCCTGTGTAAAGTGCCTCTGTGTAAAGAGCCCCTGTGTAAAGAGCCCCTGTGTAAAGAGCCCCTGTGTAAAGAGCCCCTGTGTAAAGAGCCCCTGTGTAAAGCTCAAGCTCAATCTTTTGATGTCAGTGAAAAGGATCAGCCTTTTTTTCTGACTCTCTTCCTATTTCTTTGACATACTTTGACATTCTTTGACAAGATGGAGTTTTATGATATCATTGACAATTCAGTGCTTTCATTTGATGTACTACAATGAATCTTCATAAAAATTGTGATTATGTTCCCTCTCTGAACAAAGGCTTGTGTCTGCAGTCTCGGTGGTCATGTGCTGGACCAGGACGTCAAGACGGACATTCTGAAAAGAGAGGGAACTGTAGCCTCCCTGCACTGTTGCCGCTCATAACAACAGTGCTCTGTCTCTCAGACATGCTCAGTGGGTGTGTGGAGACATACAGGATGGCTCTGTGGTCTTTGGCAGCCTAGCCCCAGTCACCTAGCCAATCCATCTCATGAAGGTTTGTGTAATCTGAGCCCTCCGTGTGATCAGGCAGGCCAGGGGCAGCTGCTCTCTCCCCTGGGGTCAGGACACCCTCTCAGGTTCACACCCGGGTCACAGCAACAGTGACACTGTGACTAATTACACAATTAAGTGCCAGGGATTTATTAGCTGTAGTTTCTCCATATTCATGTAGGAGTTCATTGATTGGTGTGTCATTGATAGTTATTGTTATCAATTCATGCTAATTGATAACTTGCGTTGTGCATTGATAATATGTTAGTTGCTTACATTTCCCAGCTGAAAAGAAGTTGCCATTTTAGATGTGCAATTTCTGACACAGGAATGCAATCTGTCACCGCCGCTTTCAGACTGAGTGAAACATTTTAGCTCGGAGGTGCTTCGATAGCAGCTTTTACCCTCAAGTACGAAAGTGTTGCTTTAGAGGTGGGAGGTAGAACATTCCTCCAGTGATAGCCATGTCAAGACCTCAGACACAGATGCTTCACAGGGTAATGGACTGCGTGAAAAGGGCAATCAGGAGCCTGGAGAGTTAATGAGGTGTCACCTGTCACTGTATTTTCTGAAGTACATCCCCATGCCAAGCAGAAGTCACTGGGTTGATTTGGTAGTCTCAAATTGGCTCTGGGTGCTTAGATTATTGATTTAAAGACCTCTCTGCATTGAGAATTTACTGTTGATGCAAACAGCATAGCGATCCTACACGCTGGTTCAAAGCTGAACTCAACGCTTGTAGTTGTTTTTTTGTTTAAGGTTTGGCTTAAATGTCACTGTTCTTAGATTTTCATATATATGAACAATGACCAGGCAGCAAGCAGTATGGCAGTAAGGCTAGGAACAGAACAGCATTATCATGGGCCAGAGGTGGCTTATTTGGTTTGAATGTCTCAGCTGAAGAATGTCTCCATTCTCTCAATGGGCATATTGAGAAGATGGGATGCATGTGGTCAGATTAAATGAAAAATATCTCCTCAGCTCCAGCTCTGGGACAGGGACTGCCTGGCTGCCTGTGAAATGTTGGTTGTTGTTGATCGCTGCCAGAGTTAACGTCTCTCTTTCTCCCAGGGAAGAACAGTAAAAGTATGTGCACGGCACATGTTGTTCAAGGCTCAGCAAGATACCTAGGGTTCCATGTGGTGCTGCAGAGTTCCATGTGTTACTGTATAACAGTTTTCTGGCTAATGGCATCCGGAGAACCTTGTTATGGTTTAAAAAGGGGGGGAAACAGGAGGTGGTTCCAACAGATTCACAGCTTCTTATCCAACAGGACAGTGCTAAATCCTTACAGGACAGTGCTAAATCCTTATAGGACAGTGCTAAATCCTTACAGGACCGTGCTAAATCCTTACAGGACCGTGCTAAATCCTTACAGGACCGTGCTAAATCCTTACAGGACAGTGCTAAATCCTTACAGGACAGTGCTAGCCTATACCCTGTGTCCTCTCTGTCACCCTTTAAATTTCACTCAATAATATCAGACTTTCTTGACTATTGCTTTTGCCAGTGTGAACAGTGTCAAATGCCGTATATTTTCTGTTTGTCAGCCAGGGCTCCTGAGTGGCATATCTCAGTGCTTGAGGTTCACTACAGACACCCTGGGCCGGCTGTATCATAACCGGCCGTGCCAGGCTACATGGGTATGGGAGAGGTAACGCTGGGCTGATGCCAGGCTACATGGGTATGGGAGAGGTAACGCTGGGTTGATGCCAGGCTACATGGGTATGGGAGAGGTAATGCTGGGTTGATGCCATGCTACATGGGTATGGGAGAGGTAACGCTGGGCTGATGCCAGGCTACATGGGTATGGGAGAGGTAACGCTGGGCTGATGCCAGGCTACATGGGTATGGGAGAGGTAACGCTGGGCTGATGCCAGGCTACATGGGTATGGGAGAGGTAATACTAAGCTGATGCCAGGCTACATGGGTATGGGAGAGGTAATGCTGGGCTGATGCCAGGCTACATGGTTATGGGAGAGGTAACGCTGGGCTGATGCCAGGCTACATGGGTATGGGAGAGGTAACGCTGGGCTGATGCCAGGCTACATGGGTATGGGAGAGGTAATGCTGGGCTGATGCCAGGCTACATGGGTATGGGAGAGGTAACGCTAGGCTGATGCCAGGTGCGTAGCAGTGATGGGAGAGGAGAAGGTGCAGAAGGAACACGGTCAGAAGTTCATCCTCGGCAGGAAGGAGGGTTGGTTGTCTCAGTCAGACTCAGGCCAGCCAGCGTTCTGCCCAGTGGAGTGGTAGCCATGATATCTACAGTAAACCCCTGTTGATTTAGGAGAGGTCAGTGTGCAGTCAGGCGAGGAAACATAAGAGCTAAGAAAACAAACCCCCGTCTCTACACTCCTCATCCTCTTTCCTCCAGCCGTCCATCTCAATCCAGACAACATTCTGGATTAGGGAGGTTGAGGAAAGGACTTGCCCTTAGCCAACCACACCACTTCTAATTCCAGTTCCAGAGATGAGATATCACTGTTTAGAGCTTCTCTGTCAGGCCAAAGTGAGCTCAGCTGGTCTCTTCATGCAAATAAGCTACACATCCCAGTGCATGGCTATGGGGAGTCTGTGTGGGGGAAATACAACACATGCTGTGTTGGTTTCACACTTAACATTCAGGTTTGGTAGACTGCTTGCTGGCTCTAATCTGTCAGTCTCGATAGGTGTGCCAACTGCCAAATCCTGCCCAGGCATCTGTGCTAGCTAGGCACACTGGCCATAGATTGCCGACTGGGCATGGCAACTTTGGTGGCATGCCTGACCTAGTGTCCTCTCTTCCCTCTGCAGTGGAAGACAGGGAGATCAGACGCTGTTGGTAGAGGATGACTGTGCTGCTTGTCTCCCGGCCATTCGATTAATCCACCGACTCAGTTCCAATTGTAGAATGTGGGACGGAGTATATTGTTTGTGTGGACTCAAACTGAGCGTCATTTCTCAGTCTTATGGAATCTGCTCTCATATGATGCACTCTGACCAAGAGATCCAAACATGTTTTATTGCAGGGTTGTTACGGTGAGTGAATGAGGACCCAAAAGCGAACTAACTTAAACAGAGCTTCTTTAATAACCAAACATAGGTAGGCTCAGATAGACCGGCAGATTCCGACAGGACAGGACAAGGTTACAGCAAACATGACGATAGTCTGGTTCAGGCATGAAACACAACAAACAAGAATCCGACAAGGACAGGAACAAAAACAGAGAGAGATATAGGGGACTAATCAGAGGGAAAAAGGGAACAGGTGGGAAAAGGGGTGACGAGGTAGTCAGGAGGAGACAAGGAACAGCTGGGGGAAAGCGGGGGAGAAAAGGTAACCTAATACGACCAGCAGAGGGAGACAGGGTGAAAGGAAAGGACAGAAAGACACAACATGACAATACATGACAGTACCCCCCCACTCACCGAGCGCCTCCTGGCGCACTCGAGGAGGAAACCTGGCGGCAACGGAGGAAATCCTCGATCAGCGCACGGTCCAGCACGTCCCGAGAGGGAACCCAACTCCTCTCCTCAGGACCGTACCCCTCCCAATCTACGAGGTACTGGTGACCACGGCCCCGAGGACGCATGTCCAAAATCCTGGGGACCCTGTAGATGGGTGCGCCCTCGACAAGGATGGGGGGGGGGGGGGGGGAAGACGAGCGGGGGCGCGAAGAACGGGCTTGATACAGGAGACATGGAAGACCGGGTGGACGCGACGAAGGTATCGCGGAAGAAGAAGTCGAACTGCGACAGGATTAATGACCCGAGAAATACGGAACGGACCAATGAACCGCGGGGTCAACTTGCGAGAAGCCGTCTTAAGGGGAAGGTTCTGAGTGGAGAGCCAAACTCTCTGACCGCGACAATATCTAGGACTCTTAGTTCTACGCTTATTAGCAGCCCTCACAGTCTGCGTCCTATAACGGCAAAGTGCAGACCTGACCCTCTTCCAGGTGCGCTCGCAACGTTGGACAAAAGCCTGAGCGGAGGGGACGCTGGACTCGGCGAACTGAGATGAGAACAGCGGAGGCTGGTACCCGAGGCTACTCTGAAAAGGAGATAGCCCGGTCGCAGACGAAGGAAGCGAGTTGTGGGCGTATTCTGCCCAGGGGAGCTGTTCTGACCAAGACGCAGGGTTGCGAAAAGAAAGACTGCGTAAGATGCGACCAATAGTCTGATTGGCCCGTTCTGCTTGACTGTTAGACTGGGGGTGAAAGCCGGAAGAGAGACTGACGGAAGCCCCAATCAAACGGCAAAACTCCCTCCAAAATTGAGACGTGAATTGCGGACCTCTGTCCGAAACGACGTCTGACGGAAGGCCATGAATTCTGAAAACATTCTCGATGATGATTTGTGCCGTCTCTTTAGCAGAAGGAAGCTTAGCAAGGGGAATGAAATGAGCCGCCTTAGAGAACCTATCGACAACCGTAAGAATAACAGTCTTCCCCGCTGACGAAGGCAGTCCGGTGACAAAATCTAAGGCGATGTGAGACCACGGTCGAGAGGGAATGGGAAGCGGCCTGAGACGGCCGGCAGGAGGGGAGTTACCGGACTTAGTCTGCGCGCAGACCGAACAAGCAGCCACGAAACGACGCGTGTCATGCTCCCGGGTGGGCCACCAAAAACGCTGGCGAATGGAAGCAAGCGTACCCCGAACGCCAGGGTGGCCGGCTAACTTGGCAGAGTGAGCCCACTGAAGAACGGCCAGACGAGTAGGAACGGGAACGAAAAGAAGGTTCCTAGGACAAGCGCGCGGCGACGGAGTGTGAGTGAGCGCTTGCTTTACCTGCCTCTCAATTCCCCAGACAGTCAACCCGACAACACGCCCCTCAGGGAGAATCCCCTCGGGGTCAGTGGAGGCTACTGAAGAACTGAAGAGACGAGATAAAGCATCAGGCTTGGTGTTCTTAGAGCCCGGACGATAAGAAATCACGAACTCGAAACGAGCGAAAAACAGCGCCCAACGCGCCTGACGCGCATTAAGTCGTTTGGCAGAACGGATGTACTCAAGGTTCCTATGGTCAGTCCAAACGACAAAAGGAACGGTCGCCCCCTCCAACCACTGTCGCCATTCGCCTAGGGCTAACCGGATGGCGAGCAGTTCGCGGTTTCCCACATCATAGTTACGTTCCGACGGCGACAGGCGATGAGAAAAATACGCGCATGGGTGGACCTTGTCGTCAGAGAGGGAGCGCTGAGAAAGAATGGCTCCCACGCCCACCTCTGACGCGTCAACCTCGACAACGAACTGTCTAGAGACGTCAGGTGTAACAAGGATAGGAGCGGATGTAAAACGATTCTTGAGGAGATCAAAAGCTCCCTGGGCGGAAACGGACCACTTAAAGCACGTCTTGACAGAAGTAAGGGCTGTGAGAGGAGCTGCCACCTGACCGAAATTACGGATGAAACGACGATAGAAGTTCGCGAAGCCGAGAAAGCGCTGCAGCTCGACGCGTGACTTAGGGGTGGGCCAATCAATGACAGCTTGGACCTTAGCGGGATCCATCTTAATGCCTTCAGCGGAAATAACAGAACCGAGAAATGTGACGGAGGAGGCATGAAAAGTGCACTTCTCAGCCTTCACAAAAAGACAATTCTCTAAAAGGCGCTGGAGGACACGTCGAACGTGCTGAACATGAATCTGGAGTGACGGTGAAAAAATCAGGATATCGTCAAGGTAAACGAAAACAAAGATGTTCAGCATGTCTCTCAGGACATCATTGACTAATGCCTGAAAGACAGCTGGAGCGTTAGTGAGGCCGAAAGGAAGAACCCGGTATTCAAAGTGCCCTAACGGAGTGTTAAACGCCGTCTTCCACTCGTCCCCCTCCCTGATGCGCACGAGATGGTAAGCGTTACGAAGGTCCAACTTAGTGAAAAACCTGGCTCCCTGCAGGATCTCGAAGGCTGAAGACATAAGAGGAAGCGGATAACGATTCTTAACTGTTATGTCATTCAGCCCTCGATAATCTATGCAGGGGCGCAGAGACCCGTCCTTCTTCTTGACAAAAAAAAACCCCGCTCCGGCGGGAGAGGAGGAGGGGACTATGGTACCGGCGTCAAGAGCTACAGACAAATAATCCTCGAGAGCCTTACGTTCGGGAGCCGACAGAGAGTATAGTCTACCCCGGGGGGGAGTGGTTCCCGGAAGGAGATCAATACTACAATCATACGACCGGTGTGGAGGAAGAGAGGTGGCCCTGGACCGACTGAACACCGTGCGCAGATCGTGATATTCCTCCGGCACCCCTGTCAAATCACCAGGCTCCTCCTGTGAAGAAGAGACAGAGGAAACAGGAGGGATAGCAGACATTAAACATTTCACATGACAAGAGACGTTCCAGGAGAGGATAGAATTACTAGACCAATTAATGGAAGGATTATGACAAACTAGCCAGGGATGGCCCAAAACAACAGGTGTAAAAGGTGAACGAAAAATCAAAAAAGAAATGGTTTCGCTATGATTACCAGAAACAGTGAGGGTTAAAGGTAGCGTCTCACGCTGAATCCTGGGGAGAGGACTACCATCCAGGGCGAACAAGGCCGTGGACTCCCTTAACTGTCTGAGAGGAATGTCATGTTCCCGAGCCCAGGTCTCGTCCATAAAACAGCCCTCCGCCCCAGAGTCTATTAAGGCACTGCAGGAAGCTGACGAACCGGTCCAGCGTAGATGGACCGACAAGGTAGTGCAGGATCTTGAAGGAGAGACAGGAGTAGTAGCGCTCACCAGTAGCCCTCCGCTTACTGATGAGCTCTGGCTTTTACTGGACATGAAGTGACAAAATGACCAGCAGAACCGCAATAGAGACAGAGGCGGTTGGTGATTCTCCGTTCCCTCTCCTTAGTCGAGATGCGGATACCTCCCAGCTGCATAGGCTCAGCACCCGAGCCGGCAGAGGAAGATGGTAGTAATGCGGAGAGGGGGGCAACGGAGAACGCGAGCTCCTTTCCACGAGCTCGGTGACGAAGATCAACCCGTCGCTCAATGCGAATAGCGAGTTCAATCAGGGAATCCACGCTGGAAGGGACCTCCCGGGAGAGAATCTCATCCTTTACCTCTGCGCGGAGACCCTCCAGAAAACGAGCGAGCAAAGCCGGCTCGTTCCAGCCACTGGAGGCAGCAAGAGTGCGAAACTCAATAGAGTAGTCTGTTATGGATCGATTACCTTGACATAGGGAAGACAGGGCCCTGGAAGCCTCCTCCCCAAAAACAGATCGATCAAAAACCCGTATCATCTCCTCCTTAAAGTCCTGATACTGGTTAGTACACTCAGCCCTTGCCTCCCAGATTGCCGTGCCCCACTCACGAGCCCGTCCAATAAGGAGAGATATGACGTAGGCGACACGAGCAGTGCTCCTGGAGTAAGTGTTGGGCTGGAGAGAAAACACAATATCACACTGGGTGAGGAACGAGCGGCATTCAGTGGGCTCCCCAGAGTAACACGGCGGGTTATTGATTCTGGGCTCCGGAGATTCGAAAGCCCTGGAAGTGGCCGGTGGATCGAGGCGGAGATGGTGAACCTGTTCTGTGAGGTTGGAGACTTGGGTGGCCAGGGTCTCAACGGCATGTCGAGCAGCAGACAATTCCTGCTCGTGTCTGCCTAGCATCGCTCCCTGGATCTCGACGGCTGAGTGGAGAGGATCCGAAGTCGCTGGGTCCATTCTTGGTCGGATTCTTCTGTTACGGTGAGTGAATGAGGACCCAAAAGCGAACTAACTTAAACAGAGCTTCTTTAATAACCAAACATAGGTAGGCTCAGATAGACCGGCAGATTCCGACAGGACAGGACAAGGTTACAGCAAACATGACGATAGTCTGGTTCAGGCATGAAACACAACAAACAAGAATCCGACAAGGACAGGAACAAAAACAGAGAGAGATATAGGGGACTAATCAGAGGGAAAAAGGGAACAGGTGGGAAAAGGGGTGACGAGGTAGTCAGGAGGAGACAAGGAACAGCTGGGGGAAAGCGGGGGAGAAAAGGTAACCTAATACGACCAGCAGAGGGAGACAGGGTGAAAGGAAAGGACAGAAAGACACAACATGACAATACATGACAAGGGTTGTATTGGGTTTTATTGCAGGGTTGTATTGGGTTTTATTGCAGTGCCGTATTGGGTTTTATTGCAGGGTTGTATTGGGTTTTATTGCAGGGTTGTATTGGGTTTAATTGCAGGGTTGTATTGGGTTTTATTGCAGGGTTGTATTGGGTTTTATTGCAGGGTTGTATTGGGTTTTATTGCAGGGTTGTATTGGGTTTTATTGCAGGGTTGTATTGCAGTGCCGTATTGGGTTTTATTGCAGTGCCGTATTGGGTTTTATTGCAGGGTTGTATTGGGTTTTATTGCAGGGTTGTATTGGGTTTTATTGCAGGGTTGTATTGGGTTTTATTGCAGGGTTGTATTGGGTTTTATTGCAGTGCCGTATTGGGTTTTATTGCAGGGTTGTATTGGGTTTTATTGCAGTGCCGTATTGGGTTTTATTGCAGGGTTGTATTGGGTTTTATTGCAGGGTTGTATTGGGTTTTATTGCAGTGCTGTATTGGGTTTTATTGCAGTGCTGTATTGGGTTTTATTGCAGGGTTGTATTGGGTTTTATTGCAGTGCTGTATTGGGTTTTATTGCAGGGTTGTATTGGGTTTTATTGCAGTGCCGTATTGGGTTTTATTGCAGTGCCGTATTGGGTTTTATTGCAGTGCCGTATTGGGTTTTATTGCAGGGTTGTATTGGGTTTTATTGCAGTGCTGTATTGGGTTTTATTGCAGGGTTGTATTGGGTTTTATTGCAGGGTTGTATTGGGTTTTATTGCAGTGCCGTATTGGGTTTTATTGCAGGGTTGTATTGGGTTTTATTGCAGGGTTGTATTGGGTTTTATTGCAGTGCTGTATTGGGTTTTATTGCAGTGCTGTATTGGGTTTTATTGCAGGGTTGTATTGGGTTTTAAACAGATAGTTGATACTCTTGTAGGGTTTCAACATTCTGTGTCTCATAGCTGAGGGTAGAGGGGTGAATGGGGTGTGTGTTCTGTGTCTCATAGCTGAGGGTAGAATGGGGCGTGTGTTCTGTCTCTCATAACTGAGGGTAGAGGGGTGAATGGGGCGTGTGTTCTGTGTCTCACAGCTGAGGTTAGAGGGGTGAATGGGGCGTGTGTTCTGTGTCTCTTAGCTGAGGGTAGAGGGGTGAATGGGGCGTGTGTTCTGTGTCTCTTAGCTGAATGGGGCGTGTGTTCTGTTTCTCGCAGCTGAGGGTAGTGTGGTGAATGGGGCGTGTGTTCTGTGTCTCATAGCTGAGAGTAGAGGGGTGAATGGGGCGTGTGCTCTATGTCTCGTAGTTGAGGGGTTAAAAGGGGTGCGTGTGTTCTGTGTCTCATAACTGAGGGTAGAGGGGTGAATGGGGCGTGTGTTCTGTCTCTCATAACTGAGGGTAGAGGGGTGAACGGGGCGTGTGTTCTGTCTCTCATAACTGAGGGTAGTGGGGTGAATGGGGCGTGTTTTGTGTCTCTTATCTGAGGGTAGAGGGGTGAATGGGGTGTGTGTTCTGTGTCTCATAGCTGAGGGTAGAGGGGTGAATGGGGCGGGTGTTCTGTGTCTCTTAGCTGAGGGTAGAGGGGTGAATGGGGCGTGTGTTCTGTGTCTCTTAGCTGAATGGGGCGTGTGTTCTGTGTCTCTTAGCTGAGGGTAGAGGGGTGAATGGGGCATGTGTTCTGTGTCTCATAGCTGAGAGTAGAGGGGTGAATGGGGAGTGTGCTCTATGTCTCGTAGTTGAGGGTAGAGGGGTGAATGGGGTGTGTGTTCTGTCTCTTATCTGAGGGAAGAGGGGTGAATGGGGCGTGTGCTCTGTGACTCATCGCTGAGTTAGAGGGGTGAATGGGGCGTGTGTTCATTGTCTCATAGCTGAGGGTAGAGGGGTTGAATGGGGCGTGTTTTCTGTGTCTCATAGCTGAGGGTAGAGTGGTGAATGGGGCGTGTGTTCTGTGTCTCTTAGCTGAATGGGGTGTGTGTTCTGTGTCTCTTAGCTGAGGGTAGAGGGGTGAATGGGGCGTGTGTTCTGTGTCTCTTAGCTGAGGGTAGAGGGGTGAATGGGGCGTGTGTTCTGTGTCTCTTAGCTGAATGGGGTGTGTGTTCTGTGTCTCTTAGCTGAGGGTAGAGGGGTGAATGGGGCGTGTGTTCTGTGTCTCTTAGCTGAGGGTAGAGGGGTGAATGGGGCGTGTGTTCTGTGTCTCATAGCTGAGGGTAGAGTGGTGAATTTGGCGTGTGTTCTGTGTCTCATAGCTGTGGGTAGATGGGTGAATTTGGCGTGTGTTCTGTGTTCATAGCTGAGGGTAGAGTGGTGAATTTGGCGTGTGTTCTGTGTCTCATAGCTGAGGGTAGAGGGGTGAATGGGGCGTGTGTTCTGTGTCTCATAACTGAGGGTAGAGGGGTGAATTTGGCATGTGTTCTGTGTCTCATAGCTGAGGGTAGAGGGGTGAATTTGGCGTATGTTCTGTGTTCATAGCTGAGGATGAGCAGGGTCAGGTAGCAGAAAAGGCTGTCGTCACTTTACTCAGAGCTTCTCTCTCTGAGAGGCCTTGGGGAGGGCTGGCTGAGGGTTGTCATTTTGCCTGGGTGGAACACAGTGAGCGTGGCAGGAAGTAAAGGAATAGATTAGATCCTTTTGTTATCTTGATCCTTTTGTTATCTTGATCCTGTCACACTTAGTCGGAGTCCTAATGCTCTATTCTCAGCCAAGGGGATGAGAATTATACCTCCATTTTGTTGCAGACTTTTCCTTCTCAATTTAGCTATTCGATTTCGATTTCATTTTCTGATTACCTGTCCCCCATTGGCCAGACTACATTTTGCTAAGCAATTGACCAACTTGTTGTCCATCTCAGCAGTGTGTCTAGCTTCCAACCTGAAAACTACTAGACAGCCAGTGTAATCAGACAGCTAAGCCGCAGGAAGGAACTAGTGTAATGGAGACCATGGAGTTCTCTCCATTCAAACTGCTCAATGAGTTGGTGGGCTAAGGGTTGGAGTAAGGGGTGTGTGTGTGTGTGTGTGTGTGTGTGTGTGTGTGTGGGGTTGAGACGGACCTCCTAGACACCATAAGCCGTCTCAGCCATGTGATTTAAAAATTGCAGTTAGGGCTCGGGCTACGTGTAACATGAAAGGGAATTAATGCACCAGATGACAGTAGCATGCTCTGTCTCCCAGTGGTGTGTAATCGAAGCATAAATGAGTAATTATTTCTGGGTAGATGTGTCGGGTCTATGAGGCCATTAGTGCAGATGTGTGTTGAGGAACGTCTGAGGGAAATGGAGCAGCAGCAGCAGTACACTCTCATCTAGTCAATGTTTTACTGTGGGATTTTAGTACAGCACTCTCAGAAAAGAAAACAGTGCAGACTTTAAGAGGTAGTAATATAAGGCTTCAAGAGTGAAATGAGAGCTCCGCAACATGAGGGGTTTGGAAGATTGAAAACACACACTTTTGTCTGCTCTGAAAATAGGTTAGAATGTATTTGTTTTAGAAGGGCATAGCTGTAAAATGATCATTTAGATGGGGTAATATTAGGGTGACATTATCTGACGGGGGTGTCTACCATCAGTCAGTAGGGAGGAGAGTGGTTTGAGGGGACAGAGGGGAGGAGCTGGGTGGGAGTTCCCTGATCTGTGTGACCCTGCATCACACAGTGGCTAAGCAGAGGAGGTCTTGGCAGGGCATGAGGTATTAGGAGACAAACAACAGTAACACTTTATTTGGATAGTCCATCTGTAAATGCTCTACAGACTATCAGTAACATTTCAACTAACTATCTACTAACCCTAGCCTAATAAGTGTGACCCAAGCAGCTAGCTAAGAATAACCCTGGATGCAACTTATAGGGCAAGCTTGCTGCTCAGCAGAGCCAAAGGGAGTCCAGGCAATCTTCTCAGAGACCAATCACCCATTTATTTTACCAGGTACATTGACTGAGAACATATTCCCATTTACAGCTACAACCTGGGGAATAGTTACAGGGGACAGGAATGAGCCAATTGGAAGCTGGGGATGATTAGGTGACAGTATGAGGGACAGCTTGGGAATTTAGCCAGGACACCAGGGTTAACACCCCTACTTTTACAATAAGTGCCATGGGATCTTTAGTCAGGACACCTGTTAAACAGCCCATCCAAAAGACTGCACCCTACAAAGGGTAGTGCCCCCAATCACTGCGATATGTTTTTAGATCAGAGGAAAGAGTGCCTCCTACTGGCCCTCCAACACCACTTCCAGCAGCATCAGGGCCCTCTCAGACAGATCAGGGAACTCCCACCCAGCTCTTCCCCTCTGTCCCCTCAAACCACTCTTCTCCCTACTGACTGATGGTAGACACCCCCGTCAGATAATGTCACCCTAATATTACCCCATCTAAATGATAATTTTAAGAAATATCAAAGGAAAATGTAATTGAACGGCTTACTGGGCCCACTGAATAAATCATTAATCGAAGTTGAGATGAAAGAAACTGGGCAGTGGGCAGCATAAAAGTGTTCTCACTCATGGTTGATATCAAACAGTCCAGTGATCACAAAGGATCACTTGAAGCTAATGCTCTGTTCAGTTTTGCAGCTGTTCTCTCTCATTTGTATGCTGGGCTGTCTGGGGGTGTTTTGATATCGTCCACTGGTTGATTTGGTCCCACGCTGGGGGGGTTTGGCTACCGGTAGGTGCGTCTCAGCTGGCGATTGGTCTGGTTGTGTCTCTGTGGTTCAATCAGTGTTCAGGGGTCAGTAGCTCAGTTCCTGGTCCTGTCTCTCTCCTCTCCTCTGCAGCCCACAAGCTCATTACTCACACAGGGCAGGTCAGGCCACCAGGTACCAGTCCACCAGGCAGCTCTGCACCAAGCAAAGCTGGCCCCGCCCCTCTCAACTCTCAGGGGCCTCTGGGTCAGCTGTCAGTCCTCTCCTCAATCAAGTCCATGTCAGTCTGGCCCTGCCTGCTTACTGATGACAACGATGGAGCTGAAGACTACATTTTGAAATTTGGCTGTGTATGGGTGTGTGCTTAGGCATATGTGTTTTGGGGTGGCAGGTAGCCTTGTGGTTAGAGTGTTGGGCCAGTAACCAAAATGTTGCTAGATCAAATCCCTGAGCTGACAAGGTAAAAATCTGTAGTTTTGCCCCTGAACAAGGCAGTTAACCCACTGTTCCTAGGCCGTCATTGTAAATAAGAACTTGTTCTTAACTGACTTGCTTAGTTAAATAAAAATATAGGCTAAATACATCTAATACAACTCCTGCCAACAACCTCAACTCTCTCCAGGGCAGATGTCATGTGAATTCAGTTGGGATGAGAAGTGGCCCATGAAAGAAATAAGGAAAAACAGAGGTTATTTGGCATCACCTCAGTCAGTATGTCAACAGCAGCTCTTACTCAGCCCAACTTCATATGTGTTATCTATGTTTGTCTTTTTGCACACACACACACACACACACACACACACTGCTCCAGATCTAGAATGTTCCATGTAAGAAAAACACTCCCATATTCCTGCTAGGCCAAGCGATTACCTCCAGCACAACAATCCATCTGTCCAAACATGTTAGTGACTAGCTGGCGCTGTACTCATGTCTGTTGTGACTTCATTCTAGGGCTGACCCCTTTTAGTCGAATGGTCGATTGTTTGGTCCATAGGCTGTTGGTCGACCAAGATCTCTTTAGTCAATCAGTAGCAAATATATATAAAAAAAAAATATATGGAACACGAGACACCTGTCTGATTCACGCCTGTCTGAGTGGACTAATCCATTGTGGAGGCCTGTCTGAGTGGACTAATTCATTGTGGAGGCCTGTCTGAGGGGACTAATCCATTGTGGAGACCTGTCTGAGTGGACTAATCCATTGCGGAGACCTGTCTGAGTGGACTAATCCATTGCGGAGGCCTGTCTGAGTGGACTAATCCATTGTGGAGACCTGTCTGAGTGGACTAATTCATTGCGGAGACCTGTCTGAGTGGACTAATCCATTGCGGAGGCCTGTCTGAGTGGACTAATCCATTGCGGAGGCCTGTCTGAGAGGACTAATCCATTGCGGAGACCTGTCTGAGTGGACTAATCCATTGCGATCTGGTGATCTGATTTGGTGATCTGATACTATTTCTGATTGTCTCAACTCACCATCACTACGGAGTTTTTACATTCATTGAGAATGACAATAGTTCCTCGACGTAGCATATTTGAAAAATCTTTCCAGCTCTCTACTTTTCGATAATAACTCAGCATGAAAGGGGGGAAAATGTGATGCTCTGATCCGGTGGAAACATCATAAAATAGACCTACCTGATTACTTCTTATCCCTTGAGAAAAAACAACCTACAGCTGAGCTTACTGGCACTGGAAACTCTGAGGGACAGAATATTTGATGCAACATTGTAAGTTTGACCAAGTTAATACAATAGTTGATAGAATGTTTCCAGTTCCTTGCCATCAGGCCATGCGTAGCCAATCGGATTCATGGGATATGTTCTACCTGTGGTCTGTAATGTTTTTATTTGTGGGCTTTATGTAGGCTATTTTTACATAATGGCAATAGAAGTTACTTTCAGATTTGGATAATTTTCATTTAGAATTTTGACTAGCCACATGACATTGATTTTGAGATATGAAGACTTATTATAAATGGTATTACCTGGCAACTTCAGGAGTGTAACTGCAGAATTTACGAAGGCCAGCAGCAACGGGAGGTGAAGGATCAGGAACAGGTTTTTTTCTTCTGGTTGGGCTCCCGAGTGGCGCAGCGGTCTAAGACACTGCGTCTCAGTGCAAGAGGCGTCACTACAGTCCCTGGTTTGATTCCAGGCTGTATCACATCCGGCCGTGATTGGGAGTCCCATACGGTGGCGCACAATTGGCCCAGCGTCGGCCGTCATCGTAAATAAGAATTTGTTCTTAACTGACTTGTTAAATAACATTTTAAATATTGATCTCTGGCTCCCTCTTTAGTAGTTTGTGTGTCTTCATTTTTAATCTCAGTGCTTAAAGCATCAGACAAGCTCAGTAGCCTACATATAGTTGATTTTATTCAAACATAGTGTGTGTCTACATATGGAAAAGTACACATTTAAAATTTAGACCACTCGGTTGATGGAAAGAACAGATGACTCTCGGTCAACCAATATTATTTTTAGCCGGGGACAGCCCTATTCCATTCATATTTCACTAGACATCAGTACACACCTTTAACACTGTGTTGAGTCATATACATCAATGTGGTGGACATAGCACTCCTGGTGGTGTGAGTGAGAGAACTATAGACATGTTTATTGTTATTGAGTGGCAGTAAAGGTGTATTGATTAGTTACTAACAGCAGTGGTCCATTGATTAAAGGCTACTCAGCACAGGAAGTGGTCGAGGCTGGAACACCATGTTGTGTCATATAACCTACACACTCCCTGAAGTGTGACTGCTGCGGCCCACTTCGGGGATGGTTACCATGGTGACGCGCCTAGGGACACTGTGCGCATCCATTATGGAAGTCATGTGCAGTGAGACGGGGCGATGGGCGTGAAGGGCCTGGGGGCCAGGGGAAGCAGCTGTCCCTCAAGCCAGCCCGACCACAAAAGAGACACATCTGGAAGGCTAACAGCTGCAGGGGTCCACTCCATGTTAGCTCTGCTAGGCTACTGCAGAGGAGAGACGTGTTGCCTGCAGGGGTCCACTCCATGTTAGCTCTGCTAGGCTACTGCAGAGGAGAGACGTGTTGCCTGCAGGGGTCCACTCTAGTTCTCTGCTATGGACAGGAGGGAAAATGCGCTGCACCTGTGATACAGGACGTTTTTGAACTAAAGCCCTGTCCAACCTAGCTTGTCTATGCTTCACTGTTGTCCTTTATTGCCAATAACAATAGTTATTTAATAACAATATTATTGATTAGAAAAAGGCATACTGTAGGAACTAGGAAGAGTGTTTACCATACATATGCTCAGTCACAAGAAGAACAAGTCTTTAAGAAACTTCAGAAAGAATAAGAGAATAAACTGCAAATGCTTTTTTTTTTAAATGGGTCACCGTTTAAGCATCACGCATTGCAGACACATAAAAGAACCATGACATTACAAGGGTAGTAACTCTGTCATGCTCTCAGAGGCATGAGCAAAATATAGCTCCACAAAAGCAGAGCTGAGGGTGCCTGGGACCCAGGTGTTATCATGTATTAACGTGGCTATGTAAAACTGACATCAGCTATGACAACATTATGAGTTACTTGCAGTAGGATTACTGGTGGGTGCGGTCAGTAAGCCTACACGTCTCGAAGGGGAATCCGTTTAGGTCATTAACAGGGGAATCAGTTTAGGTCATTAACTTGTTGAGTGTAGGGGGCAGTATTTTGATGTTTGGATGAAAAACATACCCAAATGAAACTGCCTATTTCTCAGGCCTAGTATCTAGAATATGCATATACTTGTTAGATTAGGATAGAAAACACTCTAAAGTTTCCAAAACTGTCAAAATATTGTCTGTGAGTATAACAGAACTGATATTGCAGGCGAAAACCTGAGGAAAATCCAACCCGGAAGTGCTGTTTTTCCTGAAAGCTCTCTGTTCCATTGCCTGCCTTCACTCCATTTAAAGGGATATCAACCAGATTCATTTTCCTATGGCTTCCCCATGGTGTAAACAGTCTTTAGACATAGTTTCAGGCTTTTATTTTGAAAAATTTGCGAGAAAGATCACATCGCGTCATTGGATGGCTGGGTGCCAGCAGCGTTTTGCATGCGCAACAGCTTGGAGCAGACATTTTCTCTCTCTCCTATTGAAGAAGCTACAGTCCCGGTTGAAATATTATTGATTATATATTGTAAAAGCAACCTGAGGATTGATTATAAAAAAGGTTTGATATGTTTCTACGAACTTTACGGATACTATTTGGAAATTTTGTCTGCCCGGTCGTGACCGCTCGAGCCTGTGGATTTCTGAACATAACGCGCCAACCAAATGGAGGTATTCTGAATATAAAAATAATCTTTATGGAACAAAATAAACATTTATTGTGTAACTGGGAGTCTCGTGAGTGCAAACATCTGAAGATCATCAAAGGTAAGCGATTCATTTTATTGCTTTTCTGACTTTCGTGACCAATCTACTTGGCTGCTAGCTGTTTGTAATGTTTTGTCAGCTGAGAGAGATGTCCTTACATAAACGCTTGGTATGCTTTCGCCAAAAAGCTTTTTTGAAATCTGACACGCCAGGTGGATTGTTGACGAAAATGATCCTGGTAACGGGATGGGTGCATCAAGAAGTTAACAGGGGAATCTGTTTAGGTCATTAACAGGGGAATCAGTTTAGGTCATTAACAGGGGAATCTATTGAGGTCATTAACAGGGGAATCAGTTTAGATTCCCCTGTTAATGACCTAAACTGATTCCCATGTTAATGACCTAAACAGATTTAGGTCATTAACAGGGGAATCTGTTTAGGTCATTAACAGGGGAATCTGTTTAGGTCATTAACAGGGGAATCCGTTTAGGTCATTAACAGGGGAATCCGTTTAGGTCATTAACAGGGGAATCCGTTTAGGTCATTAACAGGGGAATCCGTCCCCTACTCAGGTCTTCCAGTACCCCCAACATTACATATTTTTGTCAGGGGTTGCAACAAAAATGTGTACTTTTGGGAGTACTCGACGACCGGAGTTGGGAAACACTGGTTTACTGTAGGTTATAAAAACACAGACATATGGTATTGATTAGGAAGGACTGTTTGGTATTGATTAGGCAATATGGTTGGAATCTAATAACTTCTTCCAATATTCCCTGTTTGGAGGAGTCATACATGGTCCAGTTGAATGGGCATACAGTAGTGATAGTAAAGACTCTGGCTGTGGGGGCAGAGAGGAAGACCGTGGCAGACAAGAGCACGTGGTTGTAGGAGCAGAGAGGAAGACCGTGGCAGACAAGAGCACGTGGCTGTAGGAGCAGAGAGGCAGACCGTGGCAGACAAGAGCACGTGGCTGTAGGAGCAGAGAGAAAGACCATGGCAGATGAGAGCACATGGCTGTAGGAGCAGAGAGGAAGACAAGAGCACTTGGCGTCCTACAGTATTTCCCCCTGAGCCTTGAGACTTGCATGCTGTAGCCTGAGTCAGCCAACCGGCCTAATCTAGGTGGAGAAGGAGGAGGAGGGAGATGAGGAGGAGGGAGAGAGGATAGGGAAAAAAAGATGGGGTGAGAAGAGGGAGAGAGAAAGACGGGAAGAAAGGGAGAGAGATGGAGCAGGCCTGGTAGCGACTCATGGCCGATATATGACACAATTACTTTCATCACAGAGAGAGAGAGTGCTGCAGTGCTCTCTCTATCTCCTCTTGTTCTAATGGAAAACGTGCAAGGGACTTAATGCTGCTCGCTGCTAATATGGAGATACATACACAGAGAGCTAAGAGGGAAGAAGAAGCTATGATGTGTTTTCTGATTTACACTGACTGACTCCAGTCAAGTAAAAACCTTCCCAGTCCCACAGGGCAGACAGTGAGAAAGTAGCAGATATACTGTAGATCTGTTTCACTGAGCTGTTATGATTACATTACAGCCCTCCTCCCCGATCCCTCCCTATATCAGTCATCTCACCCTGTGATGTGGTCTCCAAGCCATCTGAGGAAGCTGCCCCAGTGCACACCCACAGCTGAAGCATGTATAAACAGTGGTGTGGGCTAGGAGTGGGCTGTGGCTAGGATAGGGCACTCTTTCACAGCATGGCAGAGGTTCCCATATGCTCTAGGGTGTGGTGGTGGCGGTGACTAGATGAGGGGTTTTTGGGGTGCGACTGTACCACAGCTCTACAGAACATCGTCACTCTCATGTCAGAGTTAAATTGTTCCCAGCCAGCATCTCTTGTTCATTTAGCCAGTTAACACTCCCCAGAGTAATCCCAAACCAGCCTGTATGTCTCGGCTTGAACATGTCTGTGTTCGGATCCAAGAACCTCACTGCCAGCCTAAGATTTATGTAACCCCCCCACTCTTTCCAAGGACATGGGAAATATGTGGTGTGTGTGTATATAGCGAAAAAATGACGATACATACAATGTTACTGTACTAATGAAGTCCTGTTTTTTATCTTGCAGGGCAAACATTGATGAAGTGGAGACGGAGGTGGTAGAGATTGAAGCTAAACTAGACAAGGTAAGAAATCTTTTTTATATTTTTAATATCTCTTATCTTTTTAGCAATCCACAGGAAGCCTTTTCAGATATCCTACATACCTATTATCCCTGTAGTATAAGCCATATTATAAACTGGCTGGTTCGAGCCCTGAATGCTGATTGGTTGACAGCTGTGGTATATCAGACTGTATCACAGGTATGACAAAACTACTCTAATTACGTTGGTAACCAGTTTATAATAGCAATAAGGCACCTCAGGTTCTAGTGGTATATGGCCAACATGTCACAACGGCTAAGTGCTGTATGCAGGCACTCTGCGTTGGCCATATACCACACTTCCTTGTGCCTTATTGCTTAACTAAACCACTGTTGTCCTGCTAAGTGTTGGCTTCTAGTGCTCATAGGTTTTATTTTGATAGAAAGCATGTGATACATCCATTGCAGCATATTTAAGTTATTTTTAATTTACAGTACATCCCATCTCCTACTGCACTGTTAATTAAATGAGATTAGAGACATACAGGACTGTATATGATAGGATTAAAGGATGATGGTGATAGTAGCTAAAACCTCTTAACCTGCTACACTACTGCCTAGAGTGCCCAGTTTACACACACACACTGATTAACAAAGTGGCATGCAGCCCTCCAATCTAGACAATCTGAGTAGGACCATTAGACAGGTTGGAGAATCCTACTATTGTACATTTTCGCCCATCAGTATAACACTGTGTGCTTGTTGTAAATTTGTCTTTGTTAAACCACTGAGTACTGGGTGCAACTAAAAAGGAAAGCATAATCTCACTCAGATTACTTGCTTAATGTTTCAGCAGCTCAGGTTTGTGTGGACTAAACGTGACGTCGCGGGGCGGGGGGGGGGAGGGAAGAGGACTGACAGCATTAGAATGCATTAGACTGGCTTTCAAAGCACTGGGTTACCCTCTAACGAGGGAGCATGATGCTTTGGGTTACCCTCTAACGAGGGAGCATTTTGCTTTGGGTTACCCTCTAACGAGGGAGCATGATGCTTTTGGTTACCCTCTAACGAGGGAGCATGATGCTTTGGGTTACCCTCTAACGAGGGAGCATGATGCTTTGGGTTACCCTCTAATGAGGGAGCCTGATGCTTTGGGTAATTCTCTAAACGAGGGAGCCTGGTGCTTTGGGTTATTCTCTAAACGAGGGAGCCTGATGCTTTGGGTAATTCTCTAAACGAGGGAGCCTGATGCTTTGGGTAATTCTCTAATGAGGGAGCCTGATGCTTTGGGTAATTCTCTAATGAGGGAGCCTGATGCTTTGGGTGATACTCTCAAAATGAGGGAGCCTGATGCTTTGGGTTATTCTATAAATGAGGGAGCCTGATGCTTTGGGTTATCCTCTAAACGAGGGAGCATGATGCTTTGGGTTACCCTCTAACGAGGGAGCATGATGCTTTGGGTTACCCTCTAACGAGGGAGCATGATGCTTTGGGTTACCCTCTAACGAGGGAGCCTGATACTTTGGGTTATTCTCTAATGAGGGAGCCTGATGCTTTGGGTTATTCTCTAACGAGGGAGTCTGATGCTTTGGATTATTCTCTAATGAGGGAGCCTGATGCTTTGGGTTATTCTCTAAACGAAGGAGCCTGGTGCTTTGGGTTATTCTCTAAACAAGGGAGCCTGATGCTTTGGGTAATTCTCTAAACGAGGGAGCCTGATGCTTTGGGTAATTCTCTAATGAGGGAGCCTGATGCTTTGGGTAATTCTCTAATGAGGGAGCCTGATGCTTTGGGTGATACTCTCAAAATGAGGGAGCCTGATGCTTTGGGTTATTCTCTAAATGAGGGAGCCTGATGCTTTGGGTTATCCTCTAAACGAGGGAGCCTGATGCTTTGGGTAATTCTCTAAACGAGGGAGCCTGATGCTTTGGGTAATTCTCTAAACGAGGGAGCCTGATGCTTTGGGTAATTCTCTAAATGAGGGAGCCTGATGCTCTGGGTTATCCTCTAAACGAGGGAGCCTGATGCTTTGTGTTAATGCTCATGATGTCACGAGTCCATCTGTTCTGTTTGACCTTGAATTATGTGTCGGGGAGGTTAGTCTGCTGCTTCACTAACATCACTGTTGGTATCCTGCAGTGGGCTCCAAATGAGCAAGGACAGTGAAAAGTGCATAATGTTTCTGTTTGACAGTATGTGAGGGTAAAAGGCTATTTGGCTCGTCAGGTGTCATGATATAGTGGTTAGCATATAGTTCATACATACTGTAGCTTACATCTTCTGGTATTAACTGTTGAGTAATAAACATACATGAGAACCATATATCAAGTGTTATATCCAAGTTACTCATATGGGTTTGAATTTGCCTCAACAATGTTAACTCTCACCAGAAGCCCAAACCACTAGTGTACTATCACAATACAAAGGGCATTACCGTACACCAACATGACTGTCAAACCACTAGTGTACTGCCACAATACACAGAAGAAGGGCATTGCTGTACACCAACATGAACCCAACTATCAAACCACTAGTCCTGTGGTAGGACTCTCCTCTCAACATAAAACACTGGCAGCCCATGTCCAGTTCACTCCCAGTTCTACAGGGCTTTGAGTGATTAACATGAGAGGATAGGGTTGGTTGGCTAGCCCTGAGTTGAATCTGGCTAGCAGCTGTTAGGAAATGGCACTTTTCTTGAGAAGAGTATCTCGAGCAGAGTGAGAGTGAGAGAGGCTGGTGTTGATTCAATGTCTTGCGAATGTAGAAAGAAACAACAAACATTGTAGTGAACCATATATTAGGCTACATGTCAAAAGTTCAGTTGTCAGCATTTAAACAGTGTGACAAGTATTTGATACACTGACAATTTTGCAGGTTTTCCTACTTACAAAGCATGTAGAGGTCTGTAATTTTTATCATAGGTACACTTCAACTGTGAGAGACGGAATCTAAAACAAAAATCCAGAAAATCACATTGTATCATTTTTAAGTAATTAATTTGTACTTGCACACACTGTTCCCGGCCGCAAACCTGAACCTATAGGGGAGGGTCCGGGTGGGCATCTACCCTCGGTGGCGGCTCCGGTTCTGGACGCAGCCCCCCCTCCTTACGCTGATCCCTCCGCCTTTGTATATCTGGACCGTGGATCATCGCCGGAGGCCCCGGACTGGGAACCGTCGCCGGAGACCCAGGACTGGGGACCGTCGTTGGAGGTTCCGGACCGGGGACCGTCGCCGGAAGCTCTGGACTGGGAACCGTCGCCGGAAGCTCTGGACTGGGATCCGTCGCCGGAAGCTCTGGACTGGGAACTGTCGCCGGAAGCTCTGGACTGGGGACCGTTGCCGGAAGCTCTGGACTGGGAACTGTCGCCGGAAGCTCTGGACTGGGGACCGTCGCCGGAAGCTCTGGACTGGGGACCGTCGCCGGAAGCTCTGGACTGGGGACCGTCGCCGGAAGCTCTGGACTGGGGACCGTCGCCGGAAGCTCTGGACTGTGGTGGCGCACAGGAGGCATGGTGCGTGGGACCGGTACAGGTGGCACCGGGCTGAAGACACACACCTCAGGGCGAGTGCAGGGAGCAGGCACAGGACGTACTGGACTGTGGAGGCACACTGGAGGCCTGGTGCGTGGGACCGGTACAGGTGGCACCGGGCTGAAGACATGCACCTCAGGGCGAGTGCGGGGAAGAGGCACAGGACGTACTGGACTGTGGAGGCGCACTAGAGGACTGGTGCGTGGGACCGGTACAGGTGGCACCGGGCTGAAGACACGCACAGCGCGAGTGCGGGGAGCAGGCACAGGACGTACTGGACTGTGGATGCGCACTGGAGGTCTGCAGCGTAGAGCTGGCACAATCCATCCTATTTTCGCCCTGCAAATGCAGGCGCTGGCACAGGACGCACTGGGCTGTGAAGACGCACTGGAAACACAGTGCGCAGAGCCGGCGCAGGATATCCTGGTCCAAGGAGGTGTACTGGAGACCAGGAGCGCTGAGCCGGCACCATCCGTTCTGGCTGGATGCCCATTCTAGCCTGGCCAATGTGAGGAGCTGGAATAGAGCGCACCGGGCTATGAATACGAACTGGAGACATTGTGCGCATCACTGCGTAACACGGTGTCTGACAAGTCACACGCTCCCCACGGTAAGCATGAGGAGTTGGCTCAGGTCTCCAACCTGACTCAGCCAATCTCCCTGTGTGCCTCCCCCCCCAAAAAAATTTGGGAGCTGCCTCTCGGGCTTCTGTGCTAGCTGTGTCCCCTCGTATCGTCGTCGTTCCTCCTGCGCTATCTCCATCTGCTTCCATGGTAGGCAATCCTTTCCAGTCATGATTTCCTCCCACGTCCAGTATCCTTTACCATCCAAAATCTCGTCCCATGTCCATGATGTCTGCTCCTCCTGGCCATGCTGCTTGGTCCGTATAAAGATGAGACCAAGGCGCAGCGTGAGTAGAGCTCCACATGTTTTTAATAAAACTGAAACTCAGCAAAACAAAACAAACAAGCACAAACGAAACGTGAAGCTATACGAATAGTGCAGACAGGCAACTAAACATAGAACAAGATCCCACAAACACCAAAGGGAAATGGCTACCTAAATGTGATCCCCAATCAGAGACAACGATAAACAGCTGTCTCTGATTGGGAACCATATAAGGCCAACATAGATATACAAAAACCCCTAGACCTACAAAACTCTAGACACACAAAAACCCTAGACAATACAAAAACCCAATACAAAAACTAGCATACCCACCCTAGTCACACCCTGACCTAACCAAAAGATAAAGAAAACAAAGATATCTCAGGTCTGGGCGTGACAGCCGTTGCCAGAGAATTGAACATTCATTTCTTTACCAATGTCGTTTTAGAGAATTTGGCAGTACGTCCAACCGGCCTCACAACCTCAGACCACGTGTAACTACACGTGCCCTCCACATCCGGCTTCTTTACCTGCGGGATCGTCTGAGACCAGCCACCCGGACAGCTGATGAAACTGTGGGTTTGCACAACCCAATAGTATTTGCACAAACTGTCAGAAACCATCTTGGGGAAGCTCATCTGCATCCTCAACATCCTACCAGGGGCTTGACCTGACAGCAGTTCAGCATCATAACTGACTTTAGTTGGCAAATGCTCACCTTCGATAGCCACTGGCACGCTGGAGAAGTGTGCTCTTCATGGATGCTCCCGGTTTCAACTGTACCGGGAAGATGGCTTGTATGGCGTCGTGTGGGCGAGCAGCTTGCTGATGTCATCATTGTGAACAGAGTGCCCCATGGTGGCGGTGGGGTTATGGTATGGGCAGCCATAAGCTACGGACAATGAACACAATTGCATTTTATCGATGGCAATCTGATCACAGAGATACCGTGATCAGATCCATACCTATAACGACATAAGGCGAGACCCAGACGCAGACACAGGAGGCAGATGGTTTGAGTTCTGCTATATATTAGAATCCAATGGATAGACAAAAGGCAGGTCGGGGACAGGCAAGAGTTCATAGCCAGGGCAGAGTCCAAAACGGTACAGGGCGTCAGGCAGGCTCGAGGTCAGGGGCAGGCAGAGTGGTCAGGCAGGCGGGCTCAGAGTCAGGACAGACAAGGATCAAAACCAGGAGGATGAGAAAAAGAGAGACTGGGGGAAAAAAACAGGAGCTGAGAGAAAACTGCTGGTTGACTTGGCAAACAAGACGAACTGGCACAGACAGACAGAAAACACAGGTATAAATACCAAGGGGATAATGGGGAAGATGGGTGACGACAAGCACAAGGACAGGTGAAACTGATCAGGGTGTGACAATACCAGATACGGACTGTTTTTTTTTTACCCTATCTGTGACCAACAGATGCATATCTGTATTCCCAGTCATATGAAATCCATAGATAAGGGCATCATTTATTTATGTAAATTGACTGAGTTCCTCATATGAACTGTAAATCTTTGAAATTGTTGCATGTTGCGTTTATATTTTTGTTCAGTGTAGTAATGTGACTTGTGATCTTTCTGTGTATTCGTCAGTGTGTGGATTGGAAGAGTATTTGGGCAGTTACAGTAGATCCTGGCCTATGCTAAACCATAGAGTAGATACATCAGTTGATAGATGTATCTTTGTGGTTATAACCAACAAGTCTTCACAGTTAAACACTCTGGTTTTAATTCTCCAGTCCTGGACCACATTTCCCCCTCAGTAGTGACATGCGTGTTTAGTTGCATTCTTATGTCACAGGTTAACATGTGAGAATGTTCTCCACCACACCACACATTACCGTGGGTGATACAGTATGATCATGGAGGGGGCTAAAACCAACATGCAACCAACCGTAGGACGTAATCACCAAGTGTGGTGAGCATGTTTTTAAATGCAGAAAAGGGTTAGGTGGGAATATGATGCAGGTATTTGCTGTGGGAAAAATATGGTATGCTGCAAGAGCATCAGTGATATAATCACATGGACGGCCCATTTCAAGGTTATCTCACCAGTCCATTTACAAGCCAGAGAAAGTCCCTCTACTGTACACAGTATTTAAGAATGGAATCGACTTGTATGTAGCGAGATATATAATTTGATGTTCTGTATACAGACCCTACTTTCCTCTACTTACCCCCACACACTCACTCATTCTCTCTGTCTTTCTCTCTCTTTTCTCCTCCCCTAGCTGGTGAAGCTATGCAGTGGGATGATCGAGGCAGGGAAGGCGTATGTCAGTGCCAACAAACTCTTTGTGAATGGAATCCGGGACCTGTCCCAACAATGCAAGAAGGATGAGATGATCTCGGTGAGGTTCAGTTGGATCCAGAATAAATTTCAAGTCTATTCAACACTCATCTATTGGTTAGGTTACAGCCTCATAACCTTGTTATTGTACACACTGACTGAATATCTATCACATACTACACATAACGGTACATCTATGTTTTCTGGATATTTAAGGCTCATCACATAACTTGTCTCCCTATGTACATACTACTAAACTCAGCAAACAAAGAAACTCACTGTCAACTGCGTTTATTTTCAGAAAATGTAACGTGTAAATATTTGTATGATCATACAAGATTCAACAACTGAGACATAAACTGAACAAGTTCCACAGACATGTGACTACAGAAATTGAATAATGTGTCCCAGTAACAAAGGGGGGGGGGTCAAAATCAAAAGTGACAGTCAGTATCTGGTGTGGCCACCAGCTGCATTAAGTACTACAGTGCATCTCCCCCTCACGGACTGCACTCGATGTACCAGTTCTTGCTGTGAGATGTTACCCCGCTCTTCCACCGAGGCACCTGCAAGTTCCCGGACATTTCTGGGGGGAATGGCCCTAGCCCTCACCCTCCGATCCAACAGGTCCCAGACGTGCTCAATGGGATTGAGGCTCTTCGCTGGCCATGGCAGAACACTGACATTCCTGTCTTGTAGGAAATCACGCATAGAATGAGCATTATGGCTGGTGGCATTGTCATGCTGGAGGGTCATGTCAGGATGAGCCTGCAGGAAGGGTACCACATGAGGGAGGAGGATGTCCTCCTAACGCTCATTCCTTCGACGATAAACGCAAATCCGATCGCCACGCCCAGTGAGACAAAACTGCGACTCGTCAGTGAAGAGCACTTTTTGCCAGTCCTGTCTGGTCCAGCGACGGTGGGTTTGTGCCCATAGGCGACGTTGTTGTCGGTGATGTCTGGTGAGGGCCTGCCTTACAACAGGCCTACAAGCCCTCAGTCCAGCCTCTCTCAGCCTATTGTGGACAGTCTGAGCACTGATGGAGGGATTGTGCGTTCCTGGTGTAACTCAGTTGTTGTTGCCATCCTGTACCTGTCCTGCAGGTGTGATGTTCGAATGTACCGATCCTGTGCAGGTGTTGTTACACGTGGTCTGCCACTGCGAGGACGATCAGCCGTCCGTCCTGTCCCCTTGTAGCGCTGTCTTAGGCGTATCACAGTACGGACATAGCAATTTATTGCCCTGGCCACATCTGCAGTCCTCATGTCTCCCTGCAGTATGCCTAAGGCATGTTCACGCAGATGAGCAGGGACCCTGGGCATCTTTCTTTTGGTGTTTTTTCCAGAGACAGTAGAATGGCTTCTTTAGTGTCCTAAGTTTTCATAACTGTGACCTTAATTGTCTACCGTCTGTAAGCTGTTAGTGTCTTAACAACCGTTCCACAGGTGCATGTTCATTAATTGTTTATGGTTCATTGAACAGGCATGGGAAACAGTGTTTAAACCCTTTACAATGAAGATCTGTGAAGTTATTTGGATTTTTACAAATTATCTTTGAAAAACAGGGTCCTGAAAAAGGGACGTTTCTTTTTTTGCTGCGTTTATAAAACATTTGGTTGAATGTCATGGGCTCTCTACTTAATGCTTAGTCTTGGGAGTGGTTGGTGCTTTCCTGCTCTCTGACCGCATGCCTGAGTAAGTCTGTGTGTAAACCTGAATACTCTACTAATGGATTAGTCAGTGTCAGAGGAGGAATCAGGCCTGGAGTGGGGACTTACTACAGTACGTCTTGGCCAGGCTTTCAAGACCAGCGTCTCCAGTACTTTCCAGAGCTGATTGTCCACCAACATTAAGGACTGCTAGTGCTTGGCTTCCCAATAGGTTTACCCTTATGTCTAATTCTGAGGATCAATTATGCTCTTATTTGTCATTTTTCATTGTACAAATATAAAAGAGCCTGGCCTCCAGTGATGTTTCCCTTAGTTTTGTTCTCTTAATGTTGTACAATATGGGGGAAACAATCCTCTTTTTTACTACAAATGTTAGTGTCAACCAGTAAAATGGACCAATTTAAACTTAATTTGACTATTTGTGTATGTAAATTAGCTACTTTCATCAATAAAATTAATCAAAATGTGCACTCTTGTATTTTTTTGTAGCTCTTGGACTTGGCATAGCAGCATTAGCAAAGTGAACTGGATCTCTCGGTCTCTAATCTTGTTAATATGCTGTAATACAATATTCTGAAGCTATTGTGTCTTGTTTTCCTTGCAGGAGTGCCTGGAGAAGTGTGGGGAGAGCCTCCAGGAAATAGTCAACTACCACATGGTAAGTCTCCCCCCCCTCTCTTCCCCAAACTGTCCCCACATACTCTAGTCCAGATACTGTATGTCCATAGGGACCAGGCAGCACTGAGCACAGTGATTTCATCACATCTTGAAATGCTAACATGGACCGGCATTTAGGCCTCGCAAGGGTCTCCTATTCCCTCTAACACAAGCCTGGGGGGTCAGTCTGACCTGGCTTTAAATGATTCAACATGCAGCAACATTTCATTCACAAATCATTCAATGTCTCTTTTTCTCGGTTATTTGATGGCTGTCCTGACTCTCTGTGGTCGCGTAACTATGACCATCTGCAAATCAGCACACTTTCTTGAAGGTCAATTCCACCACTTTTCAACCTGATCGTGGACTACAGGATGCTGATCGTGTACTATAGGAAAAGTCTCATTAACATCGACAGGACTGAAGTGGAGACTGGTGGGGCAGAGACTGGGGGGGAGAGACTGGGGGGGGGGCTGGGAAAGAGACTGTGGGAGGTGCGGGCTTATTGCCAAGTCTTAATGTAATTAAACAGTTACTTACCAGTATTTATTTGCACACATTCCCTGGATAATCAGCAGGGGTACAGCAAATGTGACCATCCAGAGCTGTGAAGCTGGCAGCTGTAGACAAAGCACCCCTGTAGACAAAGCACCCCCAAAGCACCCCTTCACGTTCCCTGTAAGGATCAGCCAGGAGGGATTCTCTAGATCCTGGTCCAGGGGAGGGGGATTCTGCTACATTTAGATTGGATTCTCTGCGTTAGTAGAATTCTCAAGTGGGATGACAAGATCTGAGGCCTCATTTATCAACTTTGCATAAATTTAACACTAAATATCTGCATGCGCCATTTCTGAAAATATGTTTTGGGGTATATTTTGTGCGTACGCAAAGTTTCTAAACGAGGCCCCTGGTCTCTTGGGCATGGTAACTGTTGATGGATGAGAGGAGACAGTGGGATTCTAGCATTACACCAAAAGCATTCCTGCAACCTTTCCATGCAGAGAGTTAGTGTTATGGTTAGTTTATACTAGAGGTTGACCGATTATGGTTTTTCAACGCCGATACCGATTATTGGAGGACCGAGAAAAGCTGATACCGATTAAATCGGCCAATTTTTATATATATATATATTTGTAATAATGACAATTACAACAATACTGAATTAACACTTTTTAAAAAACTTAATATAATAGATAAATAAAAATAACGTTTGAGTTCCTTGCTCAGAACATGAGAACATACAGTGGGGCAAAAAAGTATTTAGTCAGCCACCAATTGTGCAAGTTCTCCCACTTAAAAAGATGAGAGAGGCCTGTAATTTTCATCATAGGTACACTTCAACTATGACAGACAAAATGGGGAAAAAAATCCAGAAAATCACATGAGAAAAATAAAGGCTCCTCTGTCCTCCACTCGTTACCTGTATTAATGGCACCTGTTTGAACTTGTTATCAGTATAAAGTCCATAGAAACTCTATCCACCACCCCTGTTTCTGTCTTGGTAGATGGATCAGTGAACCTCTCCCCAGTCGGCAGACGACAGTCTCTCTTTCCTCACACAGGGAGCACCTGTGTCATCTTGGCCTATTAAGACAATTTATCTCCAGCCGCTCTGCCTCCACACACACAGGCTGCTGTCACCATAAAGCAGCTACACACAGGCTGCTGTCATCTCAGGCTGCTGTCACCACAAAGCAGCTACACACAGGCTGCTGTCACCACAAAGCAGCTACACACAGGCTGCTGTCACCACAGGCTTCTGTCATCTCAGGCTGCTGTCACCACAAAGCAGCTACACACAGGCTGCTGTCACCATAAAGCAGCTACACACAGGCTGCTGTCATCTCAGGCTGCTGTCACCACAAAGCAGCTACACACAGGCTGCTGTCACCACAAAGCCGCTACACACAGGCTGCTGTCACCACAGGCTTCTGTCATCTCAGGCTGCTGTCACCACAAAGCAGCTACACACAGGCTGCTGTCACCATAAAGCAGCTACACACAGGCTGCTGTCATCTCAGGCTGCTGTCACCACAAAGCAGCTACACACAGGCTGCTGTCACCACAGGCTTCTGTCATCTCAGGCTGCTGTCACCACAAAGCAGCTACACACAGGCTGCTGTCACCACAAAGCAGCTACACACAGGCTGCTGTCACCACAGGCTGCTGTCACCACAGGCTGCTGTCACCACAAAGCAGCTACACACAGACTGCTTTCACCACAAAGCAGCTACACACAGACTGCTGTCACCACAAAGAAGCTACACACAGACTGCTGTCACCACAGGCTGCTGTTGCCGCAAAGCAGCCCGGGAATGCCCCAGGCTGCTCAACACAACCCTACCGCTGAGCTGAGCCAGGCTGCTCAACACAACCCTACCGTTGAGCCAGGCTGCTCAACACAACCGTTGAGCCAGGCTGCTCAACACAACCCTACCGCTGAGCTGAGCCAGGCTGGGCTAGGAAACCCCTCAGCACTTTTCTGTGTCTAGTCTACACACACACACACACACAGTGAGCAACCTGGAGGTATGTTAACTACAAACCTCTCTAGTTAAAACTCTGTGGGTTACTGACGCAGAGCAAGCAGTCACTTCAATCCTCCCCCAGGCTATTCATCAACATGTCAGATGGACATCCCATGAGGGTGTCCACTCTTGTCAACCACTAGTGTTTATGTCCAGGCCCTACAGGCCTTGTTGATTGGATTTGAATTATCCACGTGTCTGGGAGATTTCTTGGTTGCACAAGATTTCAATTCTCACTTGCTGTTTTGTGGATTATGATCTTAGATGAGACAAAGCAGAATAATCGCCACACACAGCGACAGAGAGAGATGTTGCTGTTTAGTGTTTTCCCTCTGCCTTGCCAAACTCGGCACCCGCCTCCTAAGACACCGCTTCATTTGAGAGCGATCCTACAAACCTTTAGAAGGGTCAGAAGCACAAAAAGCAGAGGCCTAACTCTCTGATTAGCATATTTATGGCTGGTTGGATGAGGCAAAGTCTCGTGTAAAAAAAAGGAATTCCCTCATTTGCTAATCAAGTGGGGTGCTAGATCCTGACCTGATGGGAGAAACACACTACACTTCCAACAGGAAGGACTGTTCTGGTGCACTCCTCCCTCTGTCTCTCTACCGCTTTCTCTCCTTCTTTCTCTGCTCTCTCTCATTATCTCACTATCTGTTTCTCTCACTCTCTCTCTTTCTCCTTCTCTCTCTTTCTCCTCTCTCTTTCTCCTTCTCTCTCTGCTCTCTCTCGTTTTCTCACTCTCTTTCTCCTTCTCTCTCTTTCTCCTCTCTCTTTCTCCTTCTCTCTCTTTCTCCTTCTCTCTCTTTCTCCTTCTCTCTCTCTTGCCTTCTTTGGACCCAGTGAAGTTTATAGAGTAATAAAACAGTGTAAATACCTTGTGGTTTACACCAGTACTCTGTAGCATTGTGGTTACAACTTCTGGTGTTAATTGATGAAAATGACATGGCTCGTGGTGGTGTTAGGTTTGCCTTGCTGACGTATGTGGTCTAAAAGTCTTAATAAAATTATCTTGTGACGTCATTGTAATTGTATGTTGATCCACAGGTATGTTATTTTCCGTGTACTAAGATCACTCAATGCTGTGTTCAAATCATGTGCCGTAGTTACTGTATGTGGTTGAGGGTTTACTTTGGTCAACCCACTCCTAAAATTCATCCCAAATCTGCTTTCTAATCTGGACACAGCCAATCTCCCAGCTGCCAATCACTTTGTCCCTCAATCAGAGAGAGGATGGGCCACCATCCACCCTACCTCTGACCTAACCCTGCTACTCGCTAAACACGGACATCAAATTCAATTGTGTTATGGGCAAAACCAGAAAAGAACCATTTGCTCTCTTCACCATGTACTGTTCTGTAGCTGTGGTAAAGATTCAGTAGTGCCGCCACATTTGTACCCAAAGCCTCTCTTCACTCTCTCACTGTCTTCCTCCCCTCCCTTTCCCTCTCTCGCCCCCCTCCTCCCCTCTCTCTCGCGCCCTTCCTCCCCTCCCTTTTCCTCTCTCGGTCCCTTCCTCCTCTCTCTCCCCCTCTTGCGCCCTTCATCCCCTCCCTCTCCCTCTCGCGACCTTCCCTCTCTCTCTCTCCCTCTCTCTCTTCCTCCACTCCCTCTCTCGCTCCCTTCCTCCCCTCCCCTCTCTCTCTCTCTCTCCCTCTCTCCCCTCTCTCTCTTCCTCCCCTCCCTCTCTCGCTCCCTTCCTCCCCTCCGCTCACTCTCTCTTACTCCACTCCCTCTCTCTCTCGCTCGCTCCCTTCCTCCCTCCCTTTCTTGCTCCCTTCCTCCCCCTCCCTCTCTCGCTCCCTTCCTCCCCTCCGCTCACTCTCTCTTACTCCACTCCCTCTCTCGCTCGCTCCCTTCCTCCCATCCCTCTGTCGCTCCCTTCCTCCCCTCCCTCTCTCGCTCCCTTTCCCTCTCTCGCTCTCTTCCTCCCCCCCCTTTCCCTCTCTCGCTCCCTTTCTCCCTCCCTCTCTCCCTGCCCCAGTAACCTATTTTACTGCAGCCGCAGCATGGCATGTATTGATGTGAAAGCTGAATTGTGATTAAATGAACTATTATGATTGTAAAAATGAAAAACAGCAATCGCTGTGAATGTCCTTAGAATAAGAGAGGAAAGGGGGGGATTTTGAATGAAAGAGAGGATCTGGGGTGTAGTGTATGTGAGTGTGTTTGTCAGCACGTGTGTTATTCGTTTCACAATACTTGTATGCGTGGAAAGGGTGATCTCAATTTGTATTTGCATTGAATTAATTTTAGAATTAATGTTATAAATCCAGTCCTGTATCGCCCCCTGTTGGTTGAGATTGTATGTTACTGAAGGATGATCAACAGCACTGTAAAATCAGAAACCTCTCAGGATCTACATTTGTGGGCACAAAATAAGTTACATACATGCTCAAAACCTCTACCTCCACATTTGTGACCAACACATGCTAATGGAAACTCCTTTTGTGTTTCAGATTCTGTTTGATCAAGCCCAGAGATCTGTGAAGCAGCAGCTGCACAACTTTGTGAAAGAGTAAGTTTAAAACAACGTTGTCTCATGCTGTCTCTCCTATATAACTATGTAGCTTGAGACCATTTCTCACACACCCAACGTCTCCTTGTTTGGCCTGGAAGCTTTACTGATTTATGGTGTTGGTGGACAACATCATAGGTGTGAAGCAGACAGACTATCCCCAGTCTCAGGACCTTTTACCTGGGAAAAGTCAGGGGTCATGGCCCTGGTCCTGTTTCTGTCTTAACCTCCCGGGAAAAGCTGGGGTGAACTGGAAGGGAGAATAAGGAACACGCGTCTCTAACAAACTTAATTCTCCTTGGTGAATGGTCCAACCACAGGCAGTATTGTCATTCCCAACCACGTATTCAACATACCAGTCCTTGGTGAATCTGTCAACCACAGGCAGTATTGTCATTCCCAACCACGTATTCAACATACCAGTCCTTGGTGAATCTGTTAACCACAGGCAGTATTGTCATTCCCAACCACGTATTCAACATACCAGTCCTTGGTGAATCTGTCAACCACAGGCAGTATTGTCATTCCCAACCACGTATTCAACATACCAGTCCTTGGTGAATCTGTCAACCACAGACAGTATTGTCATTCCCAACCACGTATTCAACATACCAGTCCTTGGTGAATCTGTCAACCACAGACAGTATTGTCATTCCCAACCACGTATTCAACATACCAGTCCTTGGTGAATCTGTCAACCACAGACAGTATTGTCATTCCCAACCACGTATTCAACATACCAGTCCTTGGTGAATCTGTCAACCACAGACAGTATTGTCATTCCCAACCACGTATTCAACATACCAGTCATTGGTGAATCTGTCAACCACAGGCAGTATTGTCATTCCCAACCACGTATTCAACATACCAGTCATTGGTGAATCTGTCAACCACAGGCAGTATTGTCATTCCCAACCACGTATTCAACATACCAGTCCTTGGTGAGTCTGTCAACCACAGACAGTATTGTCATTCCCAACCACGTATTCAACATACCAGTCCTTGGTGAATCTGTCAACCACAGACAGTATTGTCATTCCCAACCACGTATTCAACATACCAGTCCTTGGTGAATCTGTCAACCACAGACAGTATTGTCATTCCCAACCACGTATTCAACATACCAGTCCTTGGTGAATCTGTCAACCACAGACAGTATTGTCATTCCCAACCATGTGTTCCACTTACCCCTGTTATCTGGTCAGGTACAACTAAAGGAATCACATGAAGTGTCCCTTGTTAAACCCAATCTCGCTGTCATCCCCAATTTCTCATTCTCAGGGATGTCCGTAAGTTCAAGGAGACCAAGAAGCAATTTGACCGCATGCGTGAGGACATGGAGATAGCCCAGGTGAAGAACGCCCAGGCTCCCAGGAACAAGCCCCACGAGGTGGAGGAGGCCACCGGAACACTCAGTATCACCAGGAAGTGCTTCAGACACCTGGCCCTCGACTACGTACTTCAGGTGAGACAGACAACATAACCAGAGTAATACATGGACTTAGATCCCTTTGGATCCTGTAGGTCTAGAATAGAATAGAATAGAATATAGAATATCTCAGCATTGTTATAGCTTGGCATGCCCACATGTTGTCTCCTCTGTCTCCGGACAGTTACTAAATTTGCCTCTGGGAACAGAGTGACTGATGTGGTGTGATCGCTGTAGCTTCCTCTGTGTGCAGTATGTATTGTGTCTGCCGGCACTAACGTCCTCTCTGCTCTAATTTGGAGTGTGTGTGTGTCTGTGTGACCCTGTTTGGTTTAATTGAAAGTGGCAGAAGGCAGAGAAGGTCACGGGTGTGTCTGAAGATTTATTCTAGAGACCTCTCAAATGTCGCGCAATATCTCATTTAGGTTTGCATCGTTCTTTAAGATAACCAATGAGCTGAATGTCTGAATTATTTGTTTTATCCCAAAAAAATGCCAACATGATGGCCATGATTAGTTGATATATAGAGCATCACAGTATCATGTTGATTTCATGTGATTTAGTTCATAACATACAACAAAGAGACAGGCAGGACTGAAGGACACAAATGTTGTATATTGTTGGTCACTATACTGACAACAGTGAGATGTATCTATTGTCCACAAGAGGGAGATGTTTCAATGCACAGTAGTATCAGATAAGACTGTTAATGACCTCTTCCCCTCTTGCAGATCAACGTCCTTCAAGCCAAGAAGAAGTTTGAGATCCTAGATGCTGTAAGTGCCCTTAACGTCTGATCCATCACTATAGAGTACTGTGCTGTAGAGTGAGTGTTTTGTTGTTTTTAAAAACACACCAATAATTTATTGCTTATATTATCCTGTCTGTCTCTCCCCTGCAGATGCTGTCCTTCATGCATGCCCAGTACTCCCTCTTTCAGCAGGGCTACAACCTGCTGGATGAGATTGACCCCTACATGAAGAAGCTGGCTGCTGAGGTGAGCTTCACCACCTCCCTCACCACCCTCATCCAGAGCCACAGCCAGCCTACTGCTGTGCTGTTAGCCCCTAAACCCTGCGTCCTGATTGGTATTAGATTATTTCCAATCAGAACCATCGACCCAGGCAGAGTTGCATCACCAATGGATGCGCTGTCCGCTGCTGTGCTGTCTGTTTACATAACAGTGCATTAGCCTTCGGATTTGACTATGGGAAACTTCTGACGTTATCTGTTTAAAAAATCCCTGAATGTGCTGGGTGGTTGACGTAGCAGGTACAGTGTTAGTGAAAGACTTCAGCAGTATAGTATCCCGTCAGGTGGAATACATGTACAGTATGCTGAATAGTGAAACAGACCTGAGTCAGTGCTTCATTACAAAACATTGACCTCTCACGTCATTGCGTTTGGGCTCTGGTAGTTCCAAGTGCTCTAGTCAATTGCTGAGCATCCCTCTTGAATCAATCTGACTGCTATGTTGGAATTGCCCATGCTTAAAATGAAGCGCTTCCATGGATATTTTTGGCTTAAGCTCTTCTCTACTCACACATCTGAGCTGTGTGACCAACCTCATCTGAGTGTGTTTTTTTTTTCTTCCAGTTGGATCAGTTGGTGATTGACTCGGCCATGGAGAAGAGGGATATGGAACACAAGCACGCCACCATACAGCAGAGGGTAAGCAAGCAGCTATTTCACATTTCTCCCTTTCCTCTGGAAGTTGGCGAGGTCTGGGTCTGGGACTGGCTTTGCTGGCCTGTTGGGTATACTAAAAAACAGGATCAAGGCGTTAGCCAAAAAATAAGCTTGAAATGGGCACGATCTAATTGATTCAACAAACAAGAACACATATCTAAGTTTCACTTTTATGACGAACCAGAAGATCAGTAGTTATTTATGTTTGCTTGTCAAAGTTAGCGGGCTAACTCATTGATCCTAATTTATAGTATACCCCTCTGGTTCCATACTGCAGTGGCTCCCAACTCCAGTCCTTCAGTACCCCCAAAAGCACACAATTATGTTGTAGCTTCAGATAAGCACACCTGATTCAATTTGTCAACTAATCATCAAGCCCTAAATTAGTTGAATCAGGTGAGTTTATTTGGGGATACAACAAAAATGTGTGCTGTTGGGGGTACTGGAGAACTGGATTGGGGAAACACTGCCATACTGGATGTGCCATAGCCATGACTCCTCTATCGTTGCCATGCACCATACATGTATGGCTTGATAATGATGGAAGAGGTGTAGGGGACTACGTCTGGGCTAGTCTTCTGTGAGTTGGCCATGTCTGTACTGGGGTTGGGCTGGGAGTTTGGCTGTGTTTTAAGGCACACATTACACGTCAGAGCTCCCTCCAGTCCAGTGACTCCACCACCTGGCTCTGACTGTCTTCTGCTATGACTGGGGGATTAGGAAGGAGACTGGTGAGCGTTTTGATTAGTCTGCCTCAGAAAGGCCGGTCATTGATTTAATCAGGTGAATGAATCAGGTGGAATGAAGTGCTTTAAAGAGGCTAATGATCTCAGTTGTGTCTACTGTAAATAACAATGCTCAGCACTTTTGGTATATGCTAGGCTAGCTAATCACTGAGCTAATCCAGTAAAATGCTGACAATTGAAATGTGTGTTCTCTCTGTCATAGTCTCTGATGTTATTTTAGTGTTTTCACAGATCATTTTGGTCTCAGATGCAGGTCCCCTGTGCAATGCTATATTTACTGGCAAATGTACCTGTCTGTTTGCTGTGACTGTTTGCTGTCAGTTTGATGTGAAACTGACAGCAAACAGACAGCTACATTTGAGGAAAAATCTAAATAAAATTGATTTCAAGAGTGTCATTTTTGTTGAACTCTTATTAAGAACTTTCCATTTCATGACATGTCAAATGTGGGAAACAAACACAGAAGGCAATAGTTCCTCAACACTCAGGAAGTCTGTCCTGTCTGTCCATGTCTGTTTGTGCTGTCCTGCCAACTCCTACAACAATGACCGTAGGGAAGACAGCCCAAACAGATCTGGGACCAGGCTAGTCCTGTCCTGGTTGTGAATGTATAATCCCTGGCCTGTTGACTGGGACTTCCTGAGTTCCTCATGATCTCCATATGAATGAGACACTATAGGGTCCAGTCTCAGGGTCCAGAGCCCCAGGAGCAATACTAATTTACCTCAGGAAGGATCAGTAGCCATCTGTCCATCTGCCTGCAGACCACCAGGCAAGCAGCCCTGGAAACCCCACTCACACCAGGCTACTGCCCATAGTCTGCAGACAGACCAACAGGAGAGTGCAGAATGGGTGTGAGCCCAGCAGTTATTGATCTGTTTATGCCCCAGTGCTTCTAAACACAAGCATCAAACTAACACATTCCACTGGCAAGTGGTAGTTTGTGTTAGTTTGATGCCTGTGAAAATTATGTCAGCATCTGATCACAAGTTAAATGTAGGCTATGCTTTTATAGGGCTGGTCATTTTAAAGAAGAGCTCAAATATCAGAGATAGTAGCTAGGTTTACATCTAGATTTTCATGTGAATATTCTAAAAAACAGTGGTATGTTTCCACCAAACTGAGGTAGTGGCCACAAAATGTACTTTTTCGCTTACGTTTTCATGTATCGAATATAAATCAAATGTTCAATTTGTGCCCATCGCCTTTTTCAACTCTACCTATAACTGTTGTGTTAAATAGCAAATGTGCCAACTCTGGTTTTGGTACATGCGTTCCAGCCAACAGTTTGCAGAGACAGTGCAGGTAGGCTGTGTGGATAGTCTACATGTTGAGGTTATGGATAAGAGTGAGAATATTTTTAGTTGTCAAACGGCAGTCAAGCATCGATCATCATGTCACCAGAACAAGACCCTCAACATTTATTGCAATGATCATAATTGATTTAATCTGTAGCCTAATTTCTGAGTTTTCTGACTTGTGACTCCAAGTTTACTTCCATATCATGGTTATTATATCAATAATACATTTCCACCGCCATTTCTCACATAATTAATTTTACCGACACCAAAAGATCCCACCATGTCGAACAAACAAATGATCTGTCGCCATTTATAAATTCTACTGAAACTTCCTGTTTCCATCACAGCTGTTGTGATTTATTTTAATACAGTATGACTTTACTTGCATAAAAACTGTGGATGGAATGTGGTTGCTGGCTTCCAGAGTCAGATGAGATGAGAAGGAGATTATTGCAGCTTCACCCCCCCCCCCCCCCCCCCCCCCCCCCCCCCCCCCTGGTCTGCAATGCCCTCTTGCATGTTATAATGCTGCTCTCTCTCTCTCTCTGTTTCTCCAACAATGCTGCAATCTGCTCTCCCAGACCCTCATGCAGGTGAGTACATGTTATACTTCACATGTCTGTTGTCTGCTTCTTGTGAGAGACACATGCAGACGTACAGAACAGCTCAGATGTGCCATTGGAGCACATTAGCCAACCTCTTTGAAGTTATCTTAAGCTCTAGTGTGTGGGGCTGCAGACACCTACTACAGCACACTGAGTAGTGTATATGAAGCAATCAGAACCACAGAGCTTTGTATGACTGCTATAGGCATAGCATCAGATAGTATAGCATTTAGTTTGTTCTGAACTGGGTCGCTCTGGTTCTGGTCTCTTTTGTTCAGAAGTTTTCTGCTGAATGGTTCTCTGTGTGTTTTGTAGATTCCCTGAGGCAAATAATCTTATTGATGGACCGGATATTGGTTCTCAATCTCATAGTATTGGGAAATGTGTTTCTTATCACACCACTTCAAGCATCATCTTATATCTCAGCTAAAAAAAAAAGATAAATCATTAGAGGTCTTACAACAACGGGCAGCAGTCTAGCCTACATTTTCTGTGTTCCCTTGTAAAAGTCATACTCTGCTCTGAAAGTGTGAAATATCTCAGGGGTTTGTTTGTCCTTGTCACATTTGAACATGAGAATTAACCCTTGTGTAAACATTCATGAGACAATGACATAGTACAAGCAGAGAGGAGAATAAAGTGCTGCCACTGTGTGACATTTACACCGCTATGACCTCTCTGGTACACAGAGCAGAGAGAGCATGTACATGTCAAGTCCCTGAGAGGTTTTATTCATTTTTAACACTGGTTTTAATGGAGGAGACAATTTTGCCTATGTAGTTTGTAACCACCATGCATCACTCTGGCTCTACACCACTACCGTACAATCTAGAGGTCGACCGATTAATCGGAATGGCCGATTAATTAGGGCCGATTTCAAGTTTTCATAACAATCGGAAATCGGTATTTTTGGGTGCCGATTTGCGATGTTTTATGTTTTTTTTTACACCTTTATTTAATCTTTATTTAACTAGGCAAGTCAGTTAAGAACACATTCTTATTTTCAATGACGGCCTTGGAACAGTGGGTTAACTGCCTTGTTCAGGGGCAGAACGACAGATTTTCACCTTGTCAGCTCGGGGGATCCAATCTTGCAACTTAACTAGTCCAACGCAATAACGACCTGCCTCTTTCTCGTTGCACTCCACAAGGAGGCTGCCTGTTATGCGACTGCAGTAAGCCAAGGTAAGTTGCTAGCTAGCATTAACTTATCTTATAAAAAACAATCAATCATAATCACTAGTTAACTACACATGGTTGATGATATTACTAGATATTATCTACCGTGTCCTGCGTTGCATATAATCTGGCTGAGCATACAAGTATCTGACTGAGCGGTAGTAGGCAGAAGCAGGCGCGTAAACATTCATTCAAACAGCACTTTCGTGTGTTTTGCCAGCAGCTCTTCGTTGTGCGTCAAGCATTGCGCTGTTTATGACTTCAAGCCTATCAACTCCGGAGATGAGGCTCGTGTAACCGAAGTGAAATGGCTAGCTAGTTAGCGCGCGATAATTGTCGTTGTGTTGCTGGTTCGAGCCCAGGGAGGAGCGAGGAGAGGGACGGAAGCTATACTGTTACACTGGCAATACTAAAGTGCCTATAAGAACATCCAATAGTCAAAGGTTAATGAAATACAAATGGTATAGAGGGAAACAGTCCTATAATTCCTATAATAACTACAACCTAAAACTTCTTACCTGTGAATAATGAAGACTCATGTTAAAAGGAACCACCAGCTTTCATATGTTCTCATATTCTGAGCAAGTAACTGAAACGTTAGCTTTCTTACATGGCACATATTTTACATGGAATATATTGCACTTTTACTTTCTTCTCCAACACTTTGTTTTTGCATTATTTAAACCAAATTGAACATGCTTCATTATTTACTTGAGGCTAAATTGATTTTATTGATGTATTATATTAAGTTAAAATAAGTGTTCATTCAGTAATGTTGTAATTGTCGTTATTACAAATAAAAACATTTAAAAAATTGGGCGTTTAATCGGTATCGGCTTTTATGGTCCTCCAATAATCGGTATCGGCGTTGAAAAATCCTAATCGGTCGACCTCTAGTACAATCACAGCATTCTAGGCTACTGTTCCTCTAGCATCAGCTTGTTATTGAATTAGGCTAAATACAAAATAACATTTTGGTCACAAAAAATAAATAGGCCTAATTAATTTTCAGCACTTGAATATTCAGATTTCAGATATAAAATGTAATACATATTTTAAGCTATCACACGCATTAGCAGCTTTTTGCAGGACTGTGATTTATAATGGGTGGTTAGGGGAATGAGAATGTGGGAGTTATTTTTCTCCCGTGTTCTGCTGTGTCTGATAACTCAGATGGGCTCGGTTCCATGGTAACTGTTTCCCATGGCAACAGAGTAGGGAGAGCTAAATGAACCAGGTGGGTTCAGGATTAGGACAGGCAGGCTGTTGTGTTGTGTGTGGGGCTAAGGCTGGTAAGGCTAATTAATGGCAGATGACACCTCAGGCATAATGGGACAAGAAGATCCTGGCTGGTTGCAGACAATAGGGGTGTAGTATGTCGCTGCAGACAGACTGGCTAATCAGTGCCACCAACTGTCTTGTCCTGGCCAGGGTCCATTTGGCAGAGAGTGAGGGGCAGCCATGTCTCCATTCACCAGGTGGGTGATGAATCAGAACTTTCCTTCCTAGTCTGTTTAGTCTAGTTTAGTGTAGTCTCGGGTGTCCACCCACAGTGGGTGAAAGCGCGCTTTGGTGAGGGAATTTCACTTCCTTATATTATAAAATACATTGTACCAAGACACATATGATTCTTCATGTTCTGAATCATTCAGTGGGGTCTTTCTCTAACATATCATTAACATTATATCCAAAAAGTCCGATTTCATAACCTAATACATCTGATAATAACCACCGAGCTCTGACATAACGGTGCAGGTTTCTCCTAACAATGTTTGAGTATTGTACATTTTGTGGTCGTCGTCCTAAAACTTGTTTCCGCGGGTCGCAAAAAGCTACATTAGCATGACACGAGCTGAATTAAATTTGAAAGATTTTGAAAATAAAAAGCTTGGTATTCGCTCAGTGCTCCGTTGACATTTCAGAGAGATAGGAATATTGTTTTTGTGAAAAGGGAACAACAGATTCCTAACTAAGGGATACTGAGATAGTGCTCATGATGAGAATGATGATTTTAATATCTTGCACACTCAACATTTCAGTCAAGCAGTCTGTCTCTATCCAATATCCAAGGGAGGGGCAATGGCAGGATACGTCAATAATGGGCCTTGCTGTCTGTCCAGATGAAAACCTGCAGAGTGTCTGAGACCCATGTAGCATGGCTCTGACCCAGGGCTTTGATATTGAAAACTGCTACGATGACGTGTTCCCTCTCAAAGTGAAATAAATATGTTCTAGAATTGTTCTACAACTTCTAAGAATCAGAGCAAAACCTCATCGTTAACCCCTCACAGCTCTGTACTCAGTGGCCTATGGCCTCTTCCCTCTGAGGAACATGGCTTCTGGAATTCACTGTTTTCACCAGCATGGATTGCAACATACTTTCTAATTGTGCAATTGATGGAATTAAATATAGTCTAATTTCAATAATTTACTTATCAAATAAAACACAAATGGGATTGCACCTGTAAATAGTAAGATTCATTTGGAGTTATCTGATCCCACAAATAATTGTTGAAATGGGTCTGACCAGAGCCATGAATATATGAGTCTGTGTTTGACTATCTCACAGGCTGCTGCTGTGATGTCCTTTCACATTCCACAGCTCCCAGTCCTCCTCTAGCTAAACTTCCCTGCTGCTGGCCAGGATCCTGATGAGAATCTGCTCATATAGGCTAAGTTTAGGGTGCCCAAGTTAGGGGACAAAACAAAGCTCTAACAGTAAATAAGTTAGTTAAAGTAGTTTAATGTAAATGTGTTGTATGCTATTTGGTGTCTGTTTGTTTTGAACATGGTAGGCTAGCTGACTGCGTTGGGGGAAAAAATATGATTTACTGCTAGTCATTTCTTCTCTATAATGCCAGATCATTAGTAATGAAGGGCCTTGTAACAGTATGAGTAACCTAATATCATAGAGTAGAAAATATTTGCTTCCCTTCTTCATAACATGTGTGAGCTTACTCTATGGGCATCTACATGTTTATGGTAAGGATTTTTATTATTGATGGCAACTGGAAATGTATACGTGCATAATTGTGTAGGCTAGGCTAAATGGTAAATGTGCTGCTACTGACAGCTGTTCTATAGTGGCTTGCATTCAGGTTGTTTACTCTTTGTTCGGCTACATGGCAAATAGGCTCATAGCTTCTCAGTGGTGATTGCTTGATTAACTGAACTGGTTGCCAATTGGTTTTCCCCTTCTGCAGAACGTGCACGGGGTCCGAGGTTTGAGGAGTTGTAAAAGTGTCCAAACAGCGCAACGTGGATTCTGGTGTTACTTTAACACTCTGCCAGTCTCTGGGTCAAGAGCGACTTCAGTCTAAGTTCGACGTGCCGCAAATAAATTGGCAGCTGTATGATAATAAGCTCTAATCCAAAGCCTCACACAGCAGCAAGCAGTTGGCTACGCGCATTTATCCACATGCCTGCGTAGGGGAATTAGGCACGATGCAGGACTCTGGCGGTCCGAGCATTTTTCATCGTTCAGACATCAGAGAGGACTTAACTGACACTTGTAACTCCACAGAGATGCCTATTCAATGAGCATTTGATTAGATTAGATATTTTTTCTGTTTTATTTGTGTTTGCCTATTTACATGTCCAATGCTCTTGGATCATTTAAAAGGTTTGAAAATGAAGATATTTGGAAGGTTGGACCGCACTCTGGTGGGTTGACTTTTATTTTGTAGTCTACTTTACTAATAATTGTTTCACTTTGTATAGTCTTGAGTATGTTTGTTATGTTGCTTTTTGGAGAGTTGACCTTTTGTGTAGTGAGGAGAAGACATACTTTTAATAGGGATAGTTTAGTGCCATAAAATATGATTGTTTGTCACGTTCTGACCTCTATTTCTGTTGTTTTGTATTTATTTAGTATGGTCAGGGCGTGAGTTGGGTGGGCAGTCTATGTTTGTTTTTCTATGTTTTGGGGCATTTCTATGTTTTCGGCCTAGTATGGTTCTCAATCAGAGGCAGGTGTCATTAGTTGTCTCTGATTGAGAATCATACTTAGGTAGCCTGGGTTTCACTGTGTGTTTGTGGGTGATTGTTCCTGTCACTGTGTTTGGTGTCACAGGATAGGACTGTTTTGAGTTCTCACGTTTCTTGTTTTTTCTTAGTTTGTTCTTGTATAGTGTCGTAAATAAAGTACAATGAACAACCACCACGCTGCGCTTTGGTCCGCCTCTACTTCACAAGAGGAGAATCGTTACAGAATCACCCACCGCAACAGGACCAAGCGGCGTGGTAACGGGCAACAGCGGCACAAGGAGGAATGGACTTGGGATGATGTGTTGGACGGCAAGGGTTGCTACACATGGGAGGAGATCCTGGCGGGAAAGGATCGCCTTCCATGGGAACAGGTGGAGGCAGCGAGGAGAGCAGAGGCAGCCGGAGAGAGGAGCCGGCGATATGAGGGAACACGGTTGGCAAGGAAGCCCGGGAGTCAGCCCCAAAAATTTCTTGGGGGGGGGCTAACAGGGAGTATGGCTACGCCAGGTAGGAGACCTGAGCCAACTTCCTGTGGTTACCGGGGGGCTAGAGAGACCGGGCAGGCACCGTGTTATGCTGTGGAGCGCACGGTGTCCCCAGTGCGGGTGCACAGCCCGGTGCGGTACATTCCAGCTCCGCGTATCGGCCGGGCTAGAGTGGGCATCGAGCCAAGTGCCATGAAGCCGGCTCTACGCATCTGGTCTCCAGTGCGTCTCCTTGGGCCGGCTTACATGGCACCAGCCTTGCGCACGGTGTCCCCGGTTCGCCTGCATAGCCCAGTGCGGGCTATTCCACCTCGCCGCACTGGCAGGGCGACCGGGACCATTCAACCGGGTAAGGTTGGGCAGGCTCGGTGCTCAAGAGCTCCAGTGCGCCTGCACGGCCCGGTCTATCCGTCACCACCTCCACGCACCAGCCCTCCGGTGGCAGCTCCCCGTATCAGGCTGTCTCTCCGGCCCATCCTTGCAGGGGCTCTCTCCTCTCCAGCGCTGCCGGAGTCTCCCGCCTCTCCGGCGCTACCAGAGCCTTCCTCCTCTCCAGCGCTGCCGGAGTCTCCCGCTTGTTCGGCGCTAGGAGAGCTACTCAGCCCAGCACCGCCAGCGCCGCCCGTCTGCCCAACGCCGCCAGCGCCGCCCGTCTGCCCAGCGCCGCCAGTGCCGCCCGTCTGCCCAGCGCCGCCAGTGCCGCCCGTCTGCCCAGCGCCGCCAGTGCCGCCCGTCTGCCCAGCGCCGCCAGTGCCGCCCGTCTGCCCAGCGCCGCCAGTGCCGCCCGTCTGCCCAGCGCCGCCAGTGCCGCCCGTCTGCCCAGCGCCGCCAGTGCCGCCCGTCTGCCCAGCGCCGCCAGTGCCGCCCGTCTGCCAGGAGCCGCCAGTGCCGCCCGTCAGCCAGGAGCCGCCAGTGCCGCCCATCAGCCAGGGGCCGCCAGTGCCGCCCGTCAGCCAGGGGTCGCCAGTGCCGCCCGTCAGCCAGGGGCCGCCAGTGCCGCCAGTCAGCCAGGGGCCGCCAGTGCCGCCAGTCAGCCAGGGGCCGCCAGTGCCGCCAGTCAGCCAGGGGCCGCCAGTGCCGCCAGTCAGCCAGGGGCCGCCAGTGCCGCCAGTCAGCCAGGGGCCGCCAGTGCCGCCAGTAAGCCAGGGGCCGCCAGTGCCGCCAGTAAGCCAGGGGCCGCCAGTGCCGCTAGTCAGCCAGGGGCCGCCAGTAAGCCAGGGGCCGCCAGTGCCGTCAGTCAGCCAGGGGCCGCCCGAGCAGCTGCCCCTCTGTCCAGAGCAGCTGTCGCCCCTCTGTCCCAAGCTGCTGCCGCCCCTCTGTCCCGAGCAGCTGTCCCTCTGTCCCGAGCAGCTGTCCCTCTGTCCCGAGCAGCTGTCCCTCTGTCCCGAGCAGCTGCCCCTCTGTCCCGAGCAGCTGCCCCTCTGTCCCGAGCAGCTGCCAGCCCTCTGTCCCGAGCTGCTACTGCCCCTCTGTCCCGAGCTGCTACTGCCCCTCTGTCCCGAGCAGTTGTCCCTCGGTCCCGAGCAGCTGCTTCACCTCTGTCCCGAGCTGCCCCTCTGTCCCGAGCAGCCCCTCTGTCCAGTGAGGTCATTGAGAGGGGTGGCCATGGTGAGTAAGCCAGGGAGGCGGACAATAAGGCGGACTAAGACAATGGTGAAGTGGGGTCCGCGTCCCGCGCCAGAGCCGCCACCGCGGACAGACGCCCACCCAGACCCTCCCCTATAGGTCAAGGTTTTGCGGCCGGAGTCCGCACCTTTGGGGGGGGGTACTGTCACGTTCTGACCTCTATTTCTGTTGTTTTGTATTTATTTAGTATGGTCAGGGCGTGAGTTGGGTGGGCAGTCTATGTTTGTTTTTCTATGTTTTGGGGCATTTCTATGTTTTCGGCCTAGTATGGTTCTCAATCAGAGGCAGGTGTCATTAGTTGTCTCTGATTGAGAATCATACTTAGGTAGCCTGGGTTTCACTGTGTGTTTGTGGGTGATTGTTCCTGTCACTGTGTTTGGTGTCACAGGATAGGACTGTTTTGAGTTCTCACGTTTCTTGTTTTTTCTTAGTTTGTTCTTGTATAGTGTCGTAAATAAAGTACAATGAACAACCACCACGCTGCGCTTTGGTCCGCCTCTACTTCACAAGAGGAGAATCGTTACATTGTTTTTAATTTGTGTCATGACTTGATGGAATATTGAACAGCTTATATTGGAAATGCAGTAGTTTATGGTAAACGGCAACAAATTGTCAGATCAGACTGTAACAACAAATTGTCAGATCAGACTGTAACAACAAATGGTCAGATCAGACAGTAACAACAAATGGTCAGATCAGACAGTAACAACAAATGGTCAGATCAGACAGTAACAACAAATGGTCAGATCAGACAGTAACAACAAATGGTCAGATCAGACTGTAACAACAAATGGTCAGATCAGACAGTAACAACAAATGGTCAGATCAGACTGTAACAACAAATTGTCAGATCAGACTGTAACAACAAATTGTCAGATGGTAACAACAAATTGTCAGATCAGACTGTAACAACAAATGGTCAGATCAGACAGTAACAACAAATGGTCAGATCAGACTGTAACAACAAATGGGCAGATCAGACTGTAACAACAAATTGTCAGATGGTAACAACAAATTGTCAGATCAGACTGTAACAACAAATGGTCAGATCAGACAGTAACAACAAATGGTCAGATCAGACTGTAACAACAAATGGGCAGATCAGACTGTAACAACAAATTGTCAGATGGTAACAACAAATTGTCAGATCAGACTGTAACAACAAATGGTCAGATCAGACAGTAACAACAAATGGTCAGATCAGACTGTAACAACAAATGGTCAGATCAGACAGTAACAACAAATGGTCAGATCAGACTGTAACAACAAATTGTCAGATCAGACTGTAACAACAAATTGTCAGATGGTAACAACAAATGGTCAGATCAGACAGTAACAACAAATGGTCAGATCAGACTGTAACAACAAATTGTCAGATGGTAATAACAAATTGTCAGATCAGACTGTAACAACAAATGGTCAGATCAGACAGTAACAACAAATGGTCAGATCAGACAGTAACAACAAATGGTCAGATCAGACTGTAACAACAAATAGCAGATCAGACTGTAACAGCAAATTGTTCAATGCATATTTATGCATGTCAAAAAGAGAGCTCTAGGGAGGAGAAAACATTGTATTATTTAAGTATGTGAATAGTAGTTGATGGCTGCTGCCGTGCTCAGTGCTGCTGATACCATTATGAAACTCAGCTGATCACAGTGGGTCTGATGGGATCTGACTGAGTGCACTGTCACTGGCATTCCTTTATCTAGGTCAATGTTGGAGCTATTTTAAATCATCCTAAAAGAAAGGCAGTACAATCCTCCAGTCAATCCTTCACTGTTTATTGCTTTTAATTAGATAACTTATTATTCGAATAGAGCTTGACCACGATGGGAACATTGTGTTCCAGTCTCTTCAATAGGCTGTTTGTGTGTTTGTCATGAAAAATAATTTAAGCTAAATCAATGTCCTATACCTATACACCAGGGGTGAATTCATTACACAGATTCTGTTGCAAAACATTTTGCAACGAAAACAATAGTTTCTATTGTACAAATTAAGGTAGGTCCCTCCCCGTTTCGTTCCTTTTGCTCTGTTTGCTTGCGCTGTTGGTTTCCGTTGCAAGATGTAATGAATACACCCCAGTCCATGGGTGAATGTCCCGGACAAAGTCTCAGGACATCTAATGATTCTAATCTAATACTTAGATTCTTTCTTAACATTCCTCCCTTAAAGGAGCACCATATGAATTCTTTGAGAACTCTTTCATCAAGTCTATATTCACTAATGAGACAATGGTGTCTTGGCAAATGAAGCTTCACCACTGTGATGTAATGTGGTTAATGGGCCGTACAAAATATGCACCAAAATAGTTATCAAGCTAAAGGCATCATAGCTTTGTTGGAGTACACTTTTGTCTGTGTTGCGAGACATGCCTTTACATTATCTCTAGAATGATTTTCTCATTTGGCATGCAGGCTGCATTCAGGTTTTACCCAGCATTTTTAACAGGAACCACACTTTTCCCTCCCTCTGTTAATTGTTTGCAGGAAATATTTCAATATTACAGGCATAAGTGAGTACACAATCGTTGAATTTGTATTTTTTATTGGGTGTATCTACCGATGGACTGTACAGGTCTGGAAAGATACATCCATTGTTTCGTTCTTTTTGTTTTACCCTGCCTGCAAACATGCTGGATGATTCAGAATCCATTGAAGAGCTTGAACGATTCATTGACAAGAGATACTTACGAGCTCAAAGAAACATGTCGCTGGTTTCTGAGGATTCAAGCACTGTTGAGGACAACAAACCCAATCAACAAAACAAACAAACTAAGTGGTATCAACGATGGAATCAAACCTTCCCTAATCAAACCATCCCCTCACCCTACTAGAATCTGAAGTCAAATGTCTACTGTTTGCTGATGATCTGGTGCTTCTGTCACCAACCAAGGATCTAGCAGCACCTAGATCTTCTGCACAGATTCTTCCAGACCTGGGCCCTGACAGTAAATCTCAGTAAGACCAAAATAATGGTGTTCCAAAAAAGGTCCAGTCGCCAGGACCACAAATACAAATTCCATCTAGACACCGTTGCCCTAGAGCACACAAAAAACTATACATACCTTGGCCTAAACATCAGTGCCACAGGTAACTTCCACAAAGCTGTGAACGATCTGAGTGACAAGACAAGAAGGGACATCTATGCCATCAAAAGGAACATACCATTCGACATACAAATTAGGATCTGGCTAAAAATACTTGAATCAGTTATAGAACCCATTGCTTGTGAGGTCTGGGGTACGCTCACCAACCAATAATTCACAAAATGGGACAAACACCAAATTGAGACTCTGCATGCAGAATTAGTCCGATACCCGCTAATGATCAAAATCCAGAAAAGAGACGCTAAATTCTACAACCACCTAAAAGGAAGCGATTCCCAAACCTTTCATAACAAAGCCATCACCTACAGAGAGATGAACCTGGAGAAGAGTCCCCAAAGCAAGCTGGTCCTGGGGCTCTGTTCACAAACAGACCCCACAGAGCCCCAGGACAGCAACACAATTAGACCTAACCAAATCATGAGAAAACAAAAAGATAATTACTTGACACATTGGAAAGAATTAACAAAAAACAGAGTAAACTAGAATGCTATTTGGCCCTAAACAGAGAGTACACAGTGGCAGAATACCTGACCACTGTGACTGACCCAAATATAAGAAAAGCTTTGAATATGTACAGACTCAGTGAGCATAGCCTTACTATTGAGAGAAGCCGCCGTAGGCAGACTTGCTCTCAAGAGAAGACAGGCTATGTGCACACTGCCCACAAAATGAGGTGGAAACTGAGCTGCACTTCCTAACCTCCTGCCAAATGTATGACCATATTAGAGACACATACAGTGAGTACCATAAATCATTGGACAGTGACCATTCTTTTGTTATTTTGGTTCTATAATCTAGCACTCTGAGTTTGAAAGGATACAATGATAATTAGGGTGAAGTGCAGACTGTCAGCTTTAATTTGAGGGTATTTTCATACATATCGGATTAACCGTTTAGAAATTATAGAAGCTTTTGTACATAGTCCCCCCTATTTTTGGGCATCAAAAAACATTGGACAGTTTAAGATAATGTAGAATAAAGTAATCATTGTTAATTGGTCGCATATCCTTTGCATGCAATGACTGCTTGAAGTCTGCGATGCATCGACATTACCAGACGCTGGGTATCTTCCCTGGTGATGCTCTGCCAGGCCTGTACTGCAGCCATCTTCAGTTCCTGCTTGTTTCAGGGACTTATTGCCTTCAGTCGCCTCTTCAGCATGTAAAATGCATGTTCAATTGGATTCAGATCCGGTGATTGACTCGTCCAGTCAAGGATTTTCCACTTTTTGGCCATCAATACCCCTTCGTTGCTCTAGCAGTATGTTTAGGGTCATTGTCTTGTTGCATGATGAAGTGCCATCCAATGAGTTTGGAGGCATTTGGTTTTATATGAGCAGATAAAATATTTCTGTAGACTTCAGAATTCATTATTCTACTTCTGACTGGAGTCACATCATCGACGAAGACAAGTGAGCCTGTTTCCCTGGCAGCCATACAGGCCCAAGCCATAACACCCCCTCCACCATGTTTAATGGATGAGGTGGTATGCTTTGGATCATGGGCATGTCTTTTTTTCTCCAGACTTTCCTCTTTCCATCACTCTGGTACATATTAATCTTTGTCTCATCTGTCCACAATACTTTTTTCCAGAATTCTTGGGGCTCTTTTAGGTGCTTTTTTAGCAAACTGTAATCTGGCCTTTCTGTTCTTCAGGCTTATCAGTGGTTTGCATCTTGTAGTGTATCCTCTGTAGTCCTGCTGGTGTAGTCTTCTACGTATGGTAGACTTTGACACATCTACACCTGCATCCAGGAGAGTGTTTTTGATCTGTTGGGCTGTTGTCAGGGGGGTTTTCTTCACAATAGAGAGTATTCTGCAGTCATCCACTACAGTGGTCTTCCTCAGTCTACCGGGTCTTTTGACATAATTGAGTTCACCGGTTGTTTTTGTCTTGTTAATAATGAACCAAACCGTTGACTTGGACATGCCCAGGGTGCAATGTTCCTGATTGATTTTCATTTCTGAGCCTTATGACAGCCAGCTTAATTTGCATCGACACTGCTGTCTTCCTCATGTTGTCACACCCCAACAACAACCTCAAAAGGCAATAGCAAAGTCTAGAATCAATGCTATTCATCAACAGCATATCCTGCATTCACTAACGACACAAATGAATACACCTGCCTAACGACACACATCTGTGAAGCCAATTCAACAAATACTTGTAGTACCTTAAAATGGGTGGACCATGTACAAAAGGTGCTGTCATTTCTAAACGTTTCATCATATATGTATGAAAATACCCTCAAATTAAAGCTGACAGTCTGCCCTTCACCCTCATTGTCATTGTATCCTTTCAAACTCAAAGTGCTAGAGTACAGAACAAAAATAACAAAACAAATGGTCACTGTCCAATGATTTATGTTGCTCACTGTATTTCCCTCAGATTACACAGATCCACAAAGAATTCAAAAACAAACCCGATTTTGATAAACTCCTATGTCTACTGGGTGAAATACCACAGTGTGCAATCACAGCAGCAATATTTGTGACCTGTTGCCACAAGAAAAGGGCAACCAGTGAAGAACAAACATCATTGTAAATACAACCCATATTTATGTTTATTTATTTTCCCTTTTGTACTTTAACCATTTGCACATCGTTACAACACTGTATATAGACATAATATGACATTTGAAATGTCTTTATACTTTAGGAACTTGTGTGAGTGTAATGTTTACTGTTCATTTTTATTGTTTATTTCACTTGTATATATTATCTACTTGCTTTGGCAAAGTTAACATTTGTTTCCCATACCAATAAAGCGCCTTGAACTGAATTTAATTTAATTAGGTGGGGAGATGTTTACGGATATGGATGTTGACTTGTTAAAATCCATCAATGAAAGGCTTGCCAAACTTGATATCTTGGATATACTATGAGAGGACATCAATGCATTATGTGCCCATCTAGATTCAGCCAACGTCAGATTGATGATCTAAGGAAAGAGAACACGGAGCTGAAAGGTACTGTAGACTCTATTCATAGCAAGGTGGAGGTGGTGCAAAGGGAGAACAAACAACTTTAAAAATCTTTCCTTGATGTACGGTGTCGATCAATGCGGGACAATCTTTTCAAGGATACCGGAGAATGACAACAGCAGACACTGTTCAACATTTTATGTCAACTCAACTGAAACTGCCCACTGATGTCGTACATAATGTCAGTTCCTCCAGAGTCCATAGAATGGGTAAAGCCTCTGGGAATAGGACATGGGCTATTATTGCATGTTTTGAATATTTTAAGCAAAAGGGAATGGCAAAGAGCAGGGGCAGAGAAATCAGAAACCCTGATTTTGGAATGAATGATCACTTCCCCACCCAGATCAATGACGGGAGAAAAAACTGTATCCCATCATGAAGGAAAAGCGTTGCCTGAATCAACAAGTCTGATTGGTGAAGGATACTTTTTTACCTCAACAGGCAACTGTATCGGGACTCTAGAGTAACTCCCTGGTATTTTAATCCAATGTTAAAATCTGAGTTTGTGTGTCATAGTAACTTCAACTATAATGAATACATGCTCTATTGATCTCCTCTTGACAAGGAAAGGGTTGCATATAGCTCAGGTTAATGTATGTAGCCTTCCTAACAAAATACATGAGCTTTTAACTTAGTCAACATAAATAATATTCATATTTTAGCTTTGATAAACATTCATGGATATAGTCTACTTAAACTGCATGCATGATCAGAAGGATAGCTAAATATTTACCGGGAAAGATTCTTAAACAAACAACCCAAGAGTTAATTGGGAGTCAGGTGAACTACTGTTCTGTGGTCTGGGGAAATGCATCAGCATGTGAAGTTAGGAGGCTGCAGATTGAACAGAACAAAGCAGCAAGGATTGTTTTAAGGTGGAGATATGGTTATGTTGTAGTCATGCACAATGCTCTTGGTTGGTAATCAATCAACAAGATAATAAAAAAAACATGCTCATTTTATTTCACAATGTATACGATTTAAAACGGCCAAACTATATTCACAACAGTATTCCGTTGATAAGAGACAAACATTGAGTAAATACTAGGAATATAGTCCACCATCTATCCAGACCGAAAAGATTTAGAGCAATAAAGAAATGTAATAATTTATCTGAGCAAACCAGAAACCTTACAATATATAAATTCAAACAATACTTTAGAACCATTTACAGTGCCTTGCGAAAGTATTCGGCCCCCTTGAACTTTGCGACCTTTTTCCACATTTCAGGCTTCAAACATAAAGATATAAAACTGTATTTTTTTTGTGAAGAATCAACAACAAGTGGGACACAATCATGAAGTGGAACTACATTTATTGGATATTTCAAACTTTTTTAACAAATCAAAAACTGAAAAATTGGGCGTGCAAAATTATTCAGCCCCTTTACTTTCAGTGCAGCAAACTCTCTCCAGAAGTTCAGTGAGGATCTCTGAATGATCCAATGTTGACCTAAAACATAAAGCAAAATCTACAATGGAATGGTTCAAAAATAAACATATCCAGGTGTTAGAATGGCCAAGTCAAAGTCCAGACCTGAATCCAATCAAGAATCTGTGGAAAGAACTGAAAACTGCTGTTCACAAATGCTCTCCATCCAACCTCACTGAGCTCGAGCTGTTTTGCAAGGAGGAATGGGAAAAAATGTCAGTCTCTCGATGTGCAAAACTAATAGAGACATACCCCAAGCGACTTACAGCTGTAATCGCAGCAAAAGGTGGCGCTACAAAGTATTCATTTAAGGGGGCTGAATAATTTTGCACGCCCAATTTTTCAGCTTTGGATTTGTTAAAAAAGTTTGAAATATCCAATAAATGCCGTTCCACTTCATGATTGTGTCCCACTTGTTGTTGATTCTTCACAAAAAAATACAGTTTTATATCTTTAGGTTTGAAGCATGAAATGTGGCAAAAGGTCGCAAAGTTCAAGGAGGCCGAATACTTTCGCAAGGCACTGTAAATATAATAAATTGAAGGTTTTGCGGGACTGTATCCCTGGGTTTCCTGTCTTTCTGTGCCAGTTCGTCTTGTTTGTCAAGTCAATCAGCGTTTTTGTGTCTCAGCTCCTGCTTTAACTCCCTTTTCTCGCCCTCCTGGTTTTGACCCTTGCCTGTCCTGACTCTGGTCCTGACTCTGATCCCGCCTGACTGACCACTCTGCCTGCCCCTGACCACGAGCCTGCCTATCATCTTGTACCGTTTGGACTCTAACCTGGTTTATGAACTATCACCTGTACCCGACCTGCCTTTTGCCTACCCCTTTTGCTAAAATAAATATCGGAGCTCAACCATCTGCCTCCTGTGTCTGCATTTGGGTCTCGCCTTTTGCCCTTATAAAATGTGGAAAATGGAATCACTTTGCAAAAGTGTGCAGATCTTACCGTGGAGAAACAGTACACGCAGTGATTGAAGATGAAATGTCAGTCAGAGTCAAATGCTGAGGAACTGTTTATTGATTCAGTGACACAGAAAAATCAAATATCAGAGACAGAGCACGCTTTTGCTGACATTGAGATAGGAACACAAGGCACAGAGCTAAAGTTCAAACTAGACACTGGTGCACAAGTAAACATTATTCCTCTGAATAAGTACTGCAGCTTGACATCTGAGCGAGAGCTACAGCCCACCACGAGCAGTCTGCTAAGCATGTGTATGTGACCAATAAAATTGTATTTGATTTGACTGACTGGTTATGGTGGTGAACAGCTCCCAGTAAAAGGCACATGCACTTTCAAATGCAAATACAAGGAAAGTGACATGGTGTTGGAATTTTACATTGTTGACACTCGAGCACCTGCATTGCTAGGTCTTAAAGCATGGACCTCATCAACCTAGTTTTATCAGTGACAGCACCAGGAGAGAAAGAGAATGTAATGGAGGAGTTTGCTGATGTTTTTACAGGAATAGGACTATTCCCAGGAGAATGTACCATTTCTCCTTGACCCAGACGCAACCCCTGTGGTCTATTCACCGAGAAAGAGTCCCCTTTCTCTCTGCACCCGTCTGAAGAAAGAGTTGTTGAGCATGGAGCAATCTGACATAGTCACCAAGGTTACAGAAGTGACAGGTTGGATATACGTGTTAGTGGTGGTGGAGAAAGCACGCACAGGCAAGCTCAGAGTATCAAACACCCCCCATTACCATTTACAGACGCTAGATGGCATCACACAAGCTAGCAGGAGCACGCTACTTCAGTGTCATGGACGCCAGATCAGACTACTGGGCTGTCAAGTTCATCTAAGCTCACAACTTTCAACACTCCGTTTGGACGCTACAGGTTCCGTCACCTGCCTTTTGGAATTATCTCAGCCCAGGATGAGTTTCAGCGAAAGATCAACGAAGTGTACGAAGGCCTCGACGGAGTTGTGGCAATTGTGGACGACATCCTTGTCTATGGTCGAACCAAAGAGGAACACGACAGAAACCTCCGCGCGATGCTGCAAAGGTCCCGCGAGAGAGGAGTCCGGCTCAACCCCGAGAAGAGCACAGTCGGCGCTACAGAGGTCAGCTACTTCGGACATCTTCTCACAGTGAATGGAATCAAGCCAGATCCACAGAAGATCTCAGCCATAAAATAAATGGAGCCACCAAAGAACTGTGCAGAGCTGGAAACAGTGCTTGGCATGGTCAACTTCTTAGCCAAGTTCACACCCAGCCTCTTCAATGCTAATGCACCCCTGCATCTGCTGCAAAAGCAGTCCAGTGAGTTTCTCTGGGACAAGCAACATGACATTGCTTTCCAGAGAGTGAAAGACTTGATCACGAGAGAACCAGGACCAATCCTTGCCTACTATGACCCCAACCAAGAACTCAGACTCCAAGTGGATGTGTCAAAGTATGGACTAGGGGCAGTGCTACTGCAAGAAGTAGTTAATGCCAGCAGCATACCACCCTGCATACCACTGTGGGCTTGCTTCTGAAGCTAAGCAGGGTTGGTCCTGGTCAGTCCCTGGATGGGAGACCAGATGCTGCTGGAAGTGGTGTTGGAGGGCCAGTAGGAGGCACTCTTTCCTCTGGTCTAAAAAATATCCCAATGCCCCAGTGATTGGGGACACTGCCCTTTGTAGGGTGCTGTCTTTCGGATGGGACATTAAACGGGTGTCCTGACTCTCTGAGGTCATTAAAGATCCCATGGCACTTATCGTAGGGGCGTTAACCCCGGTGTCCTGGCTAAATTCCCAATCTGGCCCTCAACCATCACGGTCACCTAATAATCCTCAATTTACAATTGGCTCATTCATCCCCTTCCTCTCCCCTGTAACTATTCCCCAGGTTGTTGCTGTAAATGAGAACATGTTCTCAGTCAAATTACCTGGTGAAATAATGAATAAAAAGGAAGAAGGAAAGCCCATTGGCTATGCTTCCAAATCTCTCACAGACTGTGAAATCAACTACGCTCAAATCAAAAAGGAGCTCTAAGCCATTCTGTTCGGATGTAAGCTTTTCCATCAGTACGTATATGGACGACAAGTCATTGTGGAATCCGACCACAAGCCCCTCGAGTCAATCATGAAACTGCTAGCTGCAGCCCCGCCAAGGCTACACAGGCTACACATACACTACATTATGTTTTGTTCGATAATGTGCATATTTATATCCAAAAATCTCAGTTTACATTGGCGCGTTACATGTAGTAATGTTTTGATTCCAAAACATCTGGTGATTTTGCAGAAATACTCATAATAAACATTAATAAAATATACAAGTGTTATTCACAGAATTAAGGATAGACTTCTCCTTAATGCAACCGCTGTGTCAGATTTCAAAAAAACTTTACGGAAAAAACAATCTGAGTACGGCGCTCAGAGCCCAATCCAGCCAAAGAAATATCCGCCATGTTGGAGTCAACAGAAGTTAGAAATAACATTATACATTTTCACTTACCTTTGATGATCTTCATTAGAATGCACTCCCAGGAATCCCAGTTCGACAATACATTTATTTAACTAGGCAAGTCAGTTCGACAATAAATTACTGATTTGTTCCATAAAGTCCATAATTTATGTCCAAATAGCCACTTGTTGTTAGCGTGTTCAGCCCAGTAATCCATCTTCATGAGACGCGAGCACTACGTCCAGACAAAAACTCGAAAAGTTCCGTTATAGGTCGTAGAAACAAGTCAAACGATGTATGGAATCAATCTTTAGGATGTTTTTAACATAAAACATCAATAATGTTCCAACCGGAGAATTCTGGTTGTGGTAGATAAAGGATTCAATCTATATTTTCAGACCATTACGAGTATTTTTCGGGTCAATATGTCAGTGTATTATGTATGTTTGTAACAGTGTGTTTGTTATATGTGAAAATGTGATCATATTATAAATTGTATTTTCATGTTTCAGGACTCTTGGAAGATTAGTTAAAATGAGGACTAAAAGAGATCCTAATAAAATCCAATAACATTTCTAGAATGATTATCTCTAGAATGATGCTCATCATAGCTGCTGCTTTCTAAATTGAACCAAATTGAAGTTGCCAGGTTTGATTAGGGTATAGTGATTCAGGTTAGACTAGAAAACTGACAGCACCAGGACACTGATTTAGCTGTCTTTATTTGTTCAAGGAGGGCCGTGTTTGGTGTAAATGAAGACACTGTGAAAAGTGTATTGGGTAATAAACGTTTTCTTGAATCAGAAGATGGTTACGCAATCGTTTGCGTCACAGTCGACTTTGCAGATGTGAGTTCTTAAAGGGCACAGCGAATCACTCTGTGAGGATGCAGGCGCGCTTTTCACATCACATACATGTACACACACTTGATTGTGTTTACATGACTGCCCATTTATGCATCTTGCAAGGAAGGCTTACAGTATATCCTGATTTGATGTGATCAAATCAAATTGTATTTGTCACATCCTTAGTAAACAACAGGTGTAGACTAACAGTTAAATGCTTACTAACGGGCCCTTCCCAACAATGCAGAGAGAAGGAAAATAGAGAAATAATAGAAAAATAGTAGCACAAGGAATGAATAATAAATACACAATGATTAACGATAACCTGACTATATACACCGAGCACCTGTAAGGAGTCATATATATACTGAACAAGAATAAACGCAACATGCAACAATTTCAAAGATTTTACTGAGTTACAGTTCATATAAGGAAATCAGTGAACTAAAACAAATTAATTAATTAATTAATTAATTAGGTCCTAATCTATGGATTTCACATGAATACCGGGAATACAGATATGCATCTGCTTGTCACAGAGATACCTTAAAAAGGGGCGTAGGGGCGTGGATCAGTATCTGGTGTGACCACAATTTCCCTCGTGCAGCGTGACACATCTCCTTCCCATAGAGTTGATCAGGATGTTGATTGTGTCCTGTGGAATGTTGTCCCGCTCCTCTTCAATGGCTGTGCGAAGTTGCTGGATATTGGCAGGAACTGGAACACACTGTCGTACAGATCGATCCAGAGCACCCCAACATGCTCAATTGGTCACATGTCTGTTGAGTCTGTCTGTTGAGGCCATGGAAGAACTGGAACATTTTCAACTTCCAGAAATTATGTGCAGATCCTTGTAACATGGGGCCGTGCATTATCATGTTGACACACGAGGTGATGGCAGCAGATGAATGGCACGACAATGGGCCTCAGGATCTCGTCACGGTACCTCTGTCCATAAAAATTGGCATTGATAAAATGCAATTGTGTCCGTTGTCCGTAGCTTATGCCTGCCCATACCATAACCCCACCGCCACCATGGGGCACTCTATTCACAATGTTGACATCAGCAAACTGCTTGTCCACACGATGCCATACACGTGGTCTGCGGTTGGACGTATTCTCTAAAATGACTTTGGAGGCAGTTTATGGTTGAAAAATTTACATCAAATAATCTGGCAAAAGCTCTAGTGGACATTCCTGCAGTCAGCATGCCAATTTCACACTCCCTCAAAACTTGAAATGTCTGTGGCATTGTGTTGTGTGACAAAACTGCACATTTTAGAGTGCCTTTTATTGTCCCCAGCACAAGATGCACCTGTGTAATGATCATGCTGTTTAATCAGATTATTGATATGCCACACCTGTCAGGTGGATGAATTGTTCTTGGCAAAGGAGAAATGCTCACTGACAGGGATGTATAAACATATTTGTGCACAAATTTTGGATTTTTTTTATTTCAGCTCATGAAAAATGAGACCAACACTTCACATGTTGCATTTATATTTTTGTCCAGTGTAGTTCAAGAAAGAGAATCTCCAATCTCCTATATGTCCCCTCACTGACGGGGACATTATTAGTCACACTGACTGTCTCTTCTTCTTATGGTAAGTGGTAGCATGAACAACAGGGTTAACTTCACTCTCTCTTCTCTGACAGGACTTCTCGTATGACGACTCGAAGGCAGAGTTGTTCAACGTGGACGCGCCCAATGGCGTGGTGATGGAGGGGTACCTGTTTAAGAGAGCCAGCAATGCCTTTAAGACGTGGAACAGGTAAGTAGACAACTGATCAGTAACTCTCCATAAGCCAGCTACACTCTAGCTTCGAAGCATACTATATTAGTGTATTGTGGTCAAAGCATTTTGATTTTAATTCTATCTTGACAATGGAATGTTTTGTGGATTTTCTGTAGACATACCATAGATAGCGAACTAAATAAATACTTATCTCAGATTATTTCAGTAAGTAGTCTGTTCCCTAGGAAACCATACTTGGCCATACTTGCTAGTATTGACTTCACGTCGTGGGGAATAGTTTACTGCCTGTGGAAACACTCGATCCATTAGAACATTATTTCTCTGCTTAGGCGGTTCTCCCACTGATGCTCTCTACTAAGGCGTTACAGTGTATTACTCCATTTGTCTTGTTTCCTGACAGTGCAACCCTCTAAAGAGGTTAGATGTGAGCCAAACCACACGTGTTGTGAATTACTCTCTGCTATATAGTGCAGCTCAAGGGAAAGGAAGAGCTCATTCACATGCGCTTTAACTCATCCCGAACACTGTGGTGGCTAGAGAGTAGAGAGTGACATGATTTCAACTCGGCAGGTCAGCACCTTCTAATGGAAGAAGGATATCCATTTAACATGCATGTTTTATTAATTTCTCTCTCTCTCTCTCTCAGGCGGTGGTTCTCCATCCAGAACAGTCAGCTGGTCTATCAGAAGAAGCTGAAGGCAAGTCCACATATCCACTAGCTACCATCTTAGTCTGGGTCCCTTGGGGGCGGGGTAGGGGGTTACGTGCAACTTTAATGGGATATAGAGCTCCTCTGAAAGTCACTGTGATCTATATTGGCGAAATACAACACTCCCTCTGTCAACACTGACTGCATTAGGGCAGAGGACTGTTATAGGATAGCTTATTACTCCTGAGTCCTGTCCCAAAAGACTCTTCCTACGCTCTCATATAGACCCTCACATCAATCCATAGTGGGATATAGAATGTGAGCATCAGTGTACCCGTATGAGCTTCAGCACATTGGATTAAATAGGAAAAGGTGGTCAACTGAGGGACTTTGAAATCCAAACAACACATCTCACTCAAGGACACAGTGGGCATAATGTTGGTATGATGAATAATTCAACTGATTGACTGACCGGGCCCTTTTCACTGTTATTGACCAATAGGATTCCCTGACGGTGGTGGTGGAGGACCTCAGGCTGTGCTCTGTCAAGCCCTGTGAGGACATTGAGAGGAGGTTCTGCTTCGAGGTTGTCTCCCCCAACAAGTATGTTCGTCTTAGTGCCCTTATATTATGGAATTAACTAAATAAATTCACTTTTGTTCCAAGGAATTTTACTTAGTTAAATTGATGTAAATCCCTTTAGGTAAAATCTTAAGAAAATGGCCAATAATATGGCAAATAAAGTGTTCTCCTTCTTCTAAGAGGGCAAGGGGCTATAGTTTTGTACTGTTGAGAGACTGTGTGCTGTAATATGGGGCTGTCTTTCCATTCTACAGGAGCTGTATGCTGCAGGCGGAGTCAGAGAAGCTTCGGCTAGCCTGGATCCAAGCAGTGCAGGCCAGCATTGCCTCAGCATACAGGGAGAGCCCAGACTACCACTACATCGAGGTCAGTTGGTCCATCTAGCTACAGACCTAACTGTCAAACAAATGCTAATATTCTCTTACCTTTTCTTTAATCTAGACATCTTTTACATCATGACAGATTTATAAGCTTATACATTTGCATGAAGGGATACAGTTATCACCTGTGAGATAAATCAAGACTGTCATGCCTCAGAGAATGATGCTTGCCTCTCTTAGTTTACCATGTCTGTCTTCCCACCAATAGTGTCTGGATAGGACAGCCTCACCTTCCGTCAGCAGTATCGACTCGGCCAGCGAGCCTCGGGAACGCAGTGTCAGGGGGGAGACCATCCTGCATCGTATACAGTGTCTCCCGGGCAATGAGTATTGCTGTGACTGTGGCCAGGCCGACCCGCACTGGGCCTCCATCAACCTGGGCATCCTGCTCTGCATCGAGTGCTCCGGCATCCACAGGTAAGGTCTGCCTCTATGGAGGGCATCCTGCTCTGGCAACCAGATACTGTCTGTATCTGTAAAGCCTAGTCTTATAAGTCATACCCAAAGTCTCTTGCTTAGCTCGTCTTTAAGAGAGTACATAAAGGCATACTTCACTGGCTAGACATAGGCCACTGTATTATGGACCATGGACTATCCTAAAGCACTTGTGGTTGTAAACCAGTGGAGAATGTAATTGCAGATAGTTGCACTACCACAGGGTGACTGAGGGGTCATTTGTGACTCTGTGTTCTAGAACATGTGCCGGTCTCTTGGATCTGAGAATATGAGAGTGCCAATGGCCTAAAGGGTGTCTTAGCCTTAGCATGTCATCTGCTACCATAGGGCACGTTCAGCAACACCTCTGCTTGGATTACTGTGTGGCTAGGCTGCTTAACACCGCTTATTGGACCAGGCTGTGTTTGATTGGGAGAGCTCATTGCGTGAGTAAACAGGATGGGAGTTAGACAATAAGCACTGCAGAACTGAGACACTTATGTTTATAAACTAGAATGGCATCCCTTTAATGGTGAAAGTACGTAATTGTTGAACCACACCCGATTAGCAATCAGGCCGAAGCAAGATAAATATTCCTATTTCTAATGTCCTTAATACCATAGCTCTAGGGTTCACTCCAGCACTGCATACATTGTAGCTGCAACACCATTTCAGCAGTTGGTGGTGTTGACTGTTTACTGCAGAGATGCAGCAAAGATCAATGCTATCAGTATGTAATCACCACCTCCTCTGGACCATCTGTTAAATATTCATGATCTGTTTCTGTCAGATAGCCTGTCTTCTTCTAGTGGTGAGATGAAATCACATAAGGCTTCCCATTAGGAGGAGGAGGAATACACAGAGACTGTCTCGCAGTCTTTTTTTTTTGGCATGCCGCACTGCAGTTGCCTGGATACCAGAGGGTTTTGTTGGTGGAGTGGTGATTTGCATGACATTGAGGGCAGCTACTCTGGGGATAACGCCTGAGTGATTTGAAACCCATTTTGCAGCTATTCATCCCATGTCACAGTATAAGACAACTTGAAACAGAACTGTCATGGAGCTTCCAGTGTTGCTTATTAGGGGAGCCTGTTACGAACAGGCAATTTTGCCTGTTACATCTGCCTTAATGTTATTACAAGCAAAGCAAGGAAACAATATGGGCCTAGTGTTGTCAACAACACTAACTTAAAATGCGTTCTACCCAGTAATAATTCCAGCCATGGAACTTGAGTACATACGTGATTCAAATGCCAACACTTGAAGACTTTCCAAATGTCACTTCTCATGTGTCTCTGTTACAGGAGTTTGGGGGTTCACTGCTCCAAGGTGCGCTCTCTAATGTTGGACTCATGGGAACCTGAGTTACTAAAGCTGATGTGCGAGCTGGGAAACAGTGTCATCAACCACATCTATGAGGGAGCATGTGAGGCACAGGGCCTGAAGAAACCAGGGCCCTCAAGTTCCAGGTAAGGACTGCCACACATAAATGCCTCTACCTGGTTTCACCTGTGAATATCCCGATTACTCACTAAAGGAGACTGGGATCTAGTCATTTTCATTAGACTGGGAATGTCCTCACTGGTACAGTATGTAACACTGAATGCGTATTTCCTATTATCCCTTATAGGCAGGAGAAGGAGGCGTGGATCAAATCAAAGTATGTGGAGAAGAAGTTCCTGAAGAAGTTGGGGGCCACCGAGGTGCTTGTGAACGGCGGGCGGAAGACGGAGCACCGGTGGAGTGTGAAGAAGTGGCAGAGACACAACAGCGCCACAACAGTGCCTAAGACCCGACGGAAATACCGTCAGGAGCCGGGCAGCGCCTCCCCTGCCACCCTCTCCTCAGGTACCTGTTGGTCATTTTCTTCAACAGACGATCAGGTCTATATATATATATATATATATATATATATATATATATATATATATATATATAGGAAACAGACTCTTTGTTTAAGTATTACAATTCTCCTTTAGTAATACAATTGTAGGCAGAAGTTGGTACAGAGTACAGTATATGATAGCTCTCCCCAGGTTCTGCAAAATGTCTAAGACATGTAACTCATATAGCCTCCCCAGTCCTCCTTGCGTAAGTTTCCCTGGCAACAACATTTGAATAAATCTAACCTCCCCCTGACAGCAGCAACTATCTTGTAAGCAATTAGAAGCTCAGAAGTGAGTTTGGCTGAAACTTTCATCACAAGTATAGGGTCATAACAAGGTGAACGAGTCTAAGCATCTTCTGACAGGTGGCTGTTTTCATCAGGCATGCGGTAGCCTTGTGGTCTCAGAAAACCAGTCATATTCTCAGAACCTCAGATAGCCAGGTGGGGCCCAGACAGGAGGAGTATGAGCGTAAGCGGTTTCTGCCTTCTGATAGTGTCTGAAGGGCACAACACTAAAAACAGGTGTTAACACACACACACACAGAGGTCTCCTAAGAGACCTTACAGTTTATCATAACACAATTTATTAACCCTTTAAAAGGTATGAGGCATTGGTTTAACCCCTTCATACCCTAATAGCTCTCCTGGCATGAGAGGAAGGTTACCTTCCTCATTTTCTCTTTGTATCCATATTCCTAATTGTGCTAAACAAAATGTTGACAATGACAACCCAGTACATTTAAACATTCCCTCGTTGTGCTTTACAGCCGCTTCAGCTCTAGAGAGAAAGTTCCGACGAGAGTCTCTGTTTTGTCCAGACGAGCTGGACAATCTCTTCTCCTACTTCGACACAGGACCTGGACCTCGTAGTAAGTTACCTACCCATCTAATATACAGACACTACACTCTAAACCACAGAGATACTTGAATCCTTTGTGGTGTGCAAAGTGAAATAGCTAGAAGCAACAGTGACTAACGTGTCCCTGGCTTGGCTCCTTTTGGCCCTGCAGGTCTGAGCAGTGACAGTGGCCTGGGCGGCAGTACAGACGGCAGCACAGATATCCTGGTGTTCGGCTCAGTGGTGGACAGTGTTACAGAGGAGGGTAAGAAGAGAAATACATACCTGTAAAGGATAGGATGGAAAATGAAATGTACAACATAGGTTCAGCCATCATATTTAGTATTAAAATGCCATTTTCATCCTTATTTGCCCTTGAGGGCATAAACTAAGTTGTATTGAATCCTAGTTGGAACTCTGCTGCTTCTCTCTCAGCAGAGTGTGAGGTGTCAGAGGACTCTAGCGGAGAGGCTGAGATGGAGCCAGAGACCGAGACCCAGTCGGACCCAGAGGATGGGCGTGAGCTCCACCCTGGGGCGCTGCTCTACAAGGCCTCCCAGGCACGCAACCTGCCCGTCATGGCTGAGGCACTGGCCCACGGGGCTGACATCAACTCCGTCAACGACGAGGATGATCGCAAGAGCCCACTCATACAGGCTGTGTTTGGGGTGAGTCATTGTAATGAAAGGCAGGTGTGTTCTTGGCACACTGGCAAAGGCAGTTCTAGTCATTCACAATAAATTACATGGACGCATTATGTTGAAACATCAATGTATACATCTATCCATACAGTATGTCTATGCATGATCATAATATTTTCTCACATTGTATTGTGCTTTATTTGGCAACATGGCGAGAGCCTCAGAACCTTTGTGTTCCATTCCAGGGCTCCTTGATAGCCTGCGAGTTCCTGCTCCAGAATGCAGCTGACGTCAACCAAAGAGACGCAAGGGGGAGGGGGCCACTACACCACGCCACATATCTGGGACACACAGGGTGAGTAGTGCCCAGGCATAACGCTTCCCTCTTCCTTACTATTGTCAATGTCTTGTTTTGAGCCACAAGTGAACATTTCCATGGCCAATTTTTATTTAACCTTTATTTAACCAGGCAAGTCAGTTAAGAACAAATTCTTATTTTCAATGACGGCCTGGGAACAGTGGGTTAACTGCCTGTTCAGGGGCAGAACGACAGATTTGTACCTTGTCAGCTCGGGGGTTTGAACTCGCAACCTTCCAGTTACTAGTCCAACGCTCTAACCACTAGGCTACGCTGCCGCAATGGTGTAGCATGCAAAGCTGATTATTGTTCAGTTATTTTCTACATTGTTCCTCGGTTTAGATAGCAAACAAGACAAAGATGCTGAGTACAGATTTGCTTCATGTTCACGTCTGATCTGTCTCCATGCTGCCCTCTACAGGCAGGTGTGTTTGTTCCTGAAGAGAGGAGCCACGCAGAACGACGAGGACGAAGATGGACAGGACCCTCTGAGTATTGCTGTGCAGGCAGCCAATGCAGACATCGTCACCTTGTGAGTTTGTGGGACACAACACCCTGTCCCTCAACTTACTCAGCTTCAACTACACACGATCCTTTAAAATACATATTATGACCAGAGGTTAGCATGGTAATCTACTGTAGCTCCTCACCTCTGGGAAGTTTAAGTGAATCCATCTAACAGTTTGTGTCCGATCCCTCCTTCCCTTCTCTCCCCCTTCCCTTTCTTCCCAAAGGTTGCGACTGGCCAAGATGAATGAGGAGATGCGGGAGTCAGAGGGACCGTTCGGCCAGCCAGGTCAATACCCCACCAGCAGCTCCACAGAACAGCAATATAAGAAATGCATACAAGAGTTTATCTGTCTCCACATAGCTGATTGCTAGAAGTCAATCACAATACCTAGTCCTGGTCCAATGAATCAAGCTTTCCCTTCAGATGATGGTTGGATGGGAAGCCAATAGTATACCAGGACTGTGGCAGCCCTGTGTGGAATCTTGTACAGGAAGGAACGTTGTCCAAAACACACCTTTCTTTGTCAGATTCCCCACAGGCTGCTGTCTGTGTTCTAGCCAATACTCTGGCTAACTAACGTTGTTCAAACGAGGCGGCACCAAAATATACCAACTACAATTCCCTCAGGCTCATCAACGTATAGGATGTCAGTATTATTAACTCTGTCATGATGTCAAACTGTACGGTTGACTTCATGGCTAAATTTGCTCAGAGTTAGTTAATTTGTCACAAATGGTTAGGGACCAAGTTTTTAATATGACTTCATAAGTTCATTTAAATCATATTTACTATACCATCTGTATCCTACTTATACCCATGTCAAGCCAAGTTAATTCAGCTGCTCTATATTTATTTGGAGAGGTGTTTGCTTGTGGTCTTCAAGGTATGGTGGTGCGCTCCTAACCAAAGACCAGATCTGGCCAATATGTTGCACATTACAGTGCATTCGGAAAGTATTAAAGTATTTTTCCCCCCTCATCAGTCGACACACAATACCCCATAATGACAAAGCAAAAGCAGTTTTTTAAAATTCTTTGCAAACGTATAAAAAATAAATGGAAATATCACATTTACATAAATATTCAGAACTTTTGAAGCACCTTTGGCAGCGATTACAGCCTACAGTCTTATTGGGTATGACGCTACCAGCTTGGTACACCTGTATTTGGGGAGTTTTTCCAATTCTTCTCTGCAGATCCTCTCAAGCTCTGTCAGGTTGGATGGGGAGCATTGCTTTACAGCTATTTTCAGGTCTCTCCAGACATGTTTGATCGGGTTCAAGTCTGGGCTCTGACTGGGCCACTCAAGGACATTCAGAGACTTGTCCCGAAGCCACTCCTGCGTTGTCTTAGCTGCTTAGGGTTGTTGTCTTGTTTAGAGTCGTTGTCCTGTTTGAAGGTGAACCTTCACCCCAGTCTGAATCCTGAGTGCTCTGGAGCATCAAGGTTTTCATCAAGGATATCTCTGTACTTTGCTCTGTTCAATCTTGCCCTTGATGCTGACTAGTCTCCCAGTCCCTGCCGCTGAAAAACATCTCCACAGCATGAGGCTGTCACCACCATGCTTCACCGTAGGGATGGTGCCAGGTTTCCTCCAGATGTAACACTTGGCATTCAGGACAAAGAGTTCAGTCTTGGTTTCATCAGACCAGAGAATATTGTATCTCATGTTTTGAGAGTCTTTAGGTGCCTTTTGGCAAACTCCAAGCGGGCTGTCATGTGCCTTTCGCTGCGGAATGGCTTGCGTCTGGCCACTCTACCATAATGGCCTGATTGGTGGAGTGCTGCAGAGATGCTTGTCCTTCTGGGAGGTTCTCCCATCTCCACAGAGGAACTCTGGAGCTCTGTCAGAGTGACCATCAGGTTTTTGATCACCTCCTTGACCAAGGCCCTTCTCCCCCAATTGCTCAGTTTGGCCGGGCGACCAGCTCTAGGAAGAGTGTTGGTGGTTCCAACCTTCTTCCATTTAAGAATGATGGAGGCCTTCAAAGCTGCATAAATGTTTTTCTACCCTTCCCCAGATATGTGCCTCAACACAATCCTGCCTCAGAGCTCTACAGACAATTCCGTCCACCTCATGGCTTGATTTTTGCTCAACATGCAATGTCAATTGTGGGACATTTATATAAACAATTGTGTGCCTTTCCAAACCATGTCCAATCAATTGAGTTTACCATAGGTGGACTCCAATGAAGTTGTAGAAACATCTCAACGATGGTCAATGGAAACAGGATGCACCTGAGCACAATTTTGATTATCATAGCAAAGGGTCTGAAAACAGATAAAAATAAAAAAACAGATACCTTATTTACAATACATTTGCTAACTTTTCAAAAAAACAATTTTAGCTTTGTCATTGAGGTAGTGTGTGTAGATTAATGAAGGAAATAATTTATTGAATCCATTTTTAGAATAAAGCTTCTAATGTAACAATGTGGAAAAAGACAAGGGGTCTCAATATTTTCAGAATGCACTGTAACTATCATCAACCAACCTGCTTATATAAGAATACCAGATCAGCATATGGTAGGTAGTCTTGTCAAGGGTAGACTATGAAAGCAGACATTCAACACATTCATTTTAAGGCCTGAAAGTCGTTGTCTTTGTATCTAGTCAGTTATTACAAAATTATTCATTCTGCTCCAGCGGTGTTGTGGCATGAGGTGGTTATTTAGTACACGCATGTTGTTTTAAAAAGGGGTAACAATGAAGCTAAATAATAACTGTGATTGAGAATGGATGATATATGGATTATATGTCATAAATGTGTACTGGTCTTGATGGAGACACTTTAAAGTAAAGCTTTTACATGGATTTTAAAGCAACATTATGCACTTTTCCTACCCATAATGATTTGAATTTATTTTGGGCATTTTAATTTACTAGTGTAGGTTTTTACCATCATTTATGAACTGCCTAGAGCAATAGTGCAATGATAGTTTAAATACAGATACTCTGTATTTCTTGTATTATGTTGAACAATATGATGCAGATGGTATTTTTTTAAACTGGATATATTTTGTTAGATTTTATTTTCCTGAGCTTTCACACACAAGGTCACTTAACCTTTACCGTCATTTCTTCATGTCTCTTTTTGGAAAAGACAACCACAACTCACAATCTTATAATAGAAACCTTACAAACTGCAATGAGATGGACCTTTTTAATATAATATTTAAACTGACATGTATTACAGTATTTGTATGTTTGCCAAACATTGACTTATGTTTGAGTCATGGCTATACAATATTAGATTTGTTCTGGGTTTCTTGCTTGAATAGTGCATGGGTTGCTGTTGCCCAGGTCTTTCAAAGCCCTGTTGGTTTTGTTTACTTCATTCATCCGTGTATGTTATATTTTGATATATTGTGTAATGATAACTGTGTAATGTGCTGCCAAATCATGACAACTGTACATAGTAAGACATTGTAAAGGTTAGATCTGTAGTCTATTGTCAAACTGAACCAGATATATTGGATAGAGTACCCCATAACATACAGGCATAGTTTGACTTTGACAGGCCATTTAGAACAGGAGAGAAAGCTTGGTCTATGTAAAGCTTTCTAGCTCCCCTGAATACCAACATAATACCCTGTTATGTAAGCACAGCCTGTGTACACACAGTCAGAGGATGACCAGTCCTCCATGTTTACCTTGATACTGTGCAGTTGCTTACTGACCTAACCACATGTTTACATCATGTTCCAGAGCTGAAATCATCTTGATCAGGAAATTACATTAGTTGTTCTTGCTGTAGGCTAGTAACAACTGATGTTTTAACATTGCGTTTGCTCGAGTTTACTTCAAGCCAAAGACCACATTACGTTCTTCAAGTAATTTATGAGCAGAAAATAAATAAGCAGTAAAAAAATAATAACTTTCGAATATGTCTGTTAAACTATCAATTTCATTCTAGTTTTGGCTTCTACTGTGCAGTACATGACAAAAAGAGTAGTAGTAGATTATATTAGACTCAATGAAAGATCTAGGGAACAATGTTATGACCAAAAAATGCCAATGATTTGCGTCAAGCCACTAAAGGTTTACATGTTGTACAGTACAGTGTATCGACTAAACCATAGGTTGACTAGGTGACTGCTATGCTGTAAATAGGCGAAACAATTATTACCACTTAAAACTGCTTGCTTGAAACATGCTAATTTAAACTTTGTCTTTAAAAAAATGTTTTTTTACTAATTACCTCTGTACATGTTGTTTGTATATTGTTTGTGAACAAGTCTCTGTATCTTTAATTAACTTACACTACCTTTATGTTAATTTCCTTTTCCTAATGTCTTCTAAAATGAGAAAATACTGAAAATAAATGGAAGATGTGACTCATTCAACACCTAACTTCTCCCGCTGCTTATTGCTTCATTTCTTCTGTTCTTTCTATAGCACTATTATAACACTCCCTCTGTCACTACAACGTAACACTCCCCCTGTCACTACAACTAACTGCATTAACCTGAACTGGCAATGCACTTATGAGTCAACCACTTAAAGTGGTTTGAAGATATAACAACATACCACACATTTTCAGAGATTAGAAAACCTGTCCTCCTACATTCAACTCAGTATGGATTCAAAAAGTATTTCTATGGTCAATCCAGTTTGCCCCATATTTAAAAAAAAATAACATTTAAAAAATTTAAAAAAAAGTTTTACACTTGTTTCAGCGCTTTATAAAATGTTTTCAATTTGTTTGATAAATCGATTCTCAACCGTTTATTTGAAAGGACTGTGAATTGGCCCCTGTAGTTGGTGTGCTGCTCATTTGCCCATTGATCATAAAATACCAAATAATCATAGATACACACAGCCACAGACTGGAATGTTCTTCTTCCCTCCTTTTTTAAATTAGTCTAGCTGAGAATTTCTCGGGGTAGAAAGGAGTTTGACTGGCGGTCGCCATGGTCACCAGAAAAGTAAAGCTTGATAATTTGGTAATAGATTGGGTGAAGCCTAGAGTCATGGTGCCTAGACTATGGTTTTGTTCCTCTGCTGATGTGTTATCTAGAATTGAGTGTCTGTCATTTTTAAAATATTTTTTTCAGGTTTTGAACAATCGATTTCATGTTTTTTTTCACACAAATTCCACATTATTTTATGGCAGGCCTACTGTTATTTACCAGATCAATTCAAATGCAATTCTTGAAGATAATGCTCTGTTACATTCCTATCCCTTTTCAGGAGACACTACTTACCTCGACATCTTCCGAGAGTTTTCTCACATGGCCTCCCACAACCCAGAGAAGCTGAAGCGGAGGAGTGTACATTTTAGACACTCCTTCAGGTAGCCCACAGATGGATGAGATGTCTGGGAGGTCATACTTGAAGAGTGCAACAGTCACTTTCCTTACATCATTACATATTTTAATAGTGTGTCTATCCACCTCATATTCAGAACCTGACTTTAGGAATCCTTTCAGATCCCCAACTCGTAAATGTTCTTCACAAATGAGAACCACTATTGCATTCTTTCAAATTGCCGTACTACAGGTACTATCTCTACTATTAATACCAATACTGACTAACACTAAATGACTTCACTCATCTTAATGGTGAAACCACTTCTGTCAACATGCACCTACAGTATATGGGAGCTTAGAAATGTTGCCTCAAAAACATAGGCCTACAGGTATGGGCGACGATATCAATAATTATTGTCACTGTTAAAAACATCTGTGAATTCTTAGATGCTGTTCATGACATGTATTACTTCTTTGACAAAAGATATTGATGCTTTCAGCAATTGGGAAGTATATTTTGTTGGAGAATGCTGTATGTTACAAATGTGTGAAATGCATATTCTGTCATCAAATCATTTGTTTTAATAACTTTTTGTAAAGTAGCCTGTACTTGCTTTATGAGGATTTGCTGGACTTGTCCTCTCCTATTAGCTGTATGACATTATTTTTAAGCGTTGTTGTTAAATGTTAACTTTAGATAAATCCAAGCACTAAACAATTTATTAACCTGTGTTCTAGATAGATATCAGGAGTTGTTGAGAATTATGATAATTCTTCTTTGTGTGCTCAGAACAGCTTGATTATTTTGTTCAATGAACCAGACTCACTATAGAAGGAATAACAGCATATAGTTTTTTTTGTGTGTAATGCATTCCTTTGGTCCATTTATTTCTTTCAAACTTGAATTAAGCAGCAATGTCTCTACACTATAGCCTATAGGCTTTCAGCTCACTTAGGATGAATAGACAGGGTTGTTTCCTTTGGATACCATCCAGTTCTTTGAAATGTGCTGTAATGTCAGTATTATTTTTCAAATAAGTTTTGTTTTTATCCTGGAACTATATGGAAGGTGATATTTGATTTCGACTATGCTGGTATAGTCTTAATATTTTGTTAAAATGTAATGTAGAATGTCTTTATATTCATACCACTATGCATTTCAATGCAGATATTGTATATAAACGCTGTAGAGGCAAAATGCTAATATATCTCAAAGGAATGTCATTTTGTCTTGAATATTTTAAATTGTGAAACTAAAGAAAGTCTCTAAAAACTGTGTTCACAGTGGTTCCTTGCCTGACTAACTACAACAATTACACAAGACTGATGTGTCCATATTTCTGAAACAAATTACATTTAATATAATTTAAACTAAAATAACAACCATTGGCTGGCAGCCCTCTGAGGATGACTTGAGTTTAAGAGTCAGGAGGCGTCATAAAAGGGCAGTTTGAGATACTGATACCAGTGCTTGAGTTGTCGGGGTAGGAGCTGGAAGACGTTCTCAGTGAGGAACATCAGAGCATCTTGCATGGCTGGTTGGAGAAGCTGATTCGATGGCAGAGAGAGAACAAGGAGACAAAATTTCTCCTATAAACAATAACAGGGTTTATTTTTTCACTAATGGTCAGGCTTACACTAATAATCCACAAACTCTGATACACTGACACAAGTGTTCAAAAATGTAATTTTCCATGAATCTATTCACTTCCAGAGAATTTGGAATGATTACCTTTGAGTAGGGCAACTTCTTGTGAGAGAAGTTGTGGAATTGGCCAATCTTCTGCAGGATGGTCCTGTACTCAAAGTCCCTGTCATCAGACAATTCTGAGACATCGCTCTTCAGGATTTCATACCTAAGAAAACATTTTAAAAGTAAACTAAAATACAACCAATGTCAAAATTTACTGTATTTCACATGAATTTTCCCATGAACAAGTGACATAGTAGGCTACTGTACATGTTGGTAACATAGAACTGAAACTCGCCAAAATAAAAGCGCAGATTTTGGTTCCCTGAGCTCATGTTTTAGTGAGGAGAGCAGCATAGGTAGGCTCGTCTCCTTCCTTGAGGCCATCAATGCATCCAGGAGAGTCCTCATTCTCTCCTCTCTGTGTCTAAACAAAACAAATGAAACATACTGAGACTATACTGTACATTTTTTCACTTGCATTTATGTTTTGATCAAACAATTTTTTTTTAAATGCGAGGAAAAGTCTAACATTACACAGGCCTATATTGGAATCATTACAACCGCTTACATTTTCTTCTCAAACATGTCTGTCTCCATCTGATTGTTCATAGATCTCTGAATTTCAATGAACTTTGTTCTGACACGTTCCAGCATATCATGTCTGTTCTTTGGTCTGAAAAAAATATGTGAAGATTGAATATCTATATTCTACTCTCATATTTCATTAATGTCTTAAACACTGGCCACTGATACTCACTTCTGAGGATCCTTCTCATATGTGGCTGTGGAAAGTAAATAGTCAATTTATAGTCAATTCAAACCGTTATATGCCGTTTATACTGAAGTGTCATTATATGGTCCTTATATATTTGTTATACTGCAAATCAAAATGGCTGTGTACTAACTGTTCTCATCCAAGAGCAGGTTCAGCCAAGGAGGTAGGTCCCCAGTTTCATTCTCTACCTCCTTTAGACCTGCCTTCCTTCTGAGTCCTAACTGGACAGGCTTACAACTGCAATGTTTTAAGGTGGAATTGACCATTAAACTTTAGTTAGCAAATACATTATTAATTAGGGGTGGCAGGTAGCCTAGTGGTTAAGAGTATTGGGACAGTAACCGAAAGGTTGCTGGTGTGAATCCCTGAGCCGACTAGGTAAAACCATCTGCCGATGTGCCCTTGAGCAAGGCACTTAACCCTAGTTGCTCTGGGTAAGAGCGTCTGCTAAATAAAATATAGATTTTAACCAATGTACTGTATGTATTACATTTCTTACCCAGCAAACTTAGCGGAGGGTGATTTTGGCTCTGAAAAACAAAAACAAAAAACATTAAAACAATGATAGTACCGGTATTCCCATGAAAATCTGTGGACAATTTTACTGCCTTGGTCTTGGTGATTGATGAATGACTCCCACAAGTCTGGGTTGATGTTCATGTCCTCAGGTGCAAATGGAATCAGACACCTGACAACATAGAATCACATCTGAAATATTTAAATAAAAAATTGCTTTTATTTGAATGCAGTTAAATCAAGCAGGTTACCATAAACTAGCTATTTAAGTTTTGTAAGTCAATGGGTATTGTAAGAGGTGATATATATAAATGGATTTAGTTTGGTTACCTCTGAGAGTTCTTCAAAAGAACATTGGTTTTATCTGTGTCTTTCATGATGATGTTCACATACCCACTTGCAAGAGGCAACTTGGTGAGAAATACACAACTTTACTGTACAATTGTGTAATTTATTACAACAATGAATGAACACTAAATGTCACACACAAATAAAGCAAATCTCACCAGTGTTTTCAGGTCTCTATTCCTCATGTTGGTTAAGCCACAAAGTATCTTGTAGATCCACTGAAGCTTCTCTATTATGTGCTCGTCCCTCCTGAATTTTATCCTTCTGTATAAAACGTAAAATATGATATTGACGGCCCTGAAGGACGGTTGTAGCATAGCCATTTAAGAAAGTGTTGGTGCAATAAAAAATGTGATTTGTTAAAAATCCTTTACGCACCTTAATATTTCCTCTTCTGCTGGAGCATGCTGCTTTATTGACATGGTGCATTCTATATCTTTATCAGCAGGGGACAGGGGAAGCGAAGGGAAGAACATAGTTGTCAACAACACAAACAGTGTTGGGACAGATATATTCCAAATGTTAGCATAGGCCTACCTGCAGCAATCTTGTCATTAGTAGATCTGGGTGAGGTTTTCTTTGGTATGGGTGGAAGTCTATCCTATTAAATACAATAAATACAAAAACGTGATGTTACATTAAAACTGTTCCAAGCTTTTAACAGAGCTCAGAGATTGATAGGTAATTCCTATTGAGTAGGTAGCTAAAATACCTGGTCCCTCAAGCAAATTACCAAGGGACGACCTGTGTTCAAAGCTTGTCTCATGGAGGACATCTCTTTGAGGTACTGTTTCAGATGTAAAAACCCATTTTCAGTTTGTGCGGCCATGGAGGGTAGAGATCTGACATGGTCCTCCTCTAAAAGAAAAGTAAACAAATCTATTTGGTGGAAAACATTAGACTGTGTTATAAGAGGGCTAACGTATCCCTTTAAATTTGCTAGCTAACTAACTACGTCACAGATTGTGTTTTGCTAACCTGGCTAGCTAGCTTGCTTATTTTATGATGGTTTCACACAACTTCTCTGAAGCAACTGAAATTAACATACTTTTACATTATTGTTGAATTTGCTTAAACGTTGGTTAACGTTTCTTACCTTTGCTGTGGTGTGCTTTGTTATTTATATTATGGCTAATGCTAAACCTTTTCGACATCTCCAAGGCCACCATCTGAGCATGCGCGTGGCACAAACGAGATAAGACAGTACAGTATGAAGATAAGCAGTTTCTGCCTATCCGATATAAATCCTTTATCACACTTGTAAGCGATTTCATGGCGACGTTAGCTAGCTAAACCACATATAGTGTTAGTTATAAAAAATGTTTGGCTAAACTCATTCTGGGGCGGCAGGTAGCCTAGTGGTTAGAGCGTTGGACTAGTAACCGAAAGCTTCGAAACCCTGAACAAGACAGATCCACTAGGCCGTCGTTGAAAATAAGAATTTGTTCTTAACTGACTTGTCTGCTAAAATGTAAATAAATTCGTACAAACGAAACAAGCAAAACGGCGCATGTGCAGATCTCAAATCAAAGGCACCCCTTCGATATAAAGTTGTTTTTAATGAAAACGTGTCAGTTTGTCATTTCCACGAGGTTGGCGTAATAACATGTTCAAATACTTAAGACGTTGTATTGAATCTAGGTTGTGCCTTTTAGATTTAGAGAAAAGTAATAACTAAGGAATAATTCTCTCATTGATTTCTCCAACCCCTGCTTGGTCTGTTTCGCAAGCGTTCACGAAATTCTCACGATGTGAGAAGTACCACTCTGTGGCAGTACCATGGGTTCTATTTCCTCGTTCCTCCTAGTCAAATATTTCATTTGGTCTCTTAAAAAGTGTATCTACCACAAACACCAAGCAGAGGCGGTGATGTTTCTTCTGATCTTTTCAATTATTGTTGCTGTTTAGTCTAAAATGTAATCCTGAGATTATTTTTAGGAGACTACAATTTATCACGCGCTTGTTTTCAATCCTTACGGTAATGCTGAAGCGCTTCTGGTGCTTAGGTATACGGTTGATTTGTTATGGCTTGATGGATGGGTCTTTCCTGCTGTTTTTGTAGTCAGTTTGACATTTTCTATGTGCCTCTAAAATTATGTGATGTCGTGTGATATCCTCGTGTTGTTATTATGTCCCGGTTGATGTTTTGAGATCTCGAGGGGAGATCTGCCTGAAGTTCGCATTAGCTGGAATCTTAGCTCTTATCTGCCTACAACTAGCTAGCTATGAGGCTTGCTGTTTTGGGAAATCGATCGGACCCGCAAGACTAAACCAAACACAGGTGACGTTTACCTATGCAATATATGTTATTTTCCAGTTGTTGACAAACAGTTTCCCATAAGCGTCCTTAGCCTAGCTAGTTCCTTTGGTCCGCATAACACACAGCCTGGGCCCGTAGATAGCAGGACACTTCGATTCAAACACTAACGTTAGCTAACGTTTGAGTTGTAATGCTGCTAAAATGATTTGAACTGTTTGATCTATTACAACAATGTAATATAGCTAGTTAACACCAGCTGTCAGTTTATGATGATAGAGAGGTAGCCAGCTTCCAGTAATCTCTCTGCCTCCCATTTTGTGTAGACATGGCTTCCCAGCTCCAGGTTTTCTCCTCTCCTTCAGTCTCCTCCAGCGCATACACTCGTACCAAGAAATTGAAAGTAGAGAACAGTGTGTGGGATGTGAGCGTCCAGGTGGGAGACAACAACTACACTTACTACCAGCAGCAGGGCCCCATCCAGGGAAATGGAAACACATCCTCCCCCTCTGCATCAAGTTTCAACCCAGCATACAACTCCTCCAACTCCAACCAGGGGTATCCATCAATGGGGGGAGGCTCCCGGGAGCAGACAGTCGTACGGGCGGCAGACAGCACAGGCAGTGCCCGAGGACCCTCTTCATCTTCCTCCTCTTCTACCAGTCACCATGTCAAGGATGCTGCATCCTCCTCCCAGCCAGGGGACCTATACCACAAGCAGTACAGTAACAGCCTGAAGAGGAAAAGTGAGGAGGTGGACAGCAGTGACAGTGTTCAGATCCTGGAGGAGCTCTCTGCCCCTGTGCTCTCCAACCGCCCCGCCGCTGGTGGGGGGACCACCACAGCCCAGTCCATAGCACATTCCACCTCCACCACTAAGAGTAGTAACTCCCACAGTGAGGGAGACTACCAGCTAGTGCAGCATGAGATCCTGTGCTCTTTGTCTAACAGTTATGAGGTGCTGGAGTTCCTAGGGAGAGGTACATTTGGCCAGGTGGCTAAATGCTGGAAGCGTGGCACCAATGAAATCGTGGCCATCAAGATCTTGAAGAATCATCCTTCATATGCCCGGCAAGGTCAAATTGAGGTTAGTGTCACTAAGCAGAAGTGACTTTCTTGTAAGCTTTAACCAGATAAATTAGTCTCTAGTCAGAGCTTCAATTGAATTTGAAAATTGTAGAGGTACCATGCATGTGTACATTTTGTAGAAGTTTGAGAAGGAGATGATATTAAAATAGTTTAACATATCTACAGTGCCTTCAGAAAGTATCCACACCCCTTGACTTTATCCACATTTTGTTGTTACAGCCTGAATTTAAAATTAATTTAATTTAGATGTTGTCACTGGCCTACACACAATACCCCATAATGTTAAAGTGGAATGATGTTTTCTGAAATGTTTACAAATGAATAAAACATGAAAAGCTGAAATGTCTTGGGTCAATAACTATTCAGCCCCTTTGTTATGGCAAGCCTAAATATGTTCAGGAGTAAACTTTTGCTTAACAAGTAAGTTGCATGGACATTCTGTGTGCAATAATAGTGTTTAACATTATTTTTTTAATGACCTCATCTCTATACCCCACACATACAATTATCTGTAGGATCCCTTAGTTGAGCAGTGAATTTCAAACACCGATTCAACCACATTTACCAGGGAGGTTTTTCAATGCCTTGCAAAGGGCACCTATTGGTAGATATCTTAAAAAAAAAAAAAATAATGTAGACCAGTCATTGACTATCCCTTAACATGGTGAAGTTTTTAATTACACTTTGGATGGTGTATCAATATACCCAGTCACTACAAACATACAGGTGTCCTTCCTAACTCAGTTGCCGGAGAGGAAGGAAACTGAGGATGGATCAACATTGTAGTTACTTCATAATCCTAACTTAAATGACATATTGAAAACAAGGAAGCCTGTGCAGATTACAAATATTGCAAAACATGCATCCTGTTTACAATAAGGCACTAAATTAAAACTGCTAACTTTATGTCCTGAATACAAAGTGTTATGCAGACACAACACATAAATGAGTACCGCTCTTCATATTTTCAAGCATGGTGGTGGCTGCATCATGTTATGTGTATGCTTGTCATCGCAAGGATTAGGGAGATTTTTTTTAGGACAAAATGGAATGGAACTAAAAACAAAGTCCAAGAGGAAAACCTGGTTCAGTATGCTTTCCAACAGACACTGGGAGACAAATTCACCTTTCAGCAGGAAAATAACTTAAAACATAAGGCCAAATACACACTGGAGTTGCTTATCAAGATGACATTGAATGATCCTGAGTGGCCGTTACAGTTTTGACTTAAATCAGCTTGAAAATCTATGGCAAGACTTAAAAATGGCTATCTAGCAATGATCAACAACCAACTTGACAGAGCTTGAAGAATGTATAAAGAATAATGTGCAAATACTGTACAATCCAGGTGTGCAAAGCTCTTAAAAACGTACCCAGAAAGACTCACAGCTGTAAAAGGTGACAGAGGTGTGAATACTTATGTAAATGAGATATTTCTGTATTTAATTTTCAATACATTTTCTAAAATGTAAAAAAACATGTTTGACTTTGTCATTATCGGTTATTTTGTGTAGATGGTTGAGAAAAAAAAATGGAATCCGTTTTGAATTCAGGCTGTAACACAACAAAATGTGGAATGAATACTTTCTGAAGGCTCTGTATCTGCCATCGTCCTGCAGGTGAGTATCCTGAGCAGACTGAGCACAGAGAACGCAGACGAGTTCAACTTTGTGCGTTCCTACGAGTGTTTCCAACACAAGAACCACACCTGTCTCGTGTTTGAGATGTTGGAGCAGAATCTCTATGACTTTCTGAAGCACAGCAAGTTCAGCCCGCTGCTGCTCAAGTCCATCCGGCCTGTGCTGCAGCAGGTATGATACAGTATAATTAATAGTCTTGAACACTTTTTTAGTACTGCACAATACTACGATATGCAAAATAACACAATACACTGTACATATTGCACGTTACCCATATCATACACATATTGTACAGCCATATACATAATACATACATATATGTATGTATATATATATATATGTGTATATATATATATATATATATATATATATATATATATAGTTTTTACATTGCCACGTATGTCATCAGGTGGCCACGGCCCTGTTGAAGCTGAAGAGCCTGGGTCTAATCCATGCTGACCTGAAGCCTGAGAACATCATGCTGGTGGATCCTCTCAGACAGCCCTACAGGGTGAAGGTCATCGACTTCGGCTCCGCCAGCCACGTTTCTAAGGCAGTGTGTTCCACCTACCTACAGTCACGCTACTACCGGTGAGTGCCAGTCAGGTTTGGGGTCAATTTCATTTAGATTCAGTAAATTCAGGAAGTAAACGGAATATTCCAATAAGTTAAATCGGCATTGGAATTACAATTTACTTATTGAATTGACTGAATACAAATTGAATTGAGCCCAACCCTGGTGCATGTGTCGTTTTGTGACACAAGAGTCTCAGTAGCCATGGATGTATTGCAGGCTCAATATTATGTACTCATGTTACCAACATGTCCAGTTTTTCAACCACTCCACACATTTCTTGTTAACAAACTAGTTTTGGCAAGTCGATTAGGACATTTACTTTGTGCATGACACCAGTAATTTTTCCAACAATTGTTTACAGACAGATTATTTCATTTATAATCCACTGTATCACAATACCAGTGGGTCAGAAGTTGACTGTGCCTTTCAACAACTTTGAAAATTCCAGAAAATGATGTCATGGCTTTAGAAGCCTCTGATAGGCTAATTGACATCATTTGAGTCAATTGGAGGTGTACCTGTGGATGCATTTCAAGGCCTACCTTCAAACTCAGTGCCTCTCTGCTTGACATGGGAAAATCAAAAGAAATCAGCTAAGACCTCAGAAAAAAAAATGTAGACCTCCACAAGTCTGCTTCATCCGTGGGAGCAATTTCCAAACGCCTGAAGGTACCACGTTCATCTGTACAAACAATAGTACGCAAGTATAAACACCCTGGGACCATGCAGCCGTCATACCGCTCAGGAAGGAGACGCGTTCTGTCTCATAGAGATGAACGTACTTTGTTGCCAAAAGTGCAAATCAATCCCAGAACAAAAGCAAAGGACCTTGTGAAGATGCTGGAGGAAACAGGTACAACAGTATCTATATCCACAGTAAAATGAGTCCTATATCGACATAACCTGGAAGGCCGCTCAGCAAGGAAGAAGGCACTGCTCCTAAACCGCCATAAAAAAAAAGCCAGACTACAGTTTGCAACTGTACATAGGGACAAAGATCGTACTTTTTGGAGAAATGTCCTCTGGTCTGATGAAACAATAATAGAACTGTTTGGCCATAATGACCATCGTTATGTTTGGAGGAAAAAGGGGGAGGCTTGCAAGCCGAAGAACACCATCCCAACCGTGAAGCACGGAGTGGCAGCATCATGTTGTGGGGGTACTTTGTTGCAGGAGGGACTGGTGCACTTCACAAAATATATGGCATCATGAGGAAAGGAAAATTCTGTGGATATATTGAAGCAACATCTCAAGACATCAGTCAGGAAGTTAAAGCTTGGTCGCAAATGGGTCTTCCAAATGGACAATGACCCCAAGCATACTTCCGAAGTTGTGGCAAAATGGCTTAAGGACAACAAAGTCAAGGTATTTGAGTGGCCATCACAAAGCCCTGACCTCAATCATATATAACATTTGTGGGCAGAACTGAAAAAGCATGTGCGAGCAAGGAGGCCTACAGTACAAACCTGACTCTGTTACACCAGCTCTGTCAGGAGGAATGGGCCAAAATTCACCCAACTTATTGTGGGAAGCTTGTGGAAGGCTACCCGAAACGTTTGACCCAATTTAAACAATTTAAAGGCAATGCTACCAAATACTAATTGAGTGTATGTAAACTTCTGACCCACTGGGAATGTGATGAAAGAAATAAAAGCTGAAATAAATCATTCTCTCTACTATTATTCTGACATTTCACATTCTTAAAATAAAGTGGTGATCCTAACTGACCTAAGGCAGGGGATTTTTACTACGATTAAATGTCAGGAATTGTGAAAAACTGAGTATAAATGTATTTGGCTAAGGTGTATGTAACCCTCCGACTTCAACTATATGTGTTGTTGCAGGGCGCCAGAGATCATCCTGGGCCTTCCCTTCTGTGAAGCTATAGATATGTGGTCTCTGGGCTGCGTCATTGCTGAACTGTTCTTGGGTTGGCCTCTTTATCCTGGTGCCTCAGAGTATGATCAGGTCAGCAGCACCTCTTCTACTTTTTGTGAGACACGACACTGTCATCCATCATTGACATGTATTTGTTTCCTTCATTTTGTCGAAGTATCAGTCATACATGAAGTGGCTGGTTTTCCAGACACAGATTAAGTGTAGTCCTGGACTAAAGTGTGTTCAGTGGAGATTCCCATTTGAAGTGTTTTCTAATCCAACACTAGGCTTAATCAGTGTCTGGGAAACTGGCCCTAAGTCTGTTTGTGACCAATCTCTGATTAACACTGTTGCTGTTGCTTTTCTCTTGGCTTCATCAGATCCGGTACATCTCCCAGACCCAGGGCCTGCCTGCTGAATACCTCCTGAGTGAAGGCACCAAGTCCAGTCGCTTCTTTAACAGAGGCCCTGACTCCAGCTACCCCCTATGGAGGCTCAAGGTACAGTAGGTAACATATTAGGAATCAGAATGTTGATAATAACATGTTTATAGCTAATTATGTTTCAAGTTGTAATTTTTTTTAGTTGTATGTACAGGATATACATGGTATATACCTTCAAACGAAATGCTTACTTGCAGGTTCCTTCTCGACAATGCAACAACAATAAGAAATAATACAAGATAAGAATACGAACATAAAGTAAATGGCTCAGTAGAATAGAATACATTTTTTGCAAAAGTAAAATACAGAAGGCACATTTAACGTACAATATTTACACATGTATTAGAGAAAGGGGGGATTGAAGGGCTGGTGTTTAAATTGTTCAGGGCAAGTGTTTAAATTGTTCAGTATTAGCAATAGTGGATACGAGTATTGTAGTGGCAATTGTGATGTGTGGGTGCATATTGCTGAAATATCTTGTTCACTGATGTATATTGTACAGTACCTTTTAATAGTATTTTTAATTAAATGTTTTATTTTACGTTTTCTTTTTGTCTGTAGACACCTTCAGAGCACGAGGCGGAGCTGGGGATAAAGTCAAAGGAGGCTCGGAAATACATCTTCAACTGTCTGGATGATATGATGCAGGTGAGGGTGACTAGGTCGCCATTCATTCTATAAATCCACTCGTCATTAATCCATTACTATTTTTGTATTAGGCTATGCTTATAAATTGGTATGTTTCATATCTCTAATTTATTTGATCTCTTCAGAGTAGACTTGGATGTTTAAAGATGCAATATGCAACTGTCATTCGGTTTGAAAGCAAGTCTAAGAAGCTGTATATCTGTTCTATGCACTATTTCTATGCTTCCCGTTCTTAAGTTTAGTTGTTGCGTCTTTTACTTTCTGCTTTGTACACCAGATTCAAACAGCTGAAAACAATATTTTTGGTTATGGAAAATATATTTCACAGCGTTTTAAAAATAAAATATTAATAATTAAAGACGGTACAATGATTCTCTACACTATGCTTGCTTGTTTTGTCACATAAAACTGAAATTAGTCGAATTTTAGCAACCAGGAAATGGTGGAGCGATTTCTGCATAGTGCATCTATAAATGTTTACATTTTAGTCATTTAGCAGACTTTCTGTATGTTGTGGCAGGTGAACATGACTAGTCTGGCGGGGACTGACATCCAGGCAGAGAAGGCGGACCGGAGAGAGTTTATTGACCTGCTGAAGAAGATGCTAACGCTGGACGCAGACAAACGCATCACCCCCATGAAGACCCTCAACCACACCTTCGTCACCATGACCCACCTGCTGCACTTCCCTCACAGCTCACAGTAAGTAGAGGATCATCAGGACTATCGTATTGTGGCATTTATGTCAAATTAAATTTTATATCAATTGTTTGGCCTAAGAGCTCTTACGCACGATAGCCCAGGATTAAGACAGCTTGGCAAATCTCCTTGTTTTTCTCTCGAGATAAAATGTGTCATCAAATCAAATGTATTTATAAATCCCTTTTTACATCAGCAGTCACAAAGGGCTTATACAGAAACCCAGCCTAAAACCCCAAACAGCAAGCAATGCAGATGTAGAAGCACGGTGGTTAGGAAAAACTCCCCAGAAAGACAGGAACCGAGGAAGAAACCTAGAGAGGAACCAGGCTCTGAGGTGTGGCCAGTCCTCTTCTGGCTGTGCCAGGTGGATTTGCTCCACCTGCTCCTTTAGATTCACATATGCCTTGATATTTCTTATTTTTCAGTGTGAAGTCGTGCTTCCAGAACATGGACATTTGCAAGCGAAGGGTCAACCCTTTCGAGAGTGGAAAGAATCTGTTTTCTAGCAGCAACACCCCCAGTGCAGCTACAAACCTCACTGTTACATTTAGCAGCCAGCACAACCAGGTGAGAACTGTTGTGGAAATTACACAGGGACACTAAAAGTTCATCTTAAATGAATCATTATTGTCAGCGCGCTGGAGGTTCCAACAAAGGTAATGCACCATAGTGAACGTCTGTCTGTCAGAAACTCAGACAAGTTACATTTGCATGATTTAGCATAACTAATTAATCATGACTGTTTTGTTTCATTCATGTGACCGACCAATACCTCACTTCTTATAAGCTGAGACCTTGAAACTGAGATATCTTTCGTTCTCAAAACAAGGTCTGGGTGTACTGCCAAATTGCAGCTACTGATAGTGAGGATTCGTTCACTCAAGTCACTTGCATGAACACAGAAATTGGTTTATAGAACAGCACATGAATAGAACACAGAAATTACTTAGAAGAAAAACACATTTTCATCACAGTACTAAGGATCTTTTTCCCCTTAAGCTAATATCTTTTATCATCAGACTTACTCAGCATGTCCTAGCATAAATATTTTACAGCACGTAAAGTGTGAAAGTAAAATGTGATGAATAGTTATTTCATGTTATCCACACCATGTCAGGTGGCGTCAACCGGTGGCCAGTCCCTGTCCCTGAGCAGCAACGTCCCTCTGCTGAACTACCAGTCGGGACTGTATCAGCAGGCTACTATCAACATCCCAGGTCTCCACCAGCAAAGTGTCCCTCTGCAGACCAGACCCACCCAGCTGTGTGGCCAGGCAGAGCCTTTCCAGCAGACTCTCATAGTCTGCCCACCCACCATCCAGGGTGAGAACAGATGGGGCAGGGTTATAATGTTATAAGTATAGTTTGTTTGCCTCTCTTACTGAACTCAAATGAAGACCAAATTCATGTCGCAGCTAAGTACATAGGTTGTAATGTGGGAGACCGCTTTCAGTGATACATGTTGTGTAGCCTTATGTGATGTAATAACACAAGAGGATCTGAACTTCATAATGTTGTCCAATTGTCCCTAGTTAGATGTAATGTCTGCAGTTTGCATCTGCAGAGCTGTATGCATGACATTGTAACTAATCTACCGCCTTCCTTTCTTCTTAGGCCTCCAGTCATCCGGTAAACACTCTGGGTTCCCAGTAAGGATGGATAACTCTGTTCCCATGGCGCCCCAGAACCAGTCCACTCAGCCTCTGCATCTCCAGCCTGGAATGCTCACACAGGTACAGCAAGACTGAGTGCTGTATGACTACCCACCACAGCTTGACTCCATATGTGTCCATTGAAATCCTATGAATAACCAGAGTAGTATTGACAGGATTCCTCACACCAAGGTGTTTAGCCTCCTTAACATCCTCTCCTTTCTTTGGGAATCAGTCTCCGACTGATTGGTGAAGGGATGTGGAGATCGGATTGACCTTCCCTGTCCATTTATCTAACCCCTACATCCCTCCCTCAAACCTCCTCCCCACCAGCAATCCTGCAATCCATTGATGGTAGCCACCCTGCAAGCCCCTGTGGCAGGAATGGCCCCTCTGTATTCACTGCCCCTGGGCTGTGGGGCTGGAAGGCCTGGCCTACTGGAACAGAGCCCCACCATGCTGGTAAAGCACTGTCACTAATACCCCGTTGCCCCTTTCTCCTCCGACACATGTCAGGGGTGGGCAGAGCATGGGATGCATGTACTGCTGCTAACTCTGGTCTGTGCTTATGCTTGCAGCATCTCATCTCGCCTTTTCTCTTCCCCTTCCAAAAAGAGAGATGTTGTATTATGATACAGAGACAGCTGAAGTTTCTGGAAGTCTTGCTGAAATGTAAATAGATTCAACCAAATGTAAATTTGCACTTCATCACTTCAACCTTTGGAATCCCTGTTGATTGAAAATATCAATGTTGTTGCTTTGGTCCTGGAATCGTGCAGCAAACATTAGAAATACCATCTTAGAATGCTGATTGTCTGTCATGCTTCTCTTAACAGATTACTCTTGAGTTTCAGGTTTTAAACCACCTTCTCAGTTCCACAGCACTGTCTTCCAGGGCTTGAGCTTGGCTTGAGAGAATGAACAGTTTTCCTCTGCTAGTTGGAGTGCCTGTTTAATGTTGTTTTGATTTCAAACATATTTCCCTCAGCAGTAACTATTGAGGTTTTCTCTGTTCGGGTCATGCTTTGGAAGTCCGGGGAACAGAGAACAATCATAGAATGTTTTTCTTTCCCCTTTGAATTTGAGCTTGACTCAGTGGGGGCATGCTGGATGCCTATAGCTTTCCATGTATGACAGGAGCAGACACTGAATCATGTCTGTCTGCAAACTGCATGTGCTTGTCATGCCTCTTCCCAGTGGTTCTTGTAGAATCCACACCCAACCTGTAATGGTCTGACTCATACTCACATGTAGCACAGCATTTTTCTATTTCCCTTAAAACAGACTGTTCAACTTGCTTTCATTGATCTCAGTATTAGTTGTTTTAGAAGCAAACCTAGAATAAATCACTTTGTTTGTTTTTGTCTGTGTGTGTGTACAGCAGGGCTGGCCAGCAGGCACCCAGCAGATCCTCATCCCCTCCACGTGGCAGCAGATGCCAGGTATGTCCATCCACAACCCCAGCCAAACCCAGACTCTGGTCCCTGACTCCCCCATGGGAGCCCCCCTCTCTGGGGGAGACAGCTCAGGACAACAGGCCTCACACTGGAGGTGAGTACTGCAGTGCTGTCCCTCTGGGCACTAAGGCCATATCATTGTCCAAATTGCAGAGGAAGCCCTAATTTGATATTTTCTGACATTATTTTGTATCTAGGTTACAGTATGTGGAGACGTTAGATGGTTCAGATAATATTGTGTTGTACTGATTCAGATATGCTAGGGAAGCTAATTACAAGTTGTTGTCATGCCAGGGGTCGTCATGGCAGTCATTACCATGGCATCAAACAGCAGGACCATACACTGGGGCGTCATGCACCTGCGGCCCAGTTCCAAGCAAGATCTCAGCAGGGGAAAAGGTCTAAGGCTCGACATGCCGACAGTAGGGCCAGGTAAATTTCAACCCAATGGTCAGGTCCAAGAATACACACTTTATTCATACTCTTGTATACTGTATGGTTCTCTTCCTCATTAGGTATGTGATTTATATGAATCAGTGATACCCCGTTGCCCCTTTATGATTGAGGACTTTCAGATCAACACAAACTTTTTTAAAGCACATTGAAACATCTCAATATACTTTCCTGTTATAATGACATTTGTCCCTTTGCAGGCCTGTGTTGTCTCTGCAGACAGCCGCCCCTATGGTCCACAACACACCACTGCCTGCCTTGAGTGGTGATCCAATTATCATCTCTGATACTCCCAGCCCTGCTGTCAGCATTATCACTATCCATAGTGACACAGAGGACGAGGATGACGGGAAGTTCCCTGCTGCCAGGTGAGGTCACATCCTGTGTATTCTAATGTATCCACCTAATGTGTGAATGAATGAGAGACAATGGAGATACGCTGCTGTTTTGTTAAGTAGCTTAAACCAGCACCCTGGATGACCCTGGCTTTAGTCTCAATCCCTCGGGTGCGTGTGTCTGTGTGTCTCAAGGGGTTGGGTTGAAAGCAAAAGAGGAATTTTTGTGTTCAAAAAGAAAACGATAAAGTTTTCTTCCTCTTTTCTGTCACAGCTCTGGTGCTAACCAGCGGGCCAACGTGATTAGCTGTGTGACAGTCCACGACTCGCATGACTCTGACTCGTCCACCAGCAGTCCCCTGAGCCCCAAGGGCCTGGCCAACAGCTCCTCCTCGTCCCAGACCTCCCACTCCTTCTCCAAGTCTCTAGCCATCATCCTGCCCTTAGTGAAGACCCAGTCTGGGGAGAGCAGAGTACAAAAAACAGGTTGGCGTGGTAACACACCTCCAGTCTAGTGTTCCCCCTACTATTGTATAGGTTGAGCTGCCCACCTCCTTAGTTTTGTTGCCTTTCACCTTAAAAAAATTGGTTTTATTGATTTTCAGATAAACCTGCTAATGTCTCTGGTAAATCCAAGAAGGGGACAGCTCAGCAGTCCAGCAGGGCAGGAAGGACCTCCAGCTCTGATCGCAACCAGAGTGCCACAACTAGCAGATCCCAACCACTCAACCTGAGTCAGGTAAGGGTATATGGTTGATCTCAATTGTCATGTCTTAGGGTTTTTATTTAAAATGTAGTTATCTAGAATGTGAATGAAGGTAAGGTGTATATGGGGTGGCAGGTAGCCTAGTGGTTAATAGCGTTTGGCCAGTAACCAAAAGGTTGATAGATCGAATCCCTGAGCTGACAAGGTTAAAAATCTGTCGTTCTGCCCCTGAACAAGGTAGTTAACCCACTGTTCCTAGGCTGTCATTGAAAATAAGAATTTGTTCTTAACTGACTTGCCTAGTTAAATAAAGATTAAATGAAATAAAAATGTAAATGTAAAATGTGAATGAAGTGATATAAATTGTAGCCAATGTTTTCAGCTCCAGGTACAGCAGTCTGTGATGTCATCATCACAAGACCGAACAGGAGGCAACAACAGCTCCTTGCCCCGTCAGACCACTTACCCTCCTCCCATCTCCTCCAACTCCTCTTACCGCCTGCACGAGGCTGCCTCCATCTTCACCTCTACCCCGAACCTGTACGCCTACCCTGCCTCTGCCGCCCTGGCCTCTGTCTCCCAGGCCGTGGACCAGCTCCATGCCGGCGGCTCTTCTCGACATGCCCGGCCCAATGGGCCCTACTCCTCCCTGGGGCTCCTACATGCCCAGGGACAGTACCACCACCAGCAGCAGCTGGCGGCCCAGCCTTACCCCGTTCCCCGATCCAGCGCGGCAGCCTACCAGCTAAGCCAAAGGAAGCTCAGTCAGTACCCCTACCTGTGAAGAATAGAAGCTGCCTGAGACAGAACCATAGAAATATAATCTGTGGACAGATCAGCTCTCTAGCCCAGCGGAAGACCAAATGGAGACCAAGATTATAAAGGTGCCCAACTGCACAAGTATAGCACTGGGACAATGATTTGTCATGTTTTTTAAATGTGCAATTTATTAAGACCTTCTTTAAAATTTTAACAGCTTTGTTGGCAATTTCCTGATTTCAGAGACGGTTTTAACGTGGTAAATATGAGTTTTTTCCCTTTCGCTTTTTTCCCCGTTACTTAAATTAAGCACACTTATGTTAACAAAAAGTATTTAGACATTTCTTCTATGTAAAGCCAGTATTTCGTTTTTGAATATCTTTGTTTTTAGAATAATAAGCTTATAATAGCCTACCTGTCAAAAGCACTAACCATTTGTGTCCTTTATGCCATTATGACAATTTATTTCCATTGTTATTTTCATCATGTACTTCTGCTAATCAAATTGTATATTATAATGTTCCTTTTATTCATTTGCTTTTAGCATTTTTTTGTGTCTATACATTACAAATGACCCTGAACAGAGTTGGTCTCTGTTATAAATGTTTTGTGTTTATGTTTGTTAAAAAATACAGATGAAATTTGTTGACAAAATCACCTTATCTGAAACTTCTGACATTGCCGTTTGCAAACATGAATCTTTTGTGTTTTTCTCCAGCCTGTCACTGAGGCGCTTGTCAAAGGCCCTTGAATTTGAAAGTGCTGCTCACATATTCCACACATCACATTAATAATCTCATCACCACTTTAAGCCTATTGATAGGCTCCTGTCAACCTTGAATTCATTTGGTGAATTGTGTTGAATCTGATGGTGATTCATGAGTATATAAATAGATGTTGGATATAGAGTTGATGGTTTTGGTGACATGATGGTCGTTCATACAATCATACTATTATAATGTGAAGTGCTACATAGAACAGACAGTACACCTTAATCATCATATAGGCAATAAAATGGTTTTTAAGATGTATACTGTGGTACTGTATTTTTGCAAAAGATCTATAATGCTTTTTGTTAATAAGCTATATATATAACAGAATATATACTTTCATACAAAACAAATCTATAGAATGAAGCGGATACTTCTATTTGTTTGGTTGGCCCTGGCTGATCCGGCTTGCTCACATCCTCCCAAATGGCGATCAGATCGGCTAGGAATGTCAATGATAAATTGATTCCTTTCATTCTTGCTATGTTCCAAGAAACAATAGAAAAGGGGGAGTTACCGGCTTCCTTAAAGCAAGGTGTAATTACTTTGGTTCCCAAACCTAATAAGGATAGTCTTTATATAGACAACTGGAGACCTGTTGAATAATAGCCTGTTGAATAATGATGGGAAATGATTTGCCCTTGTATTTGCTAAGAGGTTGAAACAAGGCTTGTATCATATAATTGATGAAGAAAGAACAATCTGGCTTTATGCGTGGTCGACACATTAGTACGTTTTTATTTTTATTGGTTACTCAAATTATGACTCTTCATATCAAGACAGGGAATTTGCAAGGTGTTTCAGCACTTGGAAATGAATTTAAACTATGTCAACTGGCTGATGATACCACCATATTTTTGAGAGACAGGAATGAGGTTTCTAAAGCAGTTTCCTGTATTGGAGACAATTCCTTAGTTTCGGGTTTGAAAATTAATATCAATAAGTCAAGTCTTATTTCCACTCAAGGATTGTGTTTTACAGGAAGGACATCTATTAGGACATCTACTTTGTGCATGACACAAGTAATTTTTCCAACAATTGTTTACAGACCGATTATTTCACTTGTAATTCACTGTATCACAATACCAGTGGGTCAGAAGTTTACATGCACTAAGTTGACGGTGCCTTTAAACAGCTTGGAAAATTCCAGAAAATTCTGTCATGGCTTTAGAAGCTTCTGATAGGCTAATTTACATCATTTGAGTCAATTGGGGGTGTACCTGTGGATGTATTTCAAGGCCTACCTTCAAACTCAGTGCCTCTTTGCTTGACATCATGGGAAAATCAAAAGAAATCAGCCAAATACCTCAGAATTTTTTTGTGGAAGGCTACCCGAAACATTTTACCCAAGTTAAAAATTAAAGGCAATGCTACCAAATACTGATTGAGTGTATGTAAACTTTTGACCCACTGGGAATGTGATGAAAGTAATAAAAGCTGAAATAAATCATTTTCTATACTATTATTCTGACATTTCACATTCTTAAAATAAAGTGTTGATCCTAACTGACCTAAAACAGGGAATTGTTACTAGGATTAAATGTCAGGAATTGTGAAAAACTGAGTATAAATGTATTTTGCTAAGGTGTATGTAAACTTCCGACTTCAACTGTACAATGGGGGAAAGCATGGAAAATTGCTAATAAATGTTGTATCAGTAAGGTAAAGGAAGTTTCATTTAAAATGTTACATAGAATTTATCCTTTTGGAAAGACTAAAGCTGAATATCTAAAAAGCAAGCTGAATATTGACTATAAATGTGATTTCTGTGGAATGGAGACCCTGTATTTATAGTAGAATATTTTGGATTGACATTCAGAATTTTATTACAAAAAAATAGGACCGGTTATACAATTTGATGGTTTTGATATAATGATTTATTTCAGAAATTCTGACATTGATGAAGATGTAGTGTTTTTAATTCAACTGCTAATAATATTAGGTAAATTTCATAATCACAAATGCAAATGGTCTAATTCAAAACCTAACTTTTTTCACTTTATATATTAATTTAAACAATATGGTACTACTTTTAACTAAATTGAAAAACAAAAAGGCAATTAAAACTGGTTATATTACTAATGAATATTTGTTTATGATTCCTGGCAATGTAAATAGGTTTGTATGTATGCTTGTATGCTTGTATGTGACTATCCCTCTTTTGTTTGTTGACAAGGTAGCCTAGTCAAATAATTAACATCCAATCACATTAACCGTTACTATCTTGCGGGAATTTCACTAACGGTCCGGTCCGTATGTAGCCAAACGTAGCTGCTGCTCATTCCGTTTGCTCGAAAATTGATAAATGGTAAAAAAAAAGAAAAAAGTAAGGCACATACCAGCTCTACTGCTACTACCAGCGGTACTACACCTGCACCTGTCAACGACACAAGTTGTTCTGCTTCCACGAGCACATCCAATGCTAGCATCAGTAATTCTACATTTGTTGTTAGCCCAGCTAGCAAGGACACTGACAATGATGAATCTGATGCAGCCGAAGAGCTACTGCCCCCTTACTTTTCATTACTGACAATAATTTTCACTTGTCTGACAGCGTGCATGATGACGAGTTTCTCACACGACTGGCCTATCTGGGTGAGGTTTTTTTCTCGCCTGAATGATCTGAATCTAGGATTACAGGAACTCTCCGCCACTATATTCAATGTGCGGGACAAAATTGAGGCTATGATTAAGAAGTTGGAGCTCTTCTCTGTCTGCATTAACAAGGACAAAACACAGGTCTTCCATCATTGTATGATTTTGTGTGCAAATGAACAAGCTTACGGACAATGTCAAATGTGATATAGTGATGAAGCACCTGAGTGAGTTGGGTGCACAGTTACGCAGGTACCTTCCAGAAATGGATGACACAAACAACTGGATTCGTTATCCCTTTCATGCCCTGCCTCCAGTCCACTTACCGATATCTGAACAAGAGAGCCTTATTGAAATTGCAACAAGCGGTTCAGTGAAAATGTTATTTAATCAGAAGCCACTGCCAGATTTCAGGATCGGGCTGTGTTCAGAGTATCCTGCCTTGGAAAATTGCGCTGTTAAGACACAGATGCCCTTTGAAACCACGTACCTGTGTGAGAGTTGATTCTCAGCCCTCACTAGCATAAACTAAATACAGGCACAGACTGTGCGTGGGAAATGATTTAAGACTGAGACTTTCCAATACATCCCAACATTGCAGAGTTATGTGCAACCTTTCAAGCACATCCTTCTCATTGGCCTATGGTGAGTTATTCACCATTTTCAATTCACAAATAAGGTTTAATATGTAAGATGGTTAAATAAAGAGCAAAATTATTGATTATTATTATTTGTGCCCTGGTAATATAAGAGCTATTTGTCACTTCCCACGAGCCGGGTTGTGACAAAAACTCACACTCATTCTTATGTTTAATAAATGTATTGTATAGTGTGTGTGTGGCAGGCTTACAATGATGGCAAAAAACAACATTTGAGAGTGCGCTGACCCTGGTGCTAGAGGGTGTACGCAGCTGGAGGTTGAATGTTTGAAGGTGTACAGGACTGTAAAAAGTTTGGGAACCACTGAAGAGGATTCACAATTTATGCAAATGTAGGTATGATATCTTCTACATATTCTGGCAGGTTAAGGGAATCCCCTTGATCAGAAAAAGGAGACAGGTAAACTATGCATCAGAGCACTCCACAGCTGTCATGACCTGCATAGATATCAGTATGATCATCATTTCTAATCCCCCCCCCCCCCCCCCCCCCCCATTTATTCCTTGTGATGCACAATACCCTATCCTGTGAGTGGTTCATGAATAGTATTTTACTAGGATCCCCATTAGAAGCTGCTAAATCAGCAGCTACTCTTCCTGGGGTCCACACAAATCATAAAACATTACATAATACAGAACATCAATAGACAAGAACAGCTCAATGAATTAATTACATAAATATAAAATAAGAATACACACTTTCATACACTTATGCCTTAACAGCCCATACAGCATATACTCCTAATCATCATCAATGTTGCCGGCAATACTGCAGCCACTCATATTTTTTTCACCCTTTGTAATTGTTTGTTCCATTGCTACAATCGCTTTCTTTAAACAGGCTCTGAAATTCTAATGTCACAGCACCAATGTTCTGTAAACACCAGAGAGAATCCCACACGATACAATAACCATCTGTGTCATCGGTCCTTTCCTCTTACGTAAATATTATGAACATTTGAGTCTAGCGACCCTCAACTTTGCACAAACAAAATAATGCTGAGTCATGCGTTTACAGCAGCACAGTAGCCTATGGTACCTTTTCCAGCTGCTTAGGAGGGTCCTCTGGAGCAACAGGTAAATCCCCAGTGTCTTTGGCCCTCTTGCACACACTCTGGTAAAGATTGATAGTGGCCATCTTGATTGTGCACAACAGAAGTGTCTTTTTGGCAGCTGTGTTCTGAATGTGGGCCCATCTTGATTCCTGTATATCAAGAGAGAAATGGTAATAATTTGATCAAACCCTCTTTGATTTCAGACTCTCTTAGTAACCTGGCTGGTTTCCCCAACACAGACTAAAACTAGGAGGTTCAGTGGTAGATCGCCATTCAGTTAGCTTTTATGTCCAGCACTAGCTTTATTCATCTGTGTCCGAGAAACTGTGTCCCTCAAACTGTGTCCCTCAGAGATAAATCACCATAAAATACACATTATAAGGAGAGTGATCATATCATGTCTCACCCAGATGATGCCCTCAGTGTGGGACTTGTCCAGCTGGCTCCGTAGCTGGGCCAGAGTGTTGTAGTGCAGCAGGGTGTTGTTGCTCTGCTCTGTGAAGGGGGTCAGCTGGGCTCGGGCTTTCTCTGTGCTGTCCTGGTTCTGCTGGGTAGTGGGCACCAGGTCTTCCCGGGTCAGCATCAACGTGTCGTAGCGAGACGTCACCTGTCGGGCCTCCTGAAACGTAGAGAGAAAAAAATCAGCCCCTAGCCCATATGGCCTAAGCACTTGTATAGACCTAAGATCCTGTACCACTTTATCCAGGTAATGGGGGTAGATGGCATTCTTTTGCACTCGTTTCTCTAGCCAGTCCCTCTGATGAGAGCTTTTGTATCCTCCTGTAGAGTCACCATGTCCACCTGCTTCTGATTAGTCATTTCCCTCTCTCGGCCGGCTTTCCTAACAGCTCAACATCGTTTCACCTCGTTGTCCTGAGAGAGATCATGGGTGAGTATAACAAGTTTATCTCTGAGTGAGGTCATGGAAGAGTATGACCAATTAATCTCTGAGTCTGACTGATAAGTAGAGAATATTGTTTAGGCTAAGAAGTGATAGCAGAAGGCTCATGGTTTGTGTTTGTGTAGGTAGAGGAAAGTAATACATTCATGTAACAGATAGAAGCTGCTAACATTTTATGAGAAAGTTCCTAAAATATCTAGGTTAAATGTCACATTTTTACTCACAACAGGTCATCTCGAAGGTTCTCGCCAAAATATATGAAATAGTTGGACAAATTTACTGACATGTTTATAATCTAGTAATAATATTTTTCATAGACAATATATTAAATGTCAGGAATTGTTTATAATCAACAATTAATATTTTTTATTTACAATATATTAAATGTCAGGAATTGTGAAGAACTGAGTTAAAAATGTATTTGGCTAAGGTGTATGTAAACTTCCGACTTCAACTGTATAATTCAAGGCCTAATGAGGCCTAATGTTTCTGTTTTGACTATTTCTGTGGGTAGCTTTACAAAGCCAATGCAGTTCACAGAATCGAGTCAAAATATAACAATAGTCTCATAGCAACTACAACTATTACAAATAAAAACAGAATGGAAAGAATAATGGACATAATAAAATGTCTTGTTTTCTGGCAAGCTCCACTCATGGCAAGCTCCAGTAAAAGTTGTATAATTTAAAACGCCTAGCGAAGAACTATTGGCCATCAAGTTAGTATGCAAAAATGTTGAAATATACATTTATGGAGGCATAAAACATTAGGGTACATGATAAGAAATATTTATTGTTTAATCTGGAATACAATGTATAGCGAAAGAGTTGTCACATTCTGATAGCATGAGCTTTTTCTTTTAGAATTTCAATTATATGACGGGATCAAAGTTACTGATGTATTTCCACAGGATATTGTCCTTGAAGCAGGAAAGCAGTTGATGAATGCATATTACACATACAGTACCAATCAAAAGTTTGGACACACCTACTCATTCCAGGGTTTTGATGGAGGCATCAACACTATGAAATAACACATATGGAATCTTGTGGTAACCAAAAAAAGGTGTTAAACAAATCAAAATATTTTAGATTCTTCAAAGTAGCCACGCTTTGCCTGGATGACAGCTTTGCACACTCATGGCATTCTCTCAACCAGCTTCATGAGAAATGATTTTCCAACAGTCTTGGATTGGAGGTGTTCCCACATATGCTGAGCACTTGGCTGCTTTTCCTTTACTCTGCGGTGCAACTCATCCCAAACCATCTCCTTTGGGTTGAGGTCGGGTGATTGTGGAGGCCAGGCCATCTGATGCAGCACTCCGTCCCTCTCCTTTTCTTGGTCAAATAGCCCTTACACAGTCTGGAGGTGTGTTGGGTCATTGTCCTGTTGAAAAACAAATGATAGTCCCACTAAGCGCAAACCAAATGGGGTGGCGTATCGCTGCAGAACGCTGTGGTAGCCATGCTGGTTAAGTGTGCCTTGAATTCTAAATAAATCACTAACAGGGTCACCAGCAAAGCACCCCCACATGCAAAGATCATCCTTTCACCTACTCTGCATCTCTCACAAAGACAGCGGTTGTAACTAAAAATCTCAAATTTGGACTCATCAGACTAAAGCACAGATTTCCACCGGTCTAATGTCCATTGCTCGTGTTTCTTGGCACAAGCAAGTCTCTTCTTATTGGTGTCGTTTAGTAGTGGTTTCTTTACAGCAATTCAACCATGAAGGCCTGATTCATGCGGTCTCCTCTGAACAGTAAATGTTGAGTTGTGTCTGTTACATAGTCTGAAGCATTTTTTTGGGCAGCAATTTCTGAGGCTGGTAACTCATCCTCTGCAGCAGATGTAACTCTGGGTCTTCCTTTCCTGTGGCGGTCCTCATGAGAGCCAGTTTCAACATAGTGCTTGCTGTTTTTTGAAGAATCTCAAATATGAAATCTATTTTGATTTGTTTAACACTTTTTTGGTTACTACATGATTCCATGTGTTATTTCAGTTTTGTAGAAAATAGTAAAAAAAAAAATTAAAAAAAATGGAATGAGGTGGTGTGTCTAAACTTTTGACTGGTACTGTATATTACAGCGCTTTGGCAAAGCATGACAAGGGTTACGAACATGGCTGAATTGGTAGGATCCACAAGGAATTTCTCAATGACAAATAATATCCATCTGGTATTTAAGTTCAACATTTGCAGAAACTGGAAAAAAACAAAAGCATTGAAAAACTAAAAGTACAAACTAGGAAAATAAAGTTTTTTTTTCTTTACATATTGATGTAACTGCTTTGAGAGAAAACAAGACTAACAACAAATAAATAAATAAGTTAATTTCTTACACCAGTCTCAAACAAAGATATGGACAATTGACAAGGGCAAGGTACCCAGAGGGCTCATGTCAAAATCCTGCAAAAACATTCAAAACTAAAAAAATATTTCTCCAACCCTGATTACAAGCTCACCTCTTTTTTACTTTCAGTTATGACATGTGTATCAAAAACAAATCAGACCCATGCTAACAAATTACTAATTCATTTGTAATGATTGTATCAGATATTTAACAGAGCTTACATATTTTTGGAAATGCAAAACCCCAGTTGGAATTATAGACAAAGGCAAACAAATGTATGGAAACAATGAGACATTTTTGCAGTAGAGGTTTAAAACACCATAATTCTGACATAAGCACTCATTTCAAAGAATAAGATGGATCAGAGAATCATCAACACCTATCAGGACATAGCAGTGTAAACTTCTTACCAAATAGACAAATGTCAAACAATTGTTTACAAGGGCAGCAAGCACATGGTCATTGAGTGTGGAGAGTACAGTGGTTACTGGGGTTCAGCTCAGTGGTCAATATGATTGATGACTTGGTAAAGAACAGTTACTTCTGAGCAACATTATGAAATGTAGAATGTGATGGGAAATCCAAAGAACGAAGATATTTACATTCTTTACAGTTATGCAATTTAAATCATTTTGCAGTAAAAACAGAACGGTTCTGCACTACTACAAATATTGTAGGCCCAATTGTGTAAGTTGCCCTTACACCTCAACTACTTCACTGGAGGGGGGGGAAATGAATCTTGTTCCAATTACTCAGACATAAATTTCACAATATATCAAACACAAATGAATCATGAAGTTGACGCAGTGTCTAGAATGCACTGAAAACCCAAAATGCATTATCATACGTGAGATAATGCAACTTAAGTCCCACTGTAGACAGAAGGCAGACTTTGGCAATGGTTCATTCTGATGTTTAGAAGAGGCAGACAGTCCAGAAATGAAGGATGTTTTATGCCTTACTTTAAGAGTCACTGGGGGAGGCCAGGTCTCTCGGCTGGGGCTAGGATTTAAACACAGAATTGCACACTAGAACATCAGGCTTTTCTTTTCATCAATAAGATAGACCTGTCCTTAGAGAAGACTTATGAGGATGCCCACATTAGAAGGGAAAGGGAGGATTTTGTCAGCTTGTCTTCAGAACTCCTCGTGAACATTCCGGGCATAGTCCATGAGCTTGCTGCCAGTGAAGTATTCGCTGTACTTGAGAATCTCCTCCAGCTCCAAGTTGTGGTTCTGGTTCTCGTCGGCCACAGCGATCATCTGCTTAGCCTCGTTCAGCGCGTTGTACTCGTTCATAGGGTCCATGTACTCCTGGAATAGTGATGGCATGAGGGTAAGACAGGGAAAAAGGAAGGAAATTAGCCTAAAATGTTAATGGTTTACTCTGCAACTATAAAATGACACTATCCTATACAAGGTCCTGCAGTGTACCCAGTGGAAATAGTCCTCTGTGACATGATATTTGTTCAGTCTGTGTTTACTTATAGGCCTTTACGACCCATCATAAACCTAGCCTTTGTAGGGTTTTGTAGCTATGAGTTTTTCTAACACAGGACACCCACCTCTAGTTCCTCCATGGTCACGATACCATCATGGTTTCTGTCGATGACCTCCTCAAACTCCTTCTTCCTCTCTCGTACCCAGTCATCGTCGATGTCCTGGGCCTGCTGGTTCTCCACGGTGCCCATGGGCAGGGAGATGAACTCAGACAGAGTCAGCTTCTTGTCACCGTCCTGGTCTTTAAAAACACAAAATAAATATCAAACTCAAACAGCATTAGATTAGATTTTAAAGCTTTTCATGATTGATCATGGGTCATTCAAAATGTATATATTTATTCTGTGTACTTTAATCAATTCTCATTTTCTTATTCAAATCATTGTTTTCAAATAACCTAGTTATGGCATTATGCATACACACCAACTGAATTCAAAACATATGAGAAAGTACATACCGAGGTCACGAACGATCTCCTTGACCATGTATTTGAGCATGCCTTTGCTGTGCTCGGGATGCAGGAAGGAGAGAAACTCTTCCTCATTCAGCAGCTGGTCGGCTGGGGGGTTATCAGCCTGAAACCAACGGTCCTTCAGACTCTCCAGCACCTCCTGGGCTGCAGGGATTCAAATAATAAGGTAATTTGATAGTCCACTGAGACACATTCAATACAAGCATTATTGGCTGAGCAAAATTAAAAAGACTTATCGTGATCAGAACATTAAAACACTTGGAAAAGTAGGATATTGGTTTGGGGGAAGGTTAATTTGTTTTATTTAAATAAATAAAACCTTTTTACCCCTTTTTGTCTCCCAATTTCGTGATATCCAATTGGTAGTTAGTCTTGTCCCGTTGCTGCAACTCCCGTATGGACTCGGGAGAGGCGAAGGTCAAGAGGCATGCGTCCTCCGAAACACAACCCCGCCAAGCCACACTGCTTCGTGACACACTTCTCGCTTAACCCGAAAGCCAGTCGCACCAATGTGTCGGAGGAAACGCCGTACAACTGGCTATCAGAAGTTAGCATGCATGCGCTTGGCTGCCACAAGGAGTGACTAGAGCGCAATGGGACAAGGACATCCCAGCCAGCCAAACCCTCCCCTAACCCGGACGACGCTGGGCCAATTGTGCGATGCCTCATGGGTCTCCTGAACGCGGCCGGCTGCGACACAGACTGGGATCATACCCGGATCTGTAGTGATGCCTCTAGCACTGCTATGCAGTGTCTTAGACTGCTGCACTACTCGGGAGGCCCTGGGTAGGTCAATTTCAACAATAGCATGTGGTAAGAAAATAAGGAATCCTGATTAACCAGGAGAAATGTATGGACTACAGCTAAAGTGGATGATATTGTGGTGGACTAACTTACTCTCCTCGTCCACCTTCAGTTCTTCACTGTTCTTTATCTTGTCAGCCATTTCCTTCTCATTGAATCCTTTGCTGGCCAGAAACTTCACCCGGTATTCATCCCACGTCACATGTCCTATGGTGAGAATAGATCAGTTAGGGGACTGGGGCTTGACTGTGTAGGAAGAATTTTGAGCCCGATGTGAGAAACAGTGCTGTATTGTCATCAGGTCTGAGCTATATTGTGGCACACAGATCAGCTATAAAGCCTAACAGTAGGACATCAATGTTGGTAACAAAAATTGCTCTTAATAAATAGGTGACCACTATGGCTGTGTATCAAGGTGGTATTCATTAGGGAACACCTACAGAAAATGAAAACTAGTGGTTCTTGTTGGGGGAAAGAGAAAGGTAGCCTAGGTCAAGGCAATATGGCCTAAAAATCTACATTTTTTCAACATTATGGGTGATTCACAACATACAGTATTTATAATGTGAAATTAGGCCAAATATAAGTCCCATTAAGAATGTAATATAGAATCAAAATAGTTGAACCTGCTTTTTTGCAATATGACTGATCTGGCTTTCAAGTCGGTCTGTGAAATTGCCCTTTTTGTAACAAATTTAACCAGAATCATGCATAACTCTCATTCACTAATAATGACTAACTTCTTATAGCAGGCATTATAGAAAATTAACATTCAAACAACCTCTCAAGCACAAGTCAACGTGCAAGTGAGTAGCCAGCTAATCTTTATAGTTCAAGTTCAGCCAACTTGGATATATTTGCTAGATAACAAGGTAGAACATTAATTGTTATGAACTGGGGACCTTCTGTCCATCTCCAACTGTTTAAACAGCATGCTAGACTGACCATTTTGTTCAGATGTTGAAATCAGGTGGCCTACCTTATTTCTCAGAATAAGAATGAATTTCCAATTCCTTATGTAAAAATGTGTTTTATGCTTATTTCACATTTATAAAAACACTGCTAGTGGCACATGGTACCAGATGTGACAAACTGAGCATACATTTTCCAGAATCAATGTTCATTGTAGTGTTTTAATAGTGTCTTCTCTGCATGCAATTTGAGTAGTTGAGACATAAAAAAATGGAATGGTTAGACATTTTTATTCAATATATCGCCCAGCCCTAAGGTAATTCCACCCTGTTGCAGTCCGTTTTCTTCTATTTGGTGCCTAATGAATAAGACACAGATAATTGTGTACTCTCTCTTACCATCTCCATCTGGGTCCACAGCATGGAAGCTCATCTTGTTCTCCCTCACAGCCTCCTGGAAGTGTTCTTCTGTCTTCTCCATGATCCAGCGCTGCATCTCTTTGGCACTGACGCTCTTGTCTTTATTAAAGTCCACCCTGAGAATGGTAGACAGGAAAGTAGCCAGCAGATCTTCAGTTCTACATTTACATGTTGGTTATTTAGCTAGCAGACACTCTTATACACACACACAACTTACAGTCAGCGTTTTCAAACACAAACCCTCAACTGGAGTATCAAGTTCAAGTAGTTTATTAAAATCCACTATCACATATCTGCTTCAGCCCCAAACCCAGATAGTAGTTCTACAACTGAGTAAGATGCAACCGTAGCACAAAATATGGTTTCAACGGTTTAAGCTTTCATGTTTTTCCAACACAGTCATTCCTTTTGCATATAGGTTAACATAATGTAACGCTAGTAAGGATTTGTCAAGGAACCTGCTTTTCTGGCAAGTGGACATTTCTCAAGGGTGACAAGTAGGATTAAAATTTCTGTACTGTTTTGTTTCAACGGTATTTATAAATCAGCCTCCAAGCTTTTACTACATGGCACCTAGCTTACCCAGTATGGGGTAGACGAGGACCGGTATTTACTTAGACTGCTGTGGTAGATCTATTACAGGTGCACTCACCTCCATGTTCTCAGGAACACTGCGTTGCTTATCATAACAGATAGCCTATTTGTTTATGCCCCCTATTCTTTGAAATAGGAACTGGAGCATGAAAAGGTGTACACATTAAATAGATTTTCTGGTACTTTTGTATACTTTTTAGCCACTTTCAGAACGAAAGTAAAAGCCAAAAGTGGTCACCGAAAATTGTTACTACATCACTTACACAAAAGTATGTGGACACCCATTCAAATGAGTGGGTTTGGCTATTTCAGCCACACCCGTTAATGACGTGTATAAAATAGATCACACAGCCAAGCCATCTCCATGGACAAACATTAGCAGTGGCACGTCATAGGATGTCACCTGTCCAACGTCAGTTTGTCAAATGTTTGCCCTACTAAAGCTGCTTCGGCCAACTAAGTGCTGTTATTGTGAAGTGGAAATGTCTAAGAGCAACAACAGCTCAGCCGTGAAATGGTAGGCCACACAAGCTCACAGAATGGGACCGACGAGTGCTGAAGCATGTAGCGTGTAAAAATCATCTGTCCTAGGTTGCAACACTCACTACAGAGTTCCAAACTGCCTCTGGAAGCAATGTCAGCACAATAACTGTTTGTTGGGAGCTTCACGAAATGGTTTTCCATGGCCGAACAGCCGTACACAAGCCTAAGATCACCATGCGCAATGCCAAGCGTTGGCTGGTGTGGTGTAAAGCTGGCCACCATTGGACTATGGAGCAGTGGAAAAAAGCATTCTCTGGAGTGATGAATCACATCTGGCAGTCCAACGGACTAATCTGGGTTTGGCGGATGCCAGGAGAACGCATCCTGCCCGAATGCATAGTGCCAACTGTAAAGTTTGGTGGAGTAGGAATAATGGTCTGGGACTGTTTTTCATGGTTTGGGTTAGGCCCCTTAGTTCCAGTGAACGGAAATCTTAATGCTACAGCATATAATGACATTCTAGATGATTCTGTGCTTCCAACTTGGTGGAAACAGTTTGGGCATGGTCCTTTCCTGTTTTAGCATGACAATGCCTATGTGCACAAAGCGAGGTCAATACAGTACTGGTTTGTTGAGATCGGTGTGGAAGAACTTGACTGGCCTACACAGAGCCCTGACCTCAACCCCATCGAACACCTTTGGGATGAATTGGAACGCCGACTGAGCCAGGCCTAATCGCCCAACATCAGTGACCGACCTCACGAATGCTCTTCTGAATAAAAGCAAGTCCTCGCAGCAATGTTCCAACATCTAGTGGAAAGCCTTCCCAGAAGAGTGGAGGCTGTCATAGCAGCAATGGGGGAACAACTCCACATTAATGCCCATGCTTTTGGAATGAGATGTTCAACGAGGAGGTGTCCACACACTTTTGGTCATGTAGTGTATGTGCAGATATGTGCACCACATCATTGCTCTCTCTCGCTCTGCGTGCGCATCTTGCTAGCTGTCACTCACATGGTCGTGGGGCTATAGCTCATTATCTAGAATTCAAATTGTCATGAGGCTGGCTTATGTGGGGGAAAATGTAGGGAAAATGGTGCAGCAAAGCTTCCAGAAAAACAGTTGCTTTCAAACTCGCGATTTTGTGGCAAGACAGTAATTCTGCACATAGAACACGCATGTATGAACTAGACATTGACACATCCAGCATGAAGCAGAAGGTTTAAAAAATACTTAGTTGGAAAAATTCCAGAGGCACATATTTAACTGGATGTGTAGACTACATAGACAGTGGACTCTTCAATTGATCACAATTACAACCTTGCATCTACACACCATTTCACAATTTGGCCTAAAAAAAAGTCAACTGCAAATGAAGGCTACATGGTGAAAAAAATCCAACAAAGACACACTACAAAGCTAAAGCTGTGTCATCATCAGGTGAATGTACTCAACTCAGAGAGTTGAAGGTAGTCAGCTGTACATGACTCACGAATCATGAAATTGAAAGCCAGTAATCCCCACTTACTTGCTGAAGATCTCAATGAGCTTCTTCCTGTTCCTCCTGGGCTCAGAGTCCTCCTCAAACTCCTCCATCTCCTTACCCAGGAACACCTCCTGATGGAAGCCCTTATTGATGTGACCATCCATCTCCAGCTTCACCCCATTTAGATGGTCAGGGGGAAGGATCTCATTCTCCTCTTTACTTGTGGGGTTGTTTTTGTCCTTCAGGGCTGACATGTTAGCTGGCCGGGCATGGACGTCCATGGTGTTGTGGAGCAGGCAGAACAAGGCCATAGACACAGCCATAAGGTGCCTGCACCAAGCCGTCCTGCAGTACATAGCCATGGCTTCTTCCAAGTGCTATGTCCTTGCTTGCTCAAGGGCTGATTAACACACCTGTCAACACGACATTGGGTAAGTTTGCCATGTGGCTAGCTTCCATCATCACTGACTACTATTAGCTAGTGTTCTTACTAGCTACATTTCTTAGTTAGCTAGCTACGAAGCCCAACATAATGCGTATAACTAGCCAGGCAGGTCTTATCCGGAAGTGCTCTAAATGATGCACACTCACATAAAGTTAACAAGGTAGCACATAGTTAACGTTAGCTAGCTACATAAGACAGCAATAGCTAATCGTGTATGAGGACAGCTGCCTCGCCAACGTTGACCTACCTGATTTTGAGCTCCAACGCCACAAATTTGGAACGTAGCTCGGAAATAAATGCCAGCAAATGGAAGAGATAGCCCACCTACCTAGCTAACAATGACAAGAATGCGTCGTCGTACGAGCAAAACAAACCGACCAACCACAACTGTCAGATTGGTTCTATTTCCTGTACACGTGGCTGCTCCAAAGTTCACGCACGACAGACCCTCCTCTTTAGACTTCAGCTGCGGAATTGATGCTAGTGGTGCGCGGGTTAGCTGTTTGCTCATCATCCGCACCTGCCAGCAATTGCTAACAACCCATCTACAACCGCCAAATAAATGTGACAAAGTCCAAATCTGAGGTCAGCACCCAACCCTAATCCACAAATATAGAACATAGGCTACAGTCAAAGACTGCATAACGTTGCCTGATATAGATGTTTATGCTTATAATTTCTGACATTTTGGTAGGCTATTTGTTAGTCAACTTGACTATAATTAGATACATGTAGCTTCTCTTTTGTCATTATGTTCCCCTAGAAGTTTAAATAAACATTTGCTCAACATAATAATGTAATGGATCGATAGAATGAATGCTTCAATCTAGTTGACATTGGTAACGTTTTCTCTCATCTTTCGCGGACGTTTAGGGACTGGGGAGAAAATACAATAAAGCAAAAAATAAATGGCAAAGATTTTCTGTGCAAAATGTCCAAATAACATCAACTTTCCCGGTTCTAAGGGAAAAGGAAGCTGTGAAAACGACCCAACGTGTTTCTGATAAAATTTCATTTCGGCTTCGATGCATATTTGATGTGGTTGAAATATTATTAACTTTTATGATGCATTTGTGACGTAGACAGCACATCTACAGAGGGTATCCAACTAAGCGTTGCATTCTCTCAAGATGCAGAAGTAAATCATATTTCTCCACTCCTGTTCCCGTCCAAATATTGGCTACATTGGGTGTATACTTTTACTGCAAGAAATGCTTAATTTGGCAGGAGTCATTATTATGGCTATAGCCCTATTCGCACGGGATTAGTATTATTAGAGAACGTTGGTTATGTATGTATGTCCGTTATTGCAGAGGACGGTTGTGAGGGGATTCGTTTTTTCCAAACTGCCCCATGTAATTCTTTCTTTTTTTTCTATAAATTGAGGGTTATAATGGAAGCCTATAGGGTTTTTCTAGGCGTGAAAATATTTTCAACAAGTCCAGGCTATAACAGGCTACACTGCTAACTCTAGTTTGGTTTCTAAGCCTTATTATAAACTTGGTGGTTCGAGCCCTGAACAGCCATGGTATATCAGATCGTATAACATATACCATGGCTATGGCAAAACATGTATTTTTACTTTTCTAATTATGTTGGTAATACGTTTTTAATAGCAGTAAGGCACCTTGAGGGTTTGTGGTATATTGCCAACATACCACGGCTAAGGGCTATGTCCAGGCACTCCACAACGAACAGTCCTTAGCCGTGTGGTATATTGGCCATATACCACACCCCCATAATATTTGAATTGAGGAAGTGTGATCATAATCATTCAGATATTTTTGCGATCAGCAGTAGAATACGTCCTAAATGTCCCCCAGCCTTCAGATCTGAGCTAAAAAAGATAACTTGCACTTTTAATGTGTGTTTTTAGGCTATGGATGAGTAAGTGAACTTGTTCCAAACGTTTAACTCAGTTGTGTGCTGCATTGTGATCTATTAACAGCAAGGGTTGCATGAAATAGGTTAAATAAATTATGCATTTGGCAATGTTCAATTCGCACAAAACATATAAACAAAAGCATTCACTGTGAAAGTCGATACATGTAGACCCTTTGTTAAATTTATCGTATCAGTTATAATTTTTTTGCTCAAACCGCATGCAACACCTGTCAAACAAACATTTCTCTCAAAACACAGGGATGTCGATTTGCACGTGACTAGTATTATCAGAGGTCTTGGAGTTTGCCAAAACAATATGTTATTCTGGTTAGTCAATGTCCAGATTTCAATTTCAGTTAAACCCATCTAAACAGTAGGCCACAGATCCCTTGACATGCCATAGGCCTGTTTGAAGTCCCATCTTGTCTGTCGAATTTGTATAGAGTCTCACAATCGTGACACATAACAACACTGCTATCATCATCTACCACTTCACCAAATCTTTACCAAACTTAACTTTTCTGGCCCTCCCTTCTCTTTATTTTCAACTCTCCTTTTGCAGCTTTTGTCTCATTATATTACATTTCTGGATTTTTTAAAGGTATTGTTTCTCTTTATTCAACCCGCACTCCACACACCTGCCCTTCGGCCACACAGTATTTAATGACTCTAAACCCATCCGACCCACAGTTATTACCACGTGGACTGTGGGTTGGCGTCACTACCACAGACACAGCAAGCCAAATGTTTGATTAGCTAGCTAGGTGAGTTGTGGAATTTCTGGTTTCAGCAAAAAAACTGCTACGTTTTTCTGGCGGTGGTTTTCTCTTTCCTGGTGAGAATGGCTGTGTTTGTTTTGCATCGCCCCGATACCCCGGGTAAGCAGAGTTTGCACATTTGGACCATTTCCACACATTCGAGGCACCGGGTGGTGCAAAACGAGCGCACCCAGCCTACATAGCTCTCTCAAAAAGCAACAATCATTAGATAGACTGACCACTAGTGGGGGTTTTGGGAAGTGTCACATTTAAAGCCACACACATATATGCAAGTATGTCACTAACAAAATTTAAACATGCACCAGATCACATTTTCCAGTGGTGGAAAAAGTACCCAATTGACATACTTAAGTAAAAGTAAAGATATCTCAATAGAAAATTACTCAAGTAAAATTGAAAGTCACCCAGCACAATAGTACTTGAGTAAAAGTAAAAAACTATTTGGTTTTAAATACACTCAAATATCAAAAGTAAATGTAATTGCTAAAATATACTTAAGTATCAAAAGTAAAAGTGCAAGTATAAATAATTAAAAATTCCTTATATTAAGCAAACCAGACAGCACCATTTTCTTGTTTTTGAAGTTTATGGATAGCCAGGGGCACACTCCAACACTCAGACATAATTTAGAAACGAAACATGTGTGTTTAGTGAGTCCGCCAGATTAGAGGCAGTGGGGATGACCGGAGTGGTTCTCTTGATAAGTACGTAAATTGGACCATATTTCTGTCCTGCTAATCATTCAAAATGTATGGAGTAAAAAGTACATTATTTTCTTTAGGAATGTAGTGAAGTAATAGTTTTCTAAAATATAAATAGTAAAGTACAGATATCCCCAAAAACAACTTAAGTAGTAATTTGAACTATTTTTACTTAAGTTCTTTACACCACTGACATTATCACATGAAATACATTAATTTATATCATGTATCTGCAGTGCTTATGGAAAATTATGATAGTGCACCACCCATTCTTACCTAAAAAAAGTACTATCCATGCATTGATTCACCTCTGGATGGCACTGTTCACAAGTAATATTTCTTCACAGTGTCAATGATGTGGATCCATAATCATCCATCACCTCTAAGGTACAGTTTGTAGCCTACATCGCTGTGCAACTTTATTGAGGCAGGCTTTAAATCCAACCTGTAAAGTGCACAAACGGCTAAATGTATACTTTAGCCTACACCCTAACTCTTAACTGCATAGCCAACATCCTATGCTTAATTTATAAAAAATAAATGAAAACATGTCTGCTCTTGACATATAAAGATACATTTATTTTGAAAACATATAACATTGCTTTCAAGAGACAAGTTTTATAGCCTTTCTCTGCAATGGTTTCCCCGTAAATGTACTCAAAAAAGGGATCTGCATCAAGACATTTACTATAAACCATGTCTTACTTTTGATATACTGTATATGTTTATGTGGCAATTACATTTAAGTGAGGAACAATACATCCCAGTATATTTCAGACAAGCAATTGTTGGAGGCAACTCCTTGTAAAAGCAGATCCTATTTCAACACTTTTTGGAAACATGAGGACAGGTACACCAACTATGTGTCCCACCACATGGGATAGTCAGAATTCATTCCTTGGCAATTTGTCAAACAACAGATTACACAAGAGATTGCCTGAGGGTCTTTTTTTCTGAAGGTACGTACATCAATTCCGCAGTATGAATTAGATCCAAACACAGGGCTATACTGAGGTAAAATTTTAATAAAAATATACTAAAAAGACACACACACACACACACACACATATTGGCCAAAGAGCCTCCTCAGTTTTCAAAAAAGGAGTCAACCATTTCATCTATGACATAAAACAGAGACTGAACAAAACAGTGGAGTTGCCAATTCACTGATGAGAAAAATAGAGGCAGCTAGGGGAAGGAAAAAGAGAAAGGGAGAGAGAGAGAGTAATGATAAAACTCCACTTTGAGCCTTCGTGTAAGCTCAGTCACAGAGAGAGAGAGCGCAACATAAAAGAAGTAGAAGATAGGGAGAGAGAGCGAGACAGTGTGGTGAAGCAAGCAAGCAACAGGGACCTACCACACACACAGACACAAACACAGTGCTCTCTGAGGTGAAACTGCACATGTTTTTGTCAACCCAGAGCAGACGGACTGGGTTGATGAATGGACAGTAGTGATTTATGTACAGCTGGGTGTACTGGACAGAGGAGACCGTGTTGCTAATACCCCTTAAAGTGTCTTTTACACCACTTTGAAGTTTTCTTTCCAGAGCTTCTGCTGCGGGGGACCAAATGTATACCCTTCAAGGAGAAAATAATACAAGGAGGACCAAAGGCTAAGAAAATTGGACCATCTCCAACTCCCCTTTTTATTCTATGGCGAGTCCTGTGGGAAACATGTGTGAGGTGGACTGAGGGCTTGAATGCCAAGCAGCATTCTCTGAAGAAAATACAAACTCTTATGAGACTTCCACTGCACCCAACTATCGGAAAACTATGAGGAGGATCCATTGCTTAGTGTGAGCAAAACAGCAAGGAAGAGGGGGATAGACAACTCTACCATCCACTCCTATCTAACCCCCCCCCCCCACACACACACACACACACACACACAGAGCAGAAAGCATGAAAAATCCCACTAATGGGTTTATTTGCTGTCAGATCTATGCCGATTTGTCATTCGCCGGGACCATTTCACTTGACACATTTCATAGTTGAGTAAGCTGCTTGGCTTTCTGGCTAGAGTTAGCTGTGCTCCAGCTCCAGCAACACTCTGCTGCCAGGCTCAAAGCTCATCGGGAAGAGAGCAGCAGGCAGCCAAACCAGGAGTCCTTCAGCCCTCATAGTCGTTGCAGTCCTCCAGTTTGCACTCTAATCATCCTGTTTAGGGTCCTTTCATTTTTGTAATTGGGCAATAGCTTTATTCTTTCCAATCGTTGGACAGTTTGGACAGACCATTGGGCCAGTTGTCCAAAGAGGCTTCTTCACACGGTTCCAGGGATATTTGGGTTGATTCAGTTTGTGTTTAAGATGTGGTGTGGGCCACTGGTTGTGCTGGCTGCGGTGTTCTGGACCCAGTGTGTCCTGCTGGAAGGGGTGGACGCCAAGAAGGAGAGGAAGAGGCCGAAGGAGACCCCCCCACAGCACACAGAGGCGTACAACACTACTCTCTCCAACAGCGAAGAGGTGGGCGAGAGCACCAAGGTAATGCTTGATTTGAAACTAAAATGTGATCTTCAATTCACCAGTGGCTACCTCCAACCTCTAAGAAGCATAGGACTATAAAGTTCGATCTGTAAAAAATATGATTCTGAAATAATTAAAGATACGAACCCTCATTGGTTTGAATGGTGTCAGCAATTTTTATCTAGAATTTCTTTTAACTTAACAACATGAATTAGGGTATTTATAGTACTATATAGGTAGGGAAGATTGAACAGTACAAGGCTATGTCAATCACTACATTTCGATAAAAATGCAGATAGAACCCTATTGTGCCAAGCCCTTTCTGCTCTGTAGACCCACTGGTGTATTTCAAACCTTATGGCTGAAATGTGTATATTTATTCTGATCATACAAGTGCTGAACATAGGAAGAATGATTCTGATTAGTATGTGGAATATGTTATTCACTTTATCAGTGGTATTTGATTGTAACTTGATTTTGATTACCTGATCTGATAATTATCAAAGTACAGATTTAATAGAAAATACAATTGCAGTAGTGCTACCAAAATTGAAACAACATAAAATAGAATAAAATGTTATTGGTCACATACACATATTTAGCAGATGATATTGAAGAGAAATGCTTTTGTTCCTAGTGCTAAATCCTTTGCTAAATCATCTGATTAACCTTGGAATCTATTCTGAGGCAAATACCTGAGCTGGAATGTCTTCCCCTCAGTTTAAGGAGTGATAATTAACTTGTTATATTGTGGATTGCAATGGCTGGTGCTGGCAGATGACATGCTCCAACAGCATTAGTTGGACTTGATTCATGTATAATTGGACTTCATTCAGGCTTTATGAATGTATAATCCATGTCAAATCAAAGTTTATTTATTGCATACACAGATTAGCAAATGTTGAAGCAGGTGCAGCGAAATGCTTGTGTTTCTAGCTCCAGCAGTGCAGTAAGTGTCTAACAGTACAATACTAATACAAAAAGAAGAAAAAACAAGAAATTATGAAATATCAGAATGAACAATGTTAGTGTCCTGAATATAAATAAGTGGTGTGTATTGACAGTATTGACAATATATTGTATAAGTAGGAAAAGGTATTTACAGCTGTAGTTATATAGGAGATGAGCTATGTGGAGATTACAGTATGCACATATAGACTGAGTAATCAATTATCTTAATTTCTCTTAGATCAATGTACATTTAAAGAAAATAATATTGCAGGAATGCTAATATCTTATCTGTTTCTAACTCCAGAAACATTTTCAGATCAATTAACATTACGTAAACATGACTAAAGTGACCAGTGTTGAATGACTCTAAGGTGCAGTTTCTAAGGTGCAGTGTAGAGTAACAAAATGTTCTATAGAGTGTTCTGTAGAGTGTTCCATAGAGAGAATGAGTGTAGTGATGTGGGCAATTGCCAGCATAGAAGAGGTGTGCCCTACTGGGTCAAGCCTGAGAAAGTGAAGTGTCTCAAATGTGTGAAACCCTAAATGGATGCCTTCCTGAAGAATGTGTGGTATGTGGACATTTAAAGGCTGATCAATGTATCAATTAGTCCTCACTGCAGGGGGCAAGCACCAATTCCCCAGCTTATCAGTTTTAAGGACTGTTTATTGACAAATCAGCACTCAAGAGGGTTTGGATCATCATGAATTAGGGATAAGAAAATGTGACAGTGTAGGCTACATTCTCTAAATGTGTAGCCAAAGTATTTATTTAAAGATCAAATATGGACAGTAATTCGGTAGTTTAAAAGGCTTAATGATTTGGCAAACAGATAGAAAAGTAGAGTTTTACACCCAAGTATAATATATAAATAGCTTTGAAATAAACTGATGAAAAAGTTGAAAAATATTGTTTCCATGTCCAAAAACAGCATTTGACCTTTCACATTCTTATTTATTGGTTTATGGCTGGTATTGCATATTTCCAGGGGTTTCCAATGAGTTATTTGTTTTGCTTTTAGCCCACCCATTGTGTTGGCATTCTCAAATAACCCTCGCTGCCCCATCCACTCAATACCAGCCCTCCCTCCCTGTCCAAGATCTACCAGTTTGCCTCTGCTCTGTTGTATTTACCATAGAATGAGGTCTTGTTTCTGTATTCTCAAGAAGAAGAAGAAGGACACATTATTCAGCCCTAGCCTGTCTCATTGTGGTCTGGCTGTGTTTATTTGACTTGTTTTGCCCTGTAAAAGCAGAAGGCTATGAAGCATGACCTTGTGTCAACCCCCAGGCTGCTGAAAACTGAGGACTACTGCACCCCACTGGGATATATCTGTTCTGTTCTCTCTCCCATCTATCTCACCGAGCCCAGGGTGTCTCTATCTCCAAAGCCCCCATTCGTCCCTTCCATCTCCCCCATGGTCCAGCAACAGGCCACAGGCAGACTGCCATGATGTAATTCCTGGGAAAGATAGGTGGGCAGATATTTAAAGAGCTTTGGCATTGCTGTTCCCAGCCCATTGATTCTGTCATTCACAGGGCCAGTCTGACTCCGCTGTGTCTGGGACATCCGATAGGGGCGTTGCGGCCCCAAAAAACTGGTGCAGCGTGCCGTGTAAGCCCCTCACAAAGCCCTATAGAAAGGGTTCTGAAAGAGGACACCTCGACAAGGATTATCCCCCTGTGCCCCCCCACTTACATTTTTCTCATCTTGTCTCCCACAATCTAAGGGTAATGACATAATCACTCCTAAGACCCTGTGTTATGCCAGATAGTGTCTCGGCCAAATACTGTCACCTCTAGTTGAGGACCCTGGGGTTTAGACTTTACATCTAAGATTAAAAGTGGAGATGTTCAAGCTTGGACAACGCAACAAGACTCGTGTAGGCTGCATAACACTCCTTTAGGCTACGGAACTTGAGCACATCTGATTGTGCATTTTGTATGGACAATGCATCAGCAAATTGTTATGCTATATCATTTATTTTTTTATTTCACCTTTATTTTACCAGGTAGGCTAGTTGAGAACAAGTTCTCATTTACAACTGCGACCTGGCCAAGATAAAGCATAGCAGTGTGAACAGACAACAACACAGAGTTACACATGGAGTAAACAATAAACAAGTCAATAACACAGTAGGGGAAAAAAAGAGTCTATATACATTGTGTGCAAAAGGCATGAGGAGGTAGGTGAGTAATTACAATTTAGCAAATGAACACTGGAGTGATAAATGATCAGATGGTCATGTGCAGGTAGAGATACTGGTGTGCAAAAGAGCAGAAAAGTAAATAAATAAAAACAGTATGGGGATGAGGTAGGTAAATTGGGTGGGCTATTTACCGATGGACTATGTGCAGCTGCAGCGATCGGTTAGCTGCTCAGATAGCAGATGTTTAAAGTTGGTGAGGGAGATAAAAGTCTCCAACTTCAGCGATTTTTGCAATTCGTTCCAGTCACAGGCAGCAAAGAATTGGAAGGAAAGGCTGCCAAATGAGGTGTTGGCTTTAGGGATGATCAGTGAGATACACCTGCTGGAGCGCGTGCTACGGGTGGGTGTTGCCATCGTGACCAGTGAACTGAGATAAGGCGGAGCTTTACCTAGCATGGACTTGTAGATGACCTGGAGCCAGTGGGTCTGGCGACGAATATGTAGCGAGGGCCAGCCGACTAGAGCATACAGGTCGCAGTGGTGGGTGGTATAAGGTGCTTTAGTAACAAAACGGATGGCACTGTGATAAACTGCATCCAGTTTGCTGAGTAGAGTATTGGAAGCTATTTTGTAGATGACATCGCCGAAGTCGAGGATCGGTAGGATAGTTGGTTTTACTAGGGTAAGTTTTGCGGCGTGAGTGAAGGAGGCTTTGTTGCGAAATAGAAAGCCGACTCTAGATTTGATTTTAGATTGGATATGTTTGATATGAGTCTGGAAGGAGAGTTTACAGTCTAGCCAGACACCTAGGTACTTATAGATGTCCACATATTCTAGGTCGGAACCATCCGGGGTGGTGATGCTAGTCGGGCGTGCGGGTGCAGGCAGCGAACGGTTGAAAAGCATGCATTTGGTTTTACTAGCATTTAAGAGCAGTTGGAGGCCACGGAAGGAGTATTGTATGGCATTGAAGCTCGTTTGGAGGTTAGATAGCACACTGTCCAAGGAAGGGCCAGAAGTATACAGAATGGTGTCGTCTGCATAGAGGTGGATCAGGGAATCGCCCGCAGCAAGAGCAACATCATTGATATATACAGAGAAAAGAGTCGGCCCGAGAATTGAACCCTGTGGCACCCCCATAGAGACTGCCAGAGGACCGGACAACATGCCCTCCGATTTGACACACTGAACTCTGTCTGCAAAGTAGTTGGTGAAACAGGCAAGGCAGTCATTAGAAAAACCGAGGCTACTGAGTCTGCCGATCATCCGGAGTTCACTGAAAATGTGTCCAGTAAAAAAACTAATAATATTTATTATGCCAGCTGCAAACGGTGCTTGGATCCTTTATTTAAATTAATTCAGTTATTATGGTTTGTTCAAGTTTCACTTCATCCTCACATCTGTACCTGTAATGTCTTGGAGAAAACAACCTGTTTATTAGAGTTACATTATGATGGCAGGAGAACACCACCTTGTATCTTCAAACAAGCCAAACCGTTTATACATTTGCATTTTTTTCTTTTCTCTCATTCAGTGGAAAGTCTTCTTATGATGGCATTCATTTTGCATCTGGCCCAACCCCAGTGAGAGCTGTTGGCAGGGTGCAGCAGACTACATTCCTTCAGAGATTTTCCATTTGAAATTGATCACAGTTGAGGTGTGGAGTGTTGCACTGAGTGAAATCTGGTGAGGTGATACCAAGCAGTAACTTTTTGCACCAAAATAACATTATGTCTCCCAAAATCGCTCACAGCACTAGACAAGTTTTTCTTCTACCCTTCATCATAGCATAGATGGGTCATCATCCATGATCCAATCTATCTACTGGCTAGCACAATAAATACAGTGTGAGGGCAGAACTACGGAAACAATATCTCAATTTGCCACTTATTTCACTCCTTTCCAAAGTGCAGTGAAATCTGTCAGTGTGAAGCAGCAAAGGGCTCAGTCAGTCATGGCAGTAATGGAGGCAGTCAAGTCAAACATCACGCATAGCGTGTTGAGTAATGGTTAAGCAGTGCCCTGGGGGAGACTTGAGTTTCCCCTCTCTCATCCGAACACCATGCTTAATGAAGGAGTGATTCGGGACCGTTTGGATAGCCCAACACACAGGGGACTGGACCCATCCCACAGGAAACCCTAGGCCCACTAACACACACACACACAGGCTGCACACATACACACACAAAATTGGGAACAGAGTTGGAACTGTAAATCGAGTGGGAACAAGGATACCCTTACTGTGTGAGGATGAGGCCTATCTTATGGGATGTTTTGTTTTATTACACGTCTTAATGACCCTTGCTTACTTAATGCATTACACAATTGATTTATGCACTCAATGAAATCCTGACAGACATCCATAATACTAATAAACAGCCTTTTGTCATTACATCTGAAATCTACAAATAAAATAAACTGCTAGGACGATATTCCCCTTGAGCCACGTTTTGGGTGCCAAAAATACAACATTTGTTTTTACATATCAGAGAGGTTCTGTTTGGTTTGGATTTCCTGTCCGAAATCCCTTGATCTCGCCTGCTATGTTTTATGTGCTGGTCATGTTCCTCTACCTCAGATTCACATTGGACTCTTGAAAGAAAGCAACATGATTTCACTGCAATCTACCAGAGATTTTAAGTATATTCTCTCCAATGTAAAGAATTGTCTGGGGTAGAATGCATTGCATTAATCATAAACAGATGATGATCTATGCACCTAGTCCAAATGATTGTTAAAATCTTGGCAATCCTTGAATTACTTTTAGAGCCTTTGTTGTGTTAATACATCAGTCCTATAGACATTTAATAGGTGTTGAAGCGTGGGAGAATTTTGCATGTGTTCTCACATTTGAATTTGCCTTTCATATGACCTATATATACTGTATATATATATATATATATATATATTTTTTTTTTTCCCTTCTCATATTTTGTGCTTTTCTACTTATGACTGGTTTTTAGTACCTCATAAAGTAAGTGAGCAGAGTACTTCCACAAGGACAGTGCTTAAACCAAACATATATGAGCACTGTATTTATGTGGCAGAGTGGAACCACAAATGAGTGCATAAAGAGAAGATCTCATGAGTATCTATCTACCTGGGGCATAACTCAGACCTGGGCTCAAATACTATTTGAAATCTTTCAAATACTTTTAGTGTTTGCTTTAGCCTGTCTGAACTGCCCGGTTGGCATCATCTGCATAGTTGGGACTATTGGTTCTGTTGCAATTGGCAAGCTCAATCAAGGACAGGTCAAGTATTTTCAGAGCTGATTCCTGTCTGTAAATGAAAAACACTTAATGAATTAAATATATTAATATTCATTATTTGAAATTAGATTAAATTACATTTGAATCCAGGTCTGGCATACTGGTAGCTCAGTTTTTTAGCTTGATATGGATGTGGAGTCAGAGTAATTTTTTAATGGTTTCTCTTACCTACCACAGATACCTGGGGAAAGAGCCACCACTGGGGCAATGTGAAGACTATAATTTGTACACAAAGCAGGTGTGACAGCAATCAGACTCTCTTCAGCTTTTAGACTTTTTATGTTGAGAGCAAAGCACGATTATTCCCTAGGAGATTTCATGAATACATTTGACTGTTTTAGTAGCTCTCGTACACTGGAAAGGATTGCACACTCAATGTATACAGTATATGGCGTGTTGACACTGTAGCAGTTGTTTTGTGGAAACAAGGAAAAGATAACACGAAGGCTACGCTATAGGAATATGTATACGTGCAGCATACGCACACATAGTGGGATTTGAAATTCGCTTGATCCTTTACAGTTGTATCATTTTATAATTTGATAGCAAAGGCTCTGACTAAGGCCTTGAGGCCAATACGTAAAGCTTAAAAAAGAGCAGTGATACAAGCAAGAGCAATGTCCAGGTTTCTTCTTTTTTCTCATAATTTGGTTGCCCCTCAAGATTTAAAGTGGAGTGTATGTTTCTTGTGGTTTATATGCATAGACCTACACTTTGTTCATGTCCTTAACAACTTGTGTGTGACATATCTACAAAGTTAAAGTGCAGGGTGTGTGCAGTGTGCACCAGTTGCGCCGATTGCATGTCTAACCATATTTAGCGTTGTGGTATTAAATCCTATGTCTGTGAGGTGCATCAGGGGAGGGCCGGGATGGATGGGATATTCTTTAGGAGGAAACGTGGGTGGATGCATGACAGTGGGCAAGTGCGCAGGTTCTCCCTAGCCTAGCTCTAGCTGCAGCATGAGAATCCCTGCCTCTCTGGATGGGCTAGGCCCTAGCTGCATTAGCCTCCCCCACCTTGCATGGATGACTGCACAGGGGCTACAACGACTTAAAAACAAGAGATTAGGGACTCTTCTCCATCATCCTGTCCCACGTCAAACTATAGCGGTACCTCTACCTGTTCACACAACATGCTAGCAACATTAGCAATAATCTTACAAGCTTATTTTTTAGAGTGACTGGTGCACCCCGCTCTCACTGTTTGGTGGGTAAATCAAATAAAATGTTATTGGTCACATACACCTGTTTAGCAGGTGTTATTGCAGGTGTAGCGAAATGCTTGTGTTTCTAGCTCGAACAAGTGCAGTAATATCTAACAAGCAGTATCTAACAATACACAAATCTAAAGTAAAGGACTGGAATTAAGAATATATAAATATTTGGACGAGCAATGTCAGAGTTACATACGTAGACTAGAATACAGTAGAATAGAATACAGTGTATACATATGAGATGAGTAATGAAAAATGTGTAAACATTATTAAAGTGACAAGTGTTCCAATTATTAAAGTGTCCAGTGATTTCAAGTCTATGTATATAGGGCAGCAGCCTCTAATGTGCTAGTGATGGCTATTTAACAGTCTGATGGCCTTGAGGTAGAAGCTGTTTTTCACACTCTCGGACCCAGCTGTGATACACCTGTACTGACCTCGCCTTCTAGATGATAGAGGATGGCAGTGGCTCGGGTGGTTGTTGTCCTTGATGATCTTTTTGGCCTTCCTGTGACATCGGGTGCTGTAGGTGTCCTGGAGGGCAGGTAGTTTGCCCCCGGTGATGCGTTGGGCAGGCCACACCACCCTCTGGAGAGCCCTGCGGTTGTGGGCGGTGCAGTTGCCGTACCAGGCGGTGATACAGCCCGACAGGATGCTCTCAATTGTGCATCTGTAAAAGTTTGTGAGGGTTTTATGTGCCAAGCCACATTTCTTCAGCCTCCTGAGGTTGAAGAGGCGCTGTTGCGCCTTCTTTACCACACTGTCTGTGTTGGTGGACCATTTCAGTTTGTCAGAAATGTGTACGCTGAGGTACTTGAAGCTTTTCACCTTCTCCAGTGTGGTCCCATCAGTGTGAATGGGGGGTGCTCCCTCTGCCGTTTCCTGAAGTTCACAATCAGCTCCTTTGTTTTTTTTTTACATTGGGTAAGAGGTTATTTTCCTGGCAGCCCACTCCCAGGGCCCTCACCTCCTCCCTGTAGGCTGTCTCGTCATTGTTGGTAATCAGACTACTGTTGTGTCCGTCTGCAAACTTGATGATTGAGTTGGAGTCGTGCGTGGCCATGCAGTCATGGGTGAACAGGAAGTACAGGAGGGGGCTGAGCATGCACCCTTGTGGGGCCCCAGTGTTGAGGATCAGTGAAATAGAGGTGTTGTTTCCTACCTTCACCACTTGGGAGCTGGCCTGTCAGGAAGTCCAGGACCCAGTTGCACAGAGCAGGGTTCCGACCCAGGGCCTCGAGCTTAATGATGAGCTTGGAGGGTACTATGGTGTTGAATGCTGTGCTATAGTCAGTGAACAGCATTCTTACATAGGTAAGCCCTGCAGTTAACGTTTCAAGATATTCTTTGTGTGTTGCAAGTATTTTGACTATACTAGTTGGTGCATGTCAAACAATATGATATGGCTCATTAATAAGGATAATGACATGTAAATGAAAACAAGCTAAGAGTTATGGGCTATACCGGTATGCCTACAGAAGAGCCAGCAATGGAGTGCTGTTCAAGATGCAGATCAATGGAGATCAGACACAAACAGTTGTGTTTGTGTCTGCATCGCAAATGGCACCCTATTCCCTACCTATTCCCTATTTCCCTCCCTTTATTGGAGCAAATCAATTCTACTTAATTTCATCAAACAAACTGTATCAGATTCATAAGGATTATTCATTGCGCCTCAAACAAACTGTTTCCTGAATTATCATGATGATGATGTTTAATTGTCACATCAGCTGGATGAGCACAGGGAAATGTATTGTTTTACAGGGTCAGCCATAGTAGTATGATGCCCCTGAAGCAAATTAGGATTAAGTTCCTTGCTCAAGGGCACATCGACCGATTTTTCACCTTGTCGGCTCGGGTATTCAAACCAGTGACCGTTCAGTTACTGGCCCAACTCTCTAACAGCTAGGCTACCTGCCAACCTGGACATGGACATAATGAAGTTATAATTCAACGGCTACATAATTGTTGTAAAACTCAAATTCCATAATACATGTGTAACAACAGTTTTACTACACAGGTAGTACAGCTCTGCAAGCTTACGTGCAATGTCCATGGTATTGTAGATGTATGTCTAAACTAAAAACTGTGATGTTTTTTCATACTGTCATTGTGGTTATAGATTTGTAAGTAAAGTGAATTGCCTTATCAGAATTGGTGCCTATAGCAGTAGATATCACAATCTCAGTTGGAATAGAGCCCCCACCCCCAACAGTGTTTGATGTTCTGAGTAGTACTTTCAGTTTAACACCTTAAGAATGTCTTAACACATTTCCCCAAATTGCCACTGGAGTGGTGTGCTCTCACAGCTGTTGAAAGACGCAGCTATTGGATGGCACTCAAACAACAGCCGGGATCAAAGGGAAGAACAGACTGATACCTGTATCTATCCTCTACTCACTTTGTTCATGTGCTGTATGTGCTGATATAAAGGTATGTGAGTGAGAACATAGTTTACTTTGTGCCATCCTGAATAGGAACTAGATTAAATATAACTGACAGTTTTTCTATTTCGTCATGCTATGATTTTCATTTCTCTGTGTAAAGACCTTCATCTAGGGCATATTCAAGATAGTTTCACTGAGGTACAATGAATCAGCATTTCTTATCAAGCTGTGGGAAGCACCACCACCTATCATCACTATTGGATGTAATGGTAGCAAAAATATGATGCCCACCTGTGTGTGAAGCCCGATCAATGAAAGTGAGAATAAAATTCAGATCATAAAATCCTCATGAGGTATTGCTTTATTGCTATGCTACTGTAGCAACTCTCATGATATTTTGTGTTACACACTGAATAAAAGTGACAAAAACAGTTGGAACAGTGATTTGCGCAATAATGTTTTTTAGTTTGAATAACAGTAATAATTATCTTGGTTACAGCTGGGCCGACTTCATCAAATTGAGAAAATCCTTTAGGGCACGGTTTTAATCGCTTAATTACAATGGCGTGTGCTAACAACACAAGACGATAACAAGTAGAACGAGAGGGCTGCTTTCCTGGCAGTGCTATGCTGACGTTTTTATTATCACACAGGGTATAGCTAAGATACACTACCAGTCAAAAGTGTGGACATACCTACTCGTTCCAGGGTTTTTCTTTATTTTTACTATTTTCTACATTGCAGAATTATAGTGAAGATATCAAAACTATAAAATGACACATATGGAATCATGTAGTAACCAAAAAAAGTGTTTTGTATTTGAGATTCTTCAAAGTAGCCACCCTTTGCCTTGATGACAGCTTTGCACGCTCTTGGTATTTTCTCAACCAGCTCCATGAGGTAGTCACCCGGAATGCATTTCAATGAACAGGCGTGCCTTGTTAAAAGTTACTTTGTGGAATTTCTTTCCTTCTTAATGCGTTTCAGCCAATCAGTTGTGTTGTGACAAGGTAGGGGTGGTATACGGTTGATAGCCCTATTTGGTAAAAGACAAAGCCCATATTATGGCAAGAACAGCTCAAATAAGCAAAGATAAACGACAGTCCATCATTACTTTAAGACATGAAGGTCAGTCAATACGGAAAACTTCAAGAACTTTGAAAGTTTCTTCAAGTGCAGTCGCAAAAACCATCAAGAGCTATAATGAAACTGGCTTTCATGAGGACCGCCACAGGAAAGGAAGACCCAGAGTTACCTCTGCTGTAGAGGATAAGTTCATTAGAGTTACCAGCCTCAGAAATTGCAGCCCAAATAAATGCTTCACAGAGTTTAAGTAACAGACACATCTCAACATCAATCTGTTCAGAGGAGACGTGAATCAGGCCTTCATGGTCAAATTGATGCAAAGAAACCACTAATAAAGGACACCAATATGAAGAAGAGGCTTGCTTGTGCCAAGAAACATGAGCAATGGACATTCGACCGGTGGAAATCTGTCCTTTGGTCCGAGTCCAAATTTGAGATTTTTGGTTCCAACCGCCATGTCTTTGTGAGCCACAAAGAAGGCGAACGGATGATCTCTGCGTGTGTGTGGTTCCCACTGTGAAGAATGGAGGAGGAGGTGTGATAGTGTGGGGGTGCTTTGCTGGTGACAATGTCTTTGATTTATTTAGAATTCAAGGCGCAGCATGGCTACCACAGCATTCTGCAGCAATACGCCATCCCATCTGGTTTGCACTTAGTGGGACTATCATTTGTTTTTCAATCACCCAACACACCTCCAGGCTGTGTAAGGGTTATTTGGCCAAGAAAAAGAGTGATGGAGTGCTGCATCAGATGACCTGGCCTCCACAATCACCCAACCTCAACCCAATTGAGATGAGTTGGGATGAGTTGGACCGCAGAGTGAAGGAAAAGCAGCCAACAATTGCTCAGCATATGTGGGAACTCCTTCAAGACTATTGGAAAAGCATTCCAGGTGAAGCTGGTTGAGAGAATGCCAAGAGTGTGCAAAGCTGTCATCAAGGCAAAGGGTGGCTACTTTGAAGAATCTCAAATAAACGTTTTCTTGGTTATTACATGATTCCATATGTGTTATTTCAAGGTTTGATGTCTTCACTTTATTCTACAATGTAGAAAATAGTACAACTAAGGAAAAACCCTTGAATGAGTAGGTGTGTCCAAACTTTTGACTGATGCAGTATATAATTATAAGTTGCATGTTTGGGCTTACTTGAGTTGGTCTGAAAAAAACACATAAGATGATCTACGTATGACATCAATATGAAAGGAGAGGTGCAGTTCTTTTGAGTCCTCAGGTATTAACAGTCAAGCGTAGCGTTAAGCTCCTTGTTTTGTGCCTTACTCTGTTGTCAATGTTCAGCGTGCATCACTTCAATCAAAAGTGGTTATTGTCAGTGTTTAAATCATCACACTCATCATTAAACTTGTAAAAGTGTAGTTTATGGAATATATGTTTTAAGATTTAATTTTACACCATCTCAAATTCAAAATATGTTTTATGTGCTCTTGTAAGGTTAAGTATGAGTGAGAGAGTGAGAGATATTAAGACAGAATTTATATGCAGCATGAATGGTAAAATAAAGAAAATGATTCAGTATAATTAACTGGTTGTGTTGCAGTGTTGTGGAAAGAATGTGGCAGATTATGCAGTAACAGTATCTTTGGCTTGACAAAATCTGTCTGGCTTTTATCTGTCGCCAGGCTTCAAAAGCACAACAAAAACCCACAGACATCCAACATGCAGGAGGCACTGTGTTACTTAACTTGTTTATTTTGTCTGCTGTCACAAGGAAAGAGAAAAGGGAGAAGACACAGAGAAAAAAAATAAAAATATGAAACCTTTTTCATTCTAGAATATTGAAGACAAGACAAACAATGGGTTACTTTGTTACTGTTGAATATAACGAAGGGTGAGTCTCTATTTCTGTGAAGAAAAGGCGGCATGTTAGTTTTGCAGATAAGTGATCCGTGTCCTCCTGCCAAACCTAAACAAATTCCATTTCAGACAGCTCACCTTCATGGCTCGTCCTAATCTCTTCTATCTCCGCCACAGTCACTTGACATTTGGGGAGGAGGAAGGAGGGCTTTGCTTGGGGAGGATTCAAGGCATTTGCGGTTATTGGAATTCACACAGCTAGGGTTAGAATGATTGGGTGGCAGAGGCCTTTCATTTGGATCAAGGTAATATGTCAGGAGATTTTTTTTATCACCAAAAGGATGACATCATCACACATTCAGAATCCCTGCATATCAAGCAAAGGTCTACAATCATCATCACTAGCATAAGGAAATTAACTTTACTGGCAAGTCAATTTCAACAGTCATTACACTCCTGATATACTGTAAGTATGTTTGTAGGTATAGGGGAAAGTGTTGTTGGTTGTTTATAAATGTTGTTGTAGACTAATTGGGCAATAAAATAGCCAATGGATAGAGATGTTTTACATGGTCCTGAATGCACAGTATGATCATGGAAATGACCGTGTGTTGAAAAAAATCCCTTGAGACGTCTTGTTTATTTTCCTCTGACCCTATTGGGCAAATAATAATTGACGTGGCACCTGAGTGAATTATCTGGAGAGAAAAAACAAGCAAAAAGGGAAAGTCTTGGACAGAAAAAGTGACTGAACATAGTTGGCAAAGTGAAAGGTATGACACAAAAAGGCTTTTTCTCTCTCTCTGAAATGGCAGTAGACCGGCAAGGAGAGACAGGGAGAGAGAAAGAAAGAGAGTTCACTTCATAGTGTGACCTGCCTTGATGTCTGGCACCATTTAATAGTATCTTACGGCAAGATTTTCCAATTATGGTTGGTAAGCAGAAAATATGACTCATTGGATTCAGTTACTTAGTTACAATACTTTGCATTGTGTGACAGTGGGCGAAATGATTCCAGCCTGAAATATCTGATGAATCTTGCAATTAACACTGTTCTCCTCAAAGAGCATTTGGTATTGACGAATACGAACACAGTGTAACAGTTTGGGGCTAGCTTGATTCTAAGTACATTCTGCCCGCACCCTTTTTCCCACTTTATTTTACTAGGCACTTGTTTAGTTCTCACTATTAATAAGCCAGGTTAATTCAACTACATCTGGCTCTCCTTGGTGTCTCATTGATTCATAGTAGGCCTGTGTTCAAAGCATAATCCTAATTGCCAACATGGTATTCATTCATTCAACTGTGTTCATTCCAAAATCAGACCTTTAAAAGTGGTCTAATATCGGGAGTCCAACCGTGTCCCATGCCATCTTCTGTTTAGATCCAGCTATGCCGTCTATTTGAATGAAAAACATTTCATGGGTTTTCTCTCTCATGTGTCTTATAGATTCCTGACAACCAGAGAGTAGATCCCCTGGGATCATGGATGGACTTTGTGAAACGACCCGTAGACAACTTCCCTGGGAAATGCCGCAAACGCAAAAGGCCACTGGTAAATATAACAATGTCTTCAGTAGCGGTTCAAATAAGCTAGCTGATCAAGCACTGGTCCATTCATGACATTGGTCACGAAGCATCTAGTACGATACATAAGTCAAATATTGATCGTTTTAATATTGAAACAACTTTCTGTGTCAAATCACGTGTAGAGTGTATGTATGAGGATCCTATATTATTATGTGATGTGTTATTATTTCCTGATCTCTGTCAGCCAGGACCACCAGGCCCTCCTGGTCCTCCAGGCCCCCAGGGGCCTCCGGGAATCCCCGGGGCAGAGGTCACCCAGGAGGTCCTCCTCCAGGAGTTCAAAGAGATGATAAAAGGTAATATCATATAAAGACATAAAATGTCATATAAAGACACAACATGTTACAAAGTCTGATCTGGTCCTTCGCTGAGTATAAAAATACATGTTGATTCCAAAACATTGGTGATTGATCAACTGCTACTGCTGATGGATCATTGTTTCTGTGAAGGCTGAAGTATTTCATTAGTAACTGACCATCCGGGGTAGATATCAGGTCTGAGTGACTGCAAACTCACTACTCTATTGCTGTACTGTAGTACTGCTGTACTGTAGTACTCAGAGAAAGTTGTTCCTATAGTTCAAGTCCATGTTCTTGTCATCTTTCTAGTTGAGATTCCCATATTCCTTCTGTGTTTTCACCAGAAGCTACAGAGAGGAGAGCTGCTGCAGTGGACAAGCAGACTAGTACCAGTCCTAGTCAGATACCCATGGCCCTCATTGCCCTGGAAGGAATGACCTCTTACAGGAGGATAGAGGAAGCCTTCCACTGTAAACTCATAGGACCTGTGGTTGTCGACAAGAAGACACTGATGGAGCTACAAAACTTTCAGACGGTACGTTTTGGAGGAACAATTTAGAACAATTGTAAAGAATGTAGGAGATTGTGAAGTATTTGGTCACCCCCTTGACCATCTTCTTTATCCTCTTGTCTTACTCACCATTAAGCCGTCTATTAATCTCCACAATCACTTTTCTTTCTTTTAACTTTGTTTTAAACGTAGGTTTGAAGTTTTAACTAGCAATGATTCTGGTTATATCCACCTGATGTATAAGAATGAAGCCTGGAATCTTAAGGGATCACCCCTTCCCTAAAGTCTGACAAAGCAGTACCATGCTTTGAGTTTAGACTGGCTTCTTAGTCCTTAGTAAAAAAAAATATCTCCTTTTACAACGCTCCACATCACTTTCTGGGTGGTATACAAAAGGCACTCTGTCTGTGACTTGGAATATGGTGCGGAGTGGACAAAAATAGACACTGTTTGAAACGGCATGATGTAGAGGAAGAACTATTCCCTGGGACATTCTGAGGCGGGAGGTTAAGAGTAGACAAAGCAAATCAAAAGTATTCATCACATAGACAGGTTACAGCAGGTATAAAATAAATAAATTCATCAAAATAATGTTTTTAATGAAACATTTTATACAGCGGGTTACCAACATATCCATATAATGATTGACATATTTTCATTAAAAATGTTATTTTGATGAATTTATTCATATTATTTCATCCTTCCACAAGATATAGTCCCGATACAAATCTAGGGTTGCTACCCAAGCCGGCTGGTTGTTTGTTCTATCGGTTCGGATGCTAGAGGTGTGACCCAGTCGTTTAGTCTTTTTGTTCTGTATCTATGTGTCACGACTCAGTCGTTCTTTCTAAATGTTCCATTGCCATACTGGCTGGCAATATTCTTATCCCTTACTTGCTAGCTAGCCAACTATGGCCAGAATAACAGCAAAGTAGCTGCATTTGCATTTGTTTAAGCTGTTTTCTAGTGACATTTATTTGGATACAATGAGCTAATGAGGTGCGATTTCGCCTGGCATAGAAAATGTGCTTACACGTCAGGACACTGTTGTTCAGAAGAGTCAGACAACAACACAATCACTTCAAACTGAAGCTGGAAAGACTGCAAACTAGCTGCACTTAATTTTGTTTGACCAGTTTTCTATTGATATTTCTTTGTATATATTCATAAAAATGATGCCAGCTGATTCATGATTTAGACTGGCTGAGAAAAGCTGCCTGTCTGTCTGTCTGTCTCATCCTGACTCCCGAGACATTCATTACTATGGGAAAGCTGGAGATCGAATTTGAATATTGAAACAATGTTGCAAAATGTCGGAGAGACAGACAGCAAGGTTTATACAAATCTCCGCTGTTGAAAACTAAAAAAAACTGTTAGTCTAAAAGAAATGTGAGATAATGTCTAGATGCTTTTATAGTGGAGATCAAGATTATAAATTGCTTGGCTGGGCTGATGAGACAGTGGATTGCGCAGTCAGATGGACCAGAGTAAATTGGCATTTTAACGTCATAGATTTAGCAGGTGGTAACTTGTGGAATAGACACCGGCTGGAATGCGGTTTTCACCAATCAGCATTCAGAATTAGACCCACCCATTGTATAAATAGTAATAATGGACTGTGTAACACTGTATTTACATATATAAAGTGGGTAGTGACTTAGTCAGGCAACGGAATAAATAGCTAGTATTCCAATGTCTGTTGGAAAAGTTCGGATTATTTGCTTGGGTGTTCCCTTTGGCAGACTCCTCCTTTGTAGCTCCTCGATTCACTTTAGCTAGATATCAATTGAGCCCAAATTATCTGTGAGTCATTGTACAACTCCATTCGGCAAGTCACATTGTATTTGTCCTTCCAGCCTCCTGCTAAAGGTGCCTTCCTCAGAGGGACCGGAATGGACCAATCCACAGGACGATTCACAGCTCCCGTTACAGGGATCTACCAGCTCTCTGCTAATGTTCATATTGGTAAGGAATGTTTCTCTACTTTAGGGAAACCCAAATATCAGGGAATCATCTTGGGAAATGTATTGATTTGGAAGTTGGATATCAAATATCAAGACAATGCATGAGGGACATTGAGGCACAATTTATTCAGAGATTTTGCTAAAATATTGTACATCTTCAGAGGACTCTGTGACCTTTTCTTCAGATAAGTGTTTTTGAGCTGGATAATGTATAACCTCAGAGTAACTATGTTTCCTCCCCGAAGACCACAACGAGGTAAAGAGGAGTAAGAGTCAGCTGAGAGCCAGGGATAATGTGCGAGTGCTGATCTGCATCGAATCCCTGTGCCATCGATATACGTGAGTAGGCCTACCCTCAGTCCCAGTATATTGATTGTCTACCGTTTATCAACAAATCTGTATGATGAAGTTTGAAAATGCCTCCAATATCTAGTCACCCTATGAAACAAACTCAAATGAGTCCACTCCACACGTTTTCACCTTGGCATGAAGACCATATGGTTCTTATTTGTTCCTTCTTATGCAACACTGTTACAAGGAATGAGGTAAAAACTATCCCTGACAAACAAAACAATATCATAACCATTTTTTTCTTTCCCCCAATTAGAGTTAGCTAATCTGTTACTGTCTGCCAGGTCAGGCTTTCTGATGTGTTGTTATGGCATTATATTGACAGCAGTCATTGAATCCGTGCCTGATAATCAGTGTTTAATGCCAGTTTTACTTTTGCTAGTATTTACGAGCTGTTTAAGATGTTGTCTATTATACATTGTGTGGAACCAGTTAGGAATTTCCTGTGTTAAAGTGGAACACGTCTTTAAAGGAAATGTCCTCTCACCCCTTCTCCTGGTCCCTGTCGCCTCTAAATTCTTTATAGACTCACCTTTGACACCTGGGACACCATGCTGCTTCCAGCACCACAGGCCAGGGTCGTATTAATTTGAGCAAATCGTAGGAAAACATTTTACTTTGAAAGAATGTAAAGGAACATTTCTTTTTGGACATTTGGTGCATATTGAACACAACCCTGAATAGAGACTTTTTATTTTTGGGATGTGTGAAGGATGAAGAGAACCAACAACAATATTACACTTGTTTGTAGATACCAGAATATTACACACTCATTTGAAGATACCAGAATATTACACACTCATTTGTAGATACCATAATATTACACACTTGGTTGAAGATACCAGAATATTACACACTCATTTGTAGATACCATAATATTACACACTTGGTTGAAGATACCAGAATATTACACACTCATTTGAAGATACCAGAATATTACACACTCATTTGTAGATACCAGAATATTACACACTTGGTTGAAGATACCAGAATATTACACACTCATTTGAAGATACCAGAATATTACACACTCATTTGTAGATACCAAAATATTACACACTCATTTGTAGATACCAGAATATTACACACTCATTTGAAGATACCAGAATATTACACACTCATTTGAAGATACCAGAAAATTACACACTTGTTTGAAGATACCAGAATATTACACACTCGTTTATAGATACCAGAATATTACACACTCATTTGAAGATACCAGAATATTACACACTCATTTGAAGATACCAGAATATTACACACTCGTTTATAGATACCAGAATATTACACACTTATTTATAGATACCAGAATATTACACACTTGTTTGTAGATACCAGAATATTACACACTTGTTTGAAGATACCAGAATATTACACACTCATTTGAAGATACCAGAAAATTACACACTTGTTTGAAGATACCAGAATATTACACACTCGTTTATAGATACCAGAATATTACACACTCATTTGAAGATACCAGAATATTACACACTTGGTTGAAGATACCAGAATATTACACACTCATTTGTAGATACCAAAATATTTCACACCCATTTTGGGTGATACGGGTACTGTTATTCACATATTTTTGCCATTTCTGTTTATATAAAGTAAGCAAAAAAATGTTTTACGAACGGTACCCAATATCTCCAGAATATGTAAAGGCCAACAACCTTGCTTCACAACCTGGTATTATCAAAACAAATTATAAATAATATTGTTATGATGGTTACCTTACCCCCAAAAAGTGGGCTCATTGTTGTTGATTTTCCACCCCAAAGCCTCCAGCCTGTCTGGCTCTCCCACACATGAAAATGCAGAGAATGTAAAATGAGCCTCATTGCAATGGCAGTTAACTGAAGACAAACATGATTGATTCACCATAAAAATGCAGCGTTTTCCACTAAACAGGAGCCAGTGGTCTCAACAGGAGTTGTAGGACAAGACTCCACGCCTGCAATATTACTGTCTACACTGCAGACTTCATTAAAGGCTCACTGTAATGATGATGGTGATTCAAGACTCAGAATTAAGCAATGACATGTTTATTTCATGTGTACGAAAACACATTTTGCATGAAATATCATGCAATTCAACAATTTTATTTCATAACGTGTTAGGTGTGTATAGATATAGTAAAGTTATTTTGAACAAACGTAAAGATCAGGTGACAAGAAGATGATTAACATTTGTTGTCTGTTTTGCTCTTCATCACAGGTCGTTAGAGATGATTGTTGGATTGGAAAGTAACAGCAAGATCTTCACAGTGTATGTGCAAGGGTTGCTGGAGCTACAGGTGGGCTTACATTTATCAAACTGATCATCACAACGCTTGGCATGAAGATTTTCCAATAGGGTCAAACTGAATATAGAGTAAGATATTGTCCCCCAAAAAAAGCCTTTTAAGAAGTGTTATGAAGTACAATTACTTCTTAACACTATAATGGGTTTTAATATCACTATAGCAAAACAATCAGTCATTATATTCCTGTATTTAAAATGTTATTGTATCTCCTCAGATTGGACAGTACACCTCCATATTTGTAGACAATGGTGCTGGGGCATCCATCACAATACAGAATGGCTCTGACTTCATGGGGATGTTGCTGGGTATATAGCCTCACGTCCTGCCGTTGGGGCTGGGGGTATTCCTTCCCTCTTCCCATTGGACACCAGGGCCCTGGCCATGCAAGGCATCTGTCTTACCTGTATCTGCTTGGATTACTAACAGATGCTATCTGCCAATCCACATCCATGGAGGAGAAAGCAAAAGGCATGAGCAGCATTTGCAGCCATTGAACTTCTATACTTGGGGTATCCTGGAAGAACCGTTTTGAAAGCTAAAGGACTGTCTCTCCCCAGACACCATGAAAGCAAGCACTCCTATGGGCCAAGAAAGACACTTGTGCATACCAACAGACAATCCTAATAGAAGACTTCACATATTCAAATCACTCAATGAACATTTTGAATTTGAGAAAGAAAAAAAAGAAAAAAATCACATACGTATTTTTAATACAGTAATAGCCTGATAGGAAATATGCTATAATGAATATCATTCATGAAATTGAAAGGTTTTTATTAATCTCTTTAATGGGATGGCAGTAGCTAAGAAAGTACAGTGCATAGACTCTGTGAGTGTGTATAAACACTGGATGATGCAAAGATGCTCAGTATGCATTGTATGGTTGCCCCAACTTCTCAGCTAGGGTTGAAGAAATTCAGAAGCATTTAGGAAAATCCAACCAGTAGTTTTTGAAAACAAGGGAATTTTGGGAAAGTTACCGGAATTTTGCAACCCTATTCTCAGCAAAGTGACCTCTACTGTATGTTCTATCTAGGGGGACTTTGTATGTCTCATGTGGAGTCTACAGCCCACTGAACAAAATAGAGGAAACATTGGCCTCTGTTTGGAACCATTTTGTGGGATTCAAACCCAAACTAAGGAATGTGGTTAGAGCATTGAAATGAAATACAAGTATGTTGGCCATTCTGTTTCATACCGCTGTACAGTGCCTTCAGAAAGTATTTATACCCCTTCACTTATTCCACATTTTGTTACAGCCTGAATTCAAAATGGATTAAATTGATTTTTTTTCTACACACAATACCCAATAATTACATGTTTTCAGAATTGTTTGCTAATTTATTGAAAATTAAATACAGAAATATCAAGCTCTGTCAAGTTGATTGTTGATCATTGCTAGACAGCCCATGTTCAAGTCTTGTCATTGGTTTTCAAGCCAATTTAAGTCAGAACTGTAACTAGGCCACTCAGGAACATTCAATGTCGTCTTGTTAAATAACTCCAGTGTACTGTACATTTGGCCTTGTGTTTTAGGTTATTGTCCTACTGAAAGGTGAATTTATCTCCCAGTATATGTTGGAATGCAGACTGAACCAAGTTTTCCTCTAGGATTTTGTCTGTGCTTAGCTCTATTCAGTTTATTTTTATCCTAAAATCTCCCTAGTCCTTGCCGATGACAAGCATACCCATAACATGATGCAGCCACAACCATGCTTGAAAATATGAAGAGGGGTACTCAGTGATGTGTTGTGTTGGATTTGCCCCAAACATAACGCTTCGAATTCAGGAAATAAAGTTAATTTCTTTTACAATTATTTTGCAGTTTTACTTTAGTGTTTTGTTGCAAACAGGATGCATGTTTTGGAATATTTGTATTCTGTACAAGCTTCCTTCTTTTCACTGTCATTTAGGTTTGTATTTTGGGGTAACTACAGTGTTGTTGATCCATCTCCCGTTTTCTCCTCTCACATCCATTTAACTCTAACTGTTTTAAAGTCACCATTGGCCTCATAGTGACACCCCTGAGCGGTTTCCTTCCTCTCCATCAACATTGTTAGGAAAGACACCTATATATTTGCAGTGACTGGGTGTATTGATAGACCATCAAAAGTGTTATTCATAACTTCACCATTCTCAAAGGAATATTCAATGTCTGCTTTTTCATTTTTCTATCTACCAATAAGTGCCCTTCTTTGCAAGGCATTGGAAAATCGCTCTCATCTTTGTTTAAAATTCACTGCTCGACTGAAGTACCTTACAGATAATTGTATGTGTGGGGTACAGAAATTAGGTAATCATTCAAAAATCATGTTAAACACTATTATTGAGTCCATGCAGCTTATTACGTGACTTGTTAAGCAAATGTATACTCCTGAATTTAGGCTTGCCATAACAAGGGGGTTGAATACTTATTGACTCAAGACTTTTCAGCTTTTTATTTTGAATTAATTTGTAAACATTTCTAAAAACACAATTCCACGTTGACATTATGGGGTATTGTGTATAGGCCAGTAAAACAATCTCAGTTGAATACATTTTAAATTCCGGCTGTAATACAACAAAATCTGGAAAAAGTAAATGGGTGTGAATACTTCTGAAGGCACAGTATTTAATATACCGTGTTTCCACGTAACGCTTATGCCAAATTATATAATTACCATGATCAAGCAGAAAAAAATGTTGCCTACTGTTTTATAAAATGGCAGTTGTTTCATCAAAAGAGACTGACCATGTTATCTTATTCAATTAGAAAATAATCACATTTTTGTGGTGTGTGTATGTATATCTCTACGTTTTTTTTTTGCCATATACTGTAGTTGATGAAGTTGTCTTTAAACAATGATAATATTTCATTAATACACATTGTTAAGAGTTGAATTTGAACATACATAGAGTATACGTTCAAATGTATCTACACATGTAATGAAAAATGGACATGAATATCTTTTATCACCGTAGGGATCAATTTACAGTTTCAAGACCACCACAGATTGGATTATCATTATGTTTTATACTGATTTGCTTTTTTAATAGCTAATATGATCCAAATTAAACTAAGGTAAAATATGATGTTATTTCTGTATTTACTCAACATACTGTATGTAAGTGCTGCGTAAAGCTTAACATTTATATTGGAGAAGGCTACAAGTATCAGCAAACAATGCTTTTTACGGAGAGAATTGCAAGCATTTGTACTGGTCTATAGATTAGGAACAGGGCTTCATCATAGGACCTTACCGCCCAGTTGTTGGTTAGATTCGTGCCTTGACCAGTCATATAATGGAGTTATAATGCGGTTATAAATGTTTTTGTATATATTTTGGGTGGTCTGCGTATCACAAGGCCATAATAAGAAGCTTTTTAGCCTCCATTGCACAAATGCCTGTCCAGTCACTTGTATGAGCTTGTTAGCATCAATGCATGAATGCCTTAATAAGAGAGCTCTGCTCATGGAAGCGTTGTTGAGCCCAAAGTGCCAGCCACACACTGTACCCACAGACCAAACACAAGGACTTTACCTACACAAGTCAAACTACTAATCTGCTGATCCATGGGGAAAAAAAACGTTGTAATTCCTCAAGCCCGTACCAGGCCCTTCTACTAATATTTATATTGCATGAGTTTATTGTGTTAGACTAACCACTAACCTATAATTTCTTATACAGGTGAATCAGACATGCCTTCTAGGGATAGATTCAGGCCTCGATTCCAGCATGTTCCTGCATGTGGGCGCAGCTGCAAAAAAATCTGTAAAACCGAATTGTTGCCAGAGATCTGTATACAGTCGCAAGAAAAAGTATGTGGACCCTTTGGAAATACCTGAATTTCTGCATAAATTAGTCATACAATTTGATATGATCTTCATCTTGGTCACAACAATAGACAAACACAGTCTGCTTAAACTAATAACACACAAACAATTATACATTTTCATGTTTTTATTGAACACACTGTGTAAACATTCACAGTGCAGGGTGGCAGCAATAACTTCAACCAAATGTTTTCTGTAGTTGCGGATCAGACCTGCACAACGGTCAGGAGGAATTTTAGACCATTCCTCTTTAAAAAACTGTTTCAGTTCAGCAATATTCTTGGGATGTCTGGTATGAACCGCTCTCTTGAGGTCATCCCACAGCATCTCAATCGAGTTGAGGTCAGGAATCTGACAGGGCCACTCCAGAAGGCGTATTTTCTTCTGTTGAAGCCATTACGTTGTTGATTTACTTCTATGTTTTTGGTAGTTGTCCTGCTGCATCACCCAACTTTGGTTGAACTTCAATTGGCAAACAGATAGCTTAACATTTCATTTTTCCGTCGATGATAGCAAGCTGTCCAGACCCTGAGGCAGCAAAGCAGCCCCAAACCATGATGCTCCCTCCACCATACTTTACAGGTGGGATGATGTTTTGATGTTGGTGTGCTGTGTCTTTCTTTCTCCACACATAGTGTTGTGTTCCTTCCAAACAACTCAACTGTAGTTTCATCTGTGCTTGAGGGCACCAGGCTGCCCTGCATCACGCACTCCTATCATCCATTACGCACACCTGCCTTCCCTCGTCACGCACATAAGCGATATTGGACTCACCTGGACTCACTCATCACCTGTTATTACCTCCCCTATATTTATCAGTTCCCCAGCTCTGTTCCCCACTTCTGCATTAATTGTTTTTTGCTTGTATTACTAGTTTGCTGACGCTGTTCCTGTCTCGTTATATGTCCGTTCATTAGTAAATGTCTGCTTCATCTCTCCAGCGTCATTCCATGTGACAGTAGACTCGTCAGCAGGGATGTTAGCATGTTCCAGAGATTTCTGTACTTCTGAAACTCTAGGATTCTTAACCTCATTCAGCATTCTGCGCTGTGCTCTTTCAGTCATCTTTGCAGGACAGCCACTCCTAGGGAGAGTAGCAACAGTGCTGAACTTTCTCCATTTATAGACAATTTGTCTTACCGTGGACTGATGAACATCAAGGCTTTTAGAGATACTTTTGTACCCTTTCCAGCTTTATGCAAGTCAACAATTCTTAATCTTAGGTCTTCTGAGATCTCTTTTGTTCTACGCATGGTTCACATCAGGCAATACTTCTTGTGAATAGCTACCTCAAATGTTGTGTTTTTAAAAGGGCAAGGCAGCTCTAACCAACATCTCCAATCTCATCTCATTGATTGAACTCCAGGTTAGCCAGGAGCTAACCCGCGACAACCAACAACTGCATAACAGTTTCATTGTTTTTATTTAGGCGATGTCAGAGGTGTACTGCGTTGGAGTTGGAGTTGTCAAATCAGCAAGTGGCTCTTGGCCCTATTGCGGACCTTGCAATTAGTTATAATCTCAGCCTTGTACAGTGCATTCATGGATGCCAAGTGCCAAGTGGTTTAAGTGCTTCCATTACCCATTTAGGCAAATTCCGCATTAATAAATTGGCGACAGCCTGTATCGCCTCCTACCTATCTGTTTCATGTCTCAGGTAGCCTGTGAAAGCCAGCATTGATAGAATGCAAGAATTGACTAATATTTGCCATAGTCTAATAATTATCATGTGCCAACATATCGCCAATGGTCCTTGCAATGGGGAAACTTGCACTCCTGTGGACCTGAAATAATTGGATGGTGAAAGACGTTTTTGCAAGGGGTAGGCATTTAGAATTAAATGTGGAGTGGAACATTATAGTTATGCGATGACATCGTGTCCCTGTGTACCTTCAAAACTATTCGGCAATCATAATTTATTTGAAAAACAGTTTGTCGCATCATTTGTCATCTGTCGAACGGATACAATTGTTGTTGATCTTTAGAGAATTTGCTTTTGATGAAAAAACCTGGGTCAATTCAAACCTGGCTAATGACAAGAAGAGCATTCGCACACCGATTTGACAGCTCCAATGCAGTTTACACCTCCGACATGGCCTAAACAAAACAATGAAACTGCTCTCCAGCTGTGGGTCAGCTGGAACTGGTTAAATCTAGGCCTGTGTTTGGCAGGAATGAAGATTGGTTCTGAATACATGGGTTAACATATTGAAATTATGTCATGAGAGGGAGGGACTATTCGCTTCCTAAATATAGCCTGCTCTCTTAGGTGAATACACCAACAATTTGCCTACTTTAGGGGATCAGGGGTTGCTGCTAATGAATAATCAGTGACATTTTCAGCAGTGCCATTATGGTTGTCTAAATACATCTCCTTATTTAATGTGAACTTGTCTGGCAGTGTTCAGTGTTTGGTCGTTCCTTTATCATTATAATGTTTGACAAAGACACATGTTCTATTTTGTATTTCTGTTGTGTTGTTCTTGGCACAATGGTCCTGGTCTTGCACTTGGCAAAGTCAACCTAATACGAGAGATGTTTTTCAAATGAAAAAAGAAAACAAAGGAGTTCAAATCAAATCAAAATGTATTGGTCACATACACATATTTAGCTGATGTTATTGTGGGTGTAGCGAAAGGCTTGTGTTCCTAGCTCCAACAGTACAGTTGTATCTAACAATTTGGAACAATACACACAAATCTAAAAGCAAAAGAATGGAATTAAGAAATATATAAATATTAGGACAAGCAATGTTGTAGTGGCATTGACTAAAATACAGTAGAATAGAATACAGTCTATACATATGACATGAGAAAAGCACTATGTAAACATTAATAAAGTGACTAGTGTTACATTATTAAAGTGGCCTGTGATTCCATGTCTATGTATAAAGGTCAACAGCCTCTAAGGTGCAGTGTTGAGTAATCGGGTGGTGGTCAGCTATTGATGGCTATTTAACAGTCTGATGGCTTTGGGATAGAAGCTGTTTTTCAGTCTCTTGGTCCCAGCTTTGAGGCACCTGTACTGACCTCCCCTTCTGGATGATAGTAGGGTGAACAGGCCATGGTCGTTGATGTTCTTGATGATCTCTTTGGCCTTCCTGTGACATCGGGTGCTGCAGATGTCCTGGAGGGCAGGCAATAAGCCCCCGGTGATGCGTTGGGAAGACCACACCACCCTCTGGAGAGCCCTGCGGTTGTTGGTGGTGCAGTTGCCTTACCAGGCGGTGATACAGCCATGTACATTGAGGAGGGGGAGCTCCCTTTGCTATTTCCTGAAGTCCACGATCAGCTGCTTCGTTTTGTTGACGTTGAGTGAAAGGTTATTTTCCTTTCACCACTCTGCCAGGGCCCTCACCTCCTCCCTGTAGGCTGTCTCGTCATTGTTGGTAATCAGAACTACTACTGTTGTGTCGTCTGCAAACTTGATGATTGAGTTGGAGACGTGCATGGCCACACAGTCGAGGGTGAACAGGGAGTACAGGAGGGGGCTGAGCACACACCATTATGGGGCCCCAGGGTTGAGGATCAGCGAAGTGGAGGTGTTGTTTCCTACCTTCACCACCTGGGGGGCGGTCTGTCAGGACCCAGTTGCAAAGGGCGGGGTTCAGACCCAGTGCCCCAAGCTTAATGATGAGTTTGGAGGGTACCTTGGTGTTGAAGGCTGAGCTATAGTCAATGAACAGCATTCTTACATAGGTATTCCCCTTGTCCAGATGGGACAGGGCAGTGTGCAGTACAATGGCGATTGCATCGTCTGTGGATCATTTGGGGCGGTAAGCAAATTGAAGTGGGTCTAGGTTGTCAGGTAAAGTAGAGGTGATATGATCCTTCACTAGGCTCTGAAAGCACTTCATGATGACAGAAGTGAGTGCTATGGGGCGATAGTCATTTAGTTCAGTTACCTTCATTTAGTTCAGTTACCCAGTGCCCACAGTCCTTGGGAGCGGGCCGTGTCGGTGGCACTGTGTTATCCTCAAAGCGGCCGAAGAAGGTGTTAAGCTTGTCCGGGAGCAAGATGTCAGTGTCTGCGATGTGGCTGGTTTTCACTTTGTAGTCCGTGATTGTCTGTAGACCCTGCCACACACGTCTCGTGTCTGAGTCATTGAATTGCAACTCCGTACTAACATTTTGCCTGTTTGATTGCCTTACGGAGAGAATGACGACGCTGTTTGCATTCAACCATTTTCCCAGTCACCTTGCATTGGTTAAATCCGGTGGTTCGCGCTTTCAGTTTTGCATGAATGCTGCCATCTATCCACAGTTTCTGGTTTGGGTAGGTTTTAATAGTCACAGTGGGAACAACATCCCCTATACACTTCCTGATGAACTCAGCCACCGTGTCAGAGTACATGTCAATATTATTCTCAGAGGCTACGCAAAACATATCCCAGTCTGCGTGATCAAAACAATATTGAAGCATGGATTCTGATTGGTCAGACCTGCGTTGAATATTCCTTAGCACGGGTATTATCTGTTTGAGTTTCTGCCTATAGGAAGGGAGGAGCAAAATGGAGTCGTGATCTGATTTGCTGAAGGGAGGGTAGGGGTGGGTCTTGATTTGATGATAACACAGGTTTTGCTAAAGGTACCATATATGCTTCAGAAGGAATTGATGGGGTGCAAGGGGTGACTATCCACCAGTCAAAACAGATTTGTCATACCCCCAGAGTTACAAAGAATGGGGCGAGAGAAAGGCACTGTATTGCCACACCACATTTTCTCCTTCTATCGTATTGCTCAATAATTGAATGCCATGCCAGACACATACTTGAGTGTCTTGATTGTCTTAGGTTTTTCTAAATGTGTTTAATGACAGTCATGTGAGCATGTCGTGACTCATTCTCTGCCCTAGCGTCTAACACACACACACACACACACACACACACACACACACACACACACACACACACACACACACACACACACACATGCAGCCTGCCAAAGCGGTTGCGAAACAGCCCTGCCTGCGTTACACCACGTCTTCGAATGAGACTCCCTGACAGGAATTTCCCATCGCCCCATTATCAGCATCAGACGAGCTGAGTGATCGCAGTTGCATCTGCCCAAATGCTAAGAGCAACCGATTTTTCTCCTTTTCCTGCTCCTATCCTATCCCAGAGAAGTGAGGTTGGGTTTATGAATGGGCTCATTGTGAACGTGTGAGGTTTCTGTCTTTTTGTTTGTCTGTCTGTACCAAGGTTGTGTAAATGAGCATAGTTGGACTGTATAGCTATCATAGCTATCATGAGGCTTTAACTAGATAGCAGGATTCCTCCCTGCTTAGAAACTAACTGGGTCCTGTGGGGTGATGGTGTGATGGCTTTAGCAGAGTTACTCCCATGGTGCACATTGCTCATTCTGATATTTCTTAATTTCTTTCTTTTTACTTTTGGATTACATGCATATTGTTTTGTATTGTTTTCTAGGTATTATTATTACCACACTTTTGGAGCTGCACCTGCGATAACATCTGAAAATCTGTGTACACGACCAATAAACTTTGTTTTACAGTCATCCACACCAAGAGACTATGGCAGGTCGTCCATGCCAGGAGACTATGGCAGCTCATCCACGCAGGAGACTATGGCAGCTCATCCACACCAGGAGACTATAGCAGCTCGTCCACATTTGAAGACTATGACAGCTCGTCCACACTAGGAGACTATGGCAGCTTATCCACACCAGGAGACTATGGCAGCTCGCCCAGGCCAGGAGAATATGGCAGCTCATCCACACCAGGAAACTATGGCAGCTCGCCCAGTCCAGGAGACTATAGCAGCTCGTCCATACCAGGAGACTATGGCAGCTCATCCACACCAGGAGACTATGGCAGCTCGCCCAGGCCAGGAGCCTATGGCAGCTCGTCCACTCCAGGAGACTATGGCAGCTCGCCCAGGCCAGGAGACTATGGCAGCTTGTCCACTCTAGAAGACTATGGCAGCTTGTCCACGCCAGGAGAATATGGCAGCTCATCCACTCTAGAAGACTATGGCAGCTCATCCACTCTAGAAGACTATGGCAGCTCGTCCACTCTAGAAGACTATGGCAGCTCGTCCACTCTAGAAGACTATGGCAGCTCGTCCACTCTAGAAGACTATAGCAGCTCGTCCACTCTAGAAGACTTTGACAACTCATCCACACCAGGAGACTATGGCAGCTCATCCACACCAGGAGACTATGGCAGCTCGCCCAGGCCAGGAGACTATAGCAGCTTGTCCACACCAGGAGACAATAGCAGTTCGTCCACACCAGGAGACTATGACAGCTCGTCCAAACCAGGAGACTATGGCAGCTCATCCAGGCCAGGAGACTATGGCAGCTCGTCCACACCAGGAGAATATAGCAGCTCATCCACTCTAGAAGATTATAGCAGCTCGTCCACTCTAGAAGACTTTGACAACTCATCCACACCAGGAGACTATGGCAGCTCATCCACACCAGGAGACTATGGCAGCTCGCCCAGGCCAGGAGACTTTGGCAGCTCATTCACACCAGGAGACTATGGCAGCTCGCCCAGGCCAGGAGACTATAGCAGCTTGTCCACACCAGGAGACAATAGCAGTTCGTCCACACCAGGAGACTATGACAGCTCGTCCAAACCAGGAGACTATGGCAGCTCATCCACACCAGGAGACTATGGCAGCTCGCCCAGGCCAGGAGACTATGGCAGCTCGTCCATGCCAGGAGACTATGGCAGCTCGCCCAGGTCAGAAGACTATGGCAGCTCGTCCACACTAGGAGACTATGGCAGCTCGTCCATACCAGGAGACTATGACAGCTCATCCAGACCAGGAGACTATGGCAGCTCATCCACACCAGGAGACTATAGCAGCTCGCCCAGGCCATGAGACTATAGCAGTTCGTCCACACCAGGAGACTATGACAGCTCGTCCAAACCAGGAGACTATGGCAGCTCATCCACACCAGGAGACTCTGGAAGCTCGCCAAGGCCAGGAGACTATGGCAGCTCGTCCACGCCAGGAGACTATGGCAGCTCGCCCAGGCCATGAGACTATGGCAGCTCATCCACGCCAGGAGTTTATGGCAGCTCATCCACATCAGGAGACTATGGCAGCTCGTCCACACCAGGAGACTATGGCAGCTCATCCACACCAGGAGACTATGGTAGTTCATCCACACCAGGAGACTATGGTAGCTCGTCCACACCAGGAGACTATGGCAGCTCGTCCACACCAGGAGACTATGGCAGCTCGTCCACACCAGGAGACTATGGCAGCTCGTCCACACCAGGAGACTATGGCAGCTCGCCCAGACCAGGAGACTATGGCAGCTCGTGACAATGGTAACCTACAAGTGTGCCAGATGCCAATGCAACATTATCAATATTGTTCATTGTTGTCCCTGCAAGATTTAAATCAAGACATGTTTGATGGAAACTAAACCCTAATGGTTGTGTCCCTAACACAAAATGGTTCATTTACATTGAATTGCAGAGTCGTGAGAGTTTTATTCGACTTCTTGCCACAGAGAACAATTATAGTGCCCATAATTTTGCTTACTTATTCACTTCTTATCTGGTGAAGTAGCTAGCATTTTTAGACAGGGTTCTCCCTCTGTTCTCCCTTTATTGTAACAAGCAAAGTGGTTTACACTATTTGTCCCAATAATACAAAACAAATGGGAATGATCTAGAAACTAAATTGCAGCAGAACAATGCAGAGCTGACATTATTTGAATGTTCTCTGTCTCTCTCCTGTTATTCATCACTTCCAAACAAGGCTACCTGTGGAGAGCAGAGCAGACATAGATTCTGCATCCCAAATGGAACTCTTTTCCCTACATAGTGCAGTACTTTTGACCATGGGCCAGAGTCAAAAGTAGTGCACTATAAAGGGAATAGGGTGCCATGTGGGACACAGTCAGAGAGACCGTCTCTCCCTTGGAGACACACACCAAGCTCCTGTATATTATGTTTTGCGCATGCTTTGAATTTTTTCACAGCAACCTAAGTTACTCAAACAGTTACTCAGTCCAAGACCCACTGATACCTAGGCAGGATACTCTAAACACAACTGTTGCTATGATACCAGTTTAGTCGCTCTGTCCTTTCTTTTGTTTCTCTGTAGAAAAGAGAGAAGGTGCAAAGAAAATGATGTGGCATTCCTGAAGATGTTCTACTTTCCTTCTGTTTGGGAGTCTCTGTCTCTCTTTCTCTTCCTCCCAGTCACTTATTTCTTTCTTTTTTTCTATCGGGCAGACAGGTAAATTATCCTGACTCTGTCTCCTACTCATAGCTTACATTACAACGTGCAGTTCAGTGAAGATTTGGAATGAGCAAAGTACACAGACAATGAGCAACGCTAGATTTTCCTATAAAATGTGCTCTGCATGCAGAAGTTCAGAAGCAGAGGTTGTTCTTCAGACCTGGAGGTTCCAGGGAAGCACCCAAACTTTGCCAGGAGGCGTGAAAGATGTTTTTCCGCTAACAGCACCTAACCCCTCTGTCTGTCCGTATCAGTCAATATGCAGTCAGACAGAAAAGTAGAGATTTGTGTACGTGATGTCATTTATTTACCATAACCATAGCTCCTACAGATATACAGTGCATTCTGAAAGTATTCAGACCCCTTCCCTTTTTCCACATTTTGTCACGTTACAACCTTATTCTAAAATGGATGAAATAAAAAATGTTCCTCATCAATCTACACACAATGACAAAGCGAAAACAGGTTTTTAGAAATGTTAGCAAATGTATTTAAAATAAAATACAGATAGCTTATTTACATAAGTATTCAGACCCTTTGCTGTGAGACTCAAAACTGAGCTTGTTTCTACAACTTAATTGGAGTTCACCTGTGGTAAATTCAATTGATTGGACATGATTTGGAAAGGCACACACATGTCTATATAAGGTCCCACAGTTGACAGTGCTTGTCAGAGCAAAAACAAAGCCATGAGGTCGAAGGAATTGTCTTAAGCGCTTAAGCGAACCAGGATTGTGTCAAGGCACAGATCTGGGGAAAGGTACCAAAAAAATTCTGCAGCTTTGAAGGTCCCCAAGAACACAGTGGCATCCATCATTCTTTAAAGGAAGAAGTTTAGAATCACCAAGACTCTTCCTAGAGCTGGCTATTTTTCAGCGTCAGGGACTGGGAGACTAGTCAGGATTGAAGGAAAGATGAACGGAGCAAAGTACAAAGAGATCCTTGATGAAAACCTGCTCCAGAGTGCTCAGAACCTCAGACTGGGTTGAAGCTTCCCCTTCCAACAGGACAATGAACCTAAGCACACAGGCAAGACAACGCAGGAGTGGCTTCGGGACAAGTATCTGAATGTTCTTGAGTGGCCCAGCCAGAGCCCGGACTTGAACTCGATCGAACATCTCTGGAGAGACCTGAAAATAGCTGTGCAGCAACGCTCCCCATCCAACCTGAGAGCTTGAGATGATCTGCAGAGAAGAATGGGAGAAACTCCCAAAATACAGCTTGTGCCAAGCTTGTAGCGTAATACCCAAGATGACTCAAGGCTGTAATCGCTGCCAAAGGTGCTTCAACAAAGTACTGAGTCAGTTTTTTATTTTGAATAAATTTGCAAACATTTCTAAAAAACTGTTTTTTCTTTGTCAATATGGGGTATTGTGTGTAGATTGACGAGGATTAAAACAAAAAAACTATTTTAGAAGAAGGCTGTAACGTAACAAAATGAGGAAAAAGTCAAGGGGGCTGAATACTTTCTGAATGCACTGTAGATACCTTGTCTAAGTTACATAGTCTCGAAAACCTGACCCCAGGCAGCACAGTGACTAGGGTCGGGTTTCAATGATGGACTATTTGGCATAGAGGAGCTACATCACTACCTACGTCACCACCTTATTTGCTTGAATAAAATACAAAGGGCTAGTTTGCATCAACTGCCTTAACTAAAACCACTGCAAAGGTTTTGAATTGTGACGTTGTGGAATGTCTGCCTTGTGATTTGTTGGGAGAGTCCCTGGAACTGATTTACGAAACTATAGGGTCTGGTTTACAAAACTATAGGTTACACCTTTGTACTAACTGCAAGTTCATTATAATTAATTATTTTATTTTGCTTCTGCAAAGTTTTCTGTGGCTTTAGTAGGGGAAAGTACTGGTAATTGCACGTGGTCACGCATACCTGCAATGTAACTTAAATTCTACAACAAAATCTCCCTTCCCTGGCATGATTAATTCAAACTGCCCTATCTTAATTTAGATCATCTGTCTCACTTCTGCCATTCTGTGGACGATTTTTATTTATTTTTGAGCAGAAAGTAATATTAGGGTAACTTTCAATAATTTTATTCTCAATTTACACAGCTGTCAAGTGCATTTATAGCTTTGTACATTCACACACGGCCGGCATGTTGTGCTCCAACCATGCCTCTTTCCTTCCCACATCCACTCTCTCCAGTCTCCTCATACCTATTCCTTCCCACATCCACTCTCTCCAGTCTCCTCATACCTATTCCTTCCCACATCCACTCTCTCCAGTCTCCTCATACCTATTCGTAGTCTGTGATTTGTTACTACTATGTACTAAACAGAGGAAGGACACAAAGCAATCTCTAGATCATTCCCAAGAGTATTGTAAGAATTAAAACAGTACAACAAACCAAGCCATCCATCCCATCACCTAGCTTCTCTACACCATGGTTCTGGGTTTAACTATGCCACTACTATCCACTATCTTACTACCCAAGTTGTGTAAGGACACGAAGCCAATGATATTAATGAAGCAAAACAAGGTAATTTGTCCCCAGCTCTCTTACCCCAGGTTGAGACAAGGCTCCTCCTGTCCTGGGTCATAACGACACAGAGAGTGTCTTTCAGAACATTCCCATAATTATCCTTCATCTCATCTGTCTGACGTGGATCTGTCAGTGATATTGATTGTTTGTCCTGATGCCCACCTCCTTGGGGAGTGGAGGGGGATGTTTGGATCCCCCTAGACTAGAGTTGGAAAGGTTGGCTTGAGGAGCCCATGGGAGAGCTAGTGGCCCGTACTGACTGGAGCTATTGGTGAGATTGGTATTGTGTTAATGGGAGCCTCCAAGACACATGCAGACAAACTGATGAGGTGGATCAGTTTGTGTGCATATGCGGTGGTACGTTTCTGTAAGCTAAGTACTCAGACAGTAGGGCGAGTTCAAGTGCGTCGTACACGTACACGAGCCCCTAACAAACTGTTTTGAGGATAGCCGTTTTAGTGACCCCTGGTACAGTTTTCTGTCTGTTCTTGTTAAGTCGGATTTTGCACGCTCAAAGTGGGCAAGCCTCCGACTGACGGGCCTCTGCACACACGCCTACAGTTATTCATCATTCGCACCACCGTCAGAGAGAGAGAAACCACCATTTACCTACCTATAGGCTGGTATTGTCTACATATTTATTTAGTTTGTCATTCTATCATTTTCTTTGAATTTTTGTGGTAATTAAATATAATTGATTTAGAATTCATCAGAATACATTTTCCAGAAATATTTTTTACCAGCTCTGTGTATTCTCAAATTGTAAAATGTGAGGGATCACCGCTACCCTGCACTACGGCAGCAGTACATCCCTGGTCCCTGGGCAAGAAAAGGTTGAAGACCCCTGGAATAGCCAGTTATCCAAACTTGTAGTA